>NC_134113.1:66562500-66891428 GCF_040939455.1 Microcebus murinus
TTATTACAATAACCCCATGAGAGAGGTACTATTATTATTATTACCGTTTTACAGAGACATTAACTTGTCTAAGTCACATGGCTAGAAAGTGGTGAGCATAGCATTACAAATCAGAGACAAAAGGAAAATTATTCAACATATTATATTAGGACTATTGGTTTTTTGCATGGAAGGACATTGGTTTTTTGCATTAAGCCCAACTAGATTAAGATCTACATGTGAAATATAGAATTTTAATATTAGAACAAAATATAGGAAACAAATTTCTGACACTGGTGATAAGGAAAATTTTGCTATACAAAACAAAAAAATTATAAAAACACATTTGATAGGTTTTATATCAAAGTTGAAAGTGTGTGTTCAACAAAAGACACATAATCAAATTTGAAAGCAAGGGACACTAAATTTATAGAGAGAATTAAAAAGTTTTTTTTTTATTTCAATAGGTTTAGGGGTACCAGGGTTTTTTGTTACATGAATGAATTGTATAATACTGAAGTCAAGGCAGAAAATTTTTTATTAATAAAACCTTCAAAAATCAGGCCCAGCATGGTGGCTCCCATCTATAATCCTAGCACTCTGAAAGGCTGAGGTGGAAGGATTGTGCTCAGTCCAAGACTAGCCTGAGCAAGAGCAAGACCCTGTGTCTACTAAATATAGAAAAAATTAGCCGGGCACAGTGGCATAGACCTATAGTCCCAGCAACTCAGGAGGCTGAGGCAGGAGGATTGCTTGAGCCTAGGAATTTGAGGTTGCTGTGAGCTAGGCTGATGCCACAGTACTCTAGCCTGGGCAACAAAGTGAGACCCCATCTCAAAAAAAAAAAAAAAAAAGAAAAGAAAAAGAAAGAAACAAGTTAGAAAAAGAGAAATAGCCCCACAGAAAATGGACAAAGGATATGAACAAGTAATAATCAGAAGAGAAAACCCAAATGGCCTGAGAAAATGCTCAGTTATTTGGAAAATGAAAATTCAGACAGGAAGATATCATTTCTCATCATCAAATTGTTAGGAACTTAAAAGTGTTGGCTAGGAAGCAGGGTAGTGGGAATTCTATACATTACTACAGAAATATAAATTGACACAGCCACTTTGGAGATATCTCATAAAATATTAAAATGAAATTCTAAATATGGGCATATATCCCAGAATGGTTCTCACATTGATGCTCAAGAAAACTATAGAAAGCTTATCATTATAGCAGTGTTTATAATATAGCAAAATAGAAGAGAAAGAAAAGAAGCAACCTAAATTCTCATCAGAAGTGACTAGATAAATAACGTGATTCATATTCATAATGTGGAATTTTATACAACAGTTAAAAGAAATGATCTATTTTTATATAGCTATCAATGCATGTATAAATACCTACCTACAGCAATATGGAAACATTTCAAAAATCTACTCTTCTGTGAAAAAAATAACTTACAGATCAATATTGACATGTTTTTCATATATATTTTATTTTAAAAAGACACGAAAATAATTTTATTGACAAATATCTACAAATAGAAATTGGATCATTAAGGTAATTAATTAGAAAATTAATTTTAAAGATTATAATTAGATTAATTTATGTGATTGGGGTATAATAACTACAAAACACTAAATATTGGGTTAATTATAGCAATTAAGGAAATATAGACATAAATAGAATTACAGTAATCATATATCTATGAAAATTAAAATGAAATTAATTAGTCATTAATTAGATAATTAGAGTGATTAACTAGGGTTGTATAACAAATAATACTAAAACTAGTACGGCTTAATCCAATATTTCTTTCTTGCTCATATAATCATGTAATTCAAATTTTTGTTAGCATCGCATACTTTTTCTCAATGATTCATCCAGGGATTCAGATTCTTTCAATCTTTAAGCTCCAACATCTTCTATGGCATTGTCCTCTGCACCCAGTCAACAAACAGGAAAAGAGAATGTTGAGGAAACAAATCCGTTTTCTAAAAGCGTTGGTAAGAAGTGACTTTCAACCATTGCATTGGTAAGAAATAGAAGGCCACATGTAAATAGATATGTTCAGAAATGTCTGGTTGAACAGCCATTTCTCAGTGACAACTCTAATCTATGAAAAACAAATCAGGAATTGTAACAAACAGCTGGCCATCTGTAATTCTCACCAAATTTAGCGTTATCCTATATAGAGAGGTGGGTCCGAGAGTGGAAGAGGGACAAAAGGATATAAATTAGATATGAGACAGGTAATAATTGTTAGTTCTATAAGTACAGGCATACCTTGTTTTACTGTGCTTTGCTTTAATGCACTTCTCAGATATTGCACTTCTTACAAATCGAAAGTTTGTAGGAACCCTGCCTGGAGCAAATCTATCAGCACCATTTTCACAACACCATGCACTCACTTCGTGTCTCTGCGTCACATTTTGGTAACTCTTGCAATATTTCAAACTTTTTCATTATTATTATATCTGTTATGGTGATCTGTGATCAGTGATCTTTGATGTTGCTATTGTAATTCTTTTGAGGCTCCGTGAACTTCACCTATATAGGATAGCAAACTTAAAAAATGTGTATGTCCTAACTGCTCCAGCAATGGACCAGCCATCTCCCCATCTCCTTCCTTCTTCTTGGGCCTCCCTATCCCTTAAACACAGGAATACTGAAATTAGGCCAATTAATAACCCTCTAATAGCTTCTAAGTGTTCAAGTGAAAGGAAGAGTCACATGCCTCTCACTTTAAATCAAAAGCTGGCAATATTTAATAATTAAGTTTAGTGAGGAAGGCTTAGTGAAAGCTGAGATAGGCCAAAGGCTAGGCCTCTTGCACCAAACAGCCAAGTTGAGAATGCAAAGGAAAAGTTCTTGAAGGAAATTAAAAGTGCTACTCCAGTGGAACACACAATGATAAGAAAATGAAACAGCCTTATTGCTGATATGGAGAAAGTTTGAGTGGTCTGGATAGAAGATCAAACGAGCCATAACCTTCCCTTAAGCCAAAGCCTAATTCAGAGAAAGACCCTAACCCTATTCCATTCTATGAAGGCTGAGAGATGTGAAGAAGCTGCAGAAAAAAAGTTTGAAGCTAGCAGAAGATGATTCATGAGGTTTAAAAAATGGACCAATTTCCATAACATAAAAGTACAAGGTAAAGCAGAAAGTGCTGAGGTAGAGCCTGCACCAAGTTATTGAGAAGATCTAGCTATGATCATTGATGATGGTGACTACACTGAAAAACAGATTTTCAATGTAGATCAAACAACCTGATACTGGAAGAAGACCTTCATAGGTAGAGAGGAGAAGTCAATGCCTGGCTTCAAAACTTCAAAGCACAGGCTGACTCTCTTGTTAGGGGCTAATGCAGCTGGTGACTTTAAGCTGAAGCCAATGTTCATTTACCATTCTGAAAATCCTAGAGCCCTTAAGAATTTTGCTAAGTCCACTCTCCCTGTGCTCTATAAATGAAACAACAAAGCCTAAATGATAACATACCTATTTACAGCATGTTTTACTGAATATGTTAAGCCTGCTGTTGAGACATACTCAGAAAAAAAGATTTGTTTCAAAATATTACTGCTCATTGACAATGCACCTAGTCACGCAAGGGCTCTGATGGAGATGCACGAGATTAATGTTTGTTTTCATGCCTGCTCACACAGCATCAATTCTGCAGCCCATGGATGAGGAGGAATTTCGACTTTCAAGTATTCTTACTTAAAAAATAAATTTCAGTTTTACCATTCAATCCAGCAATCCCACTACTTCGGATCTCCCCAAAGGAAAAGAAGTCATTTTATAAAAAGACCCCTGCACACCTGCACTCACATGTTTATTGTGGCACAATTCACAACTGCAAAGATATGCAACCAACCTAAGTGCCCAACAACTAATGAGTGGATAAAGAAAATGTGGTGTATATGTTTACGTATATATACATAGTATTTGTGTATATACACATCATGGAATACTATTCGGCCATAAAAAAGAACTTGCAGCCTCTTGAATGGAACCAGAGGCCATTATTCTAAGTGAAGTAACCCAGAAACAAAAAACCAAACACGCATGTTCTCACTTATAAGTGGGAGCTAAGTGATGGGTATGCAAGGTCATACAGAGTGACATAAATTAACACCGGAGACTCAGAAGGGGGAAGGGGGAGGGAGCAGAATGAAAAATTACCTATCAGGTACAATGTACACTATCCAGGTGACAGGTACACTAAACCCCTAGACTTCCACTGTACAATTCTTCCATGTAACAAAAACTATTTGTATTTGTACCCCCTAAATCTATTAAAATAAAATTTTTAAAAAAGAACAAAAATAAATAAATAATGAATTCCATAAGGCTGCCATAGACAATGATTCCTCTGGTGGATCAGTGCAAAGTCAATTGAGAACCTTTTGGAAAGGATTCACCATTCTAGATGCCATTAAAACATCTGTGACTCACGGAAGGAAGTCAAAACATCAACATAAACAGGAGTTTGGAAGAAGTTGATTCCAGCCCTCATGGGTGACTTTGAAGGGTTTAAGACTTCAGAAGACGAAATAACTGCTGATGTGGTAGCAATAGTAAGAGGACTAGAATTACAAGTGGAACCCAAAGATGTAACTGAATTGCTCCAATCTTATGATAAAACAGTCCAATGTACATATAACTCTTATATGCACTGGGAAACCAAACATTTCATGTAACTCATTTTACCGTGATAATTTGCTTATTGCAGTGGTCTGGATCTGAACTCACAATATCTTTGAGGTATGGCTATATGTGGTTACATAGTCATGATATTTTTTCAATTTTAAATTTTTCTTTAAGGTAAAAAGGTGTTCTATAACTGCCCACGTAACAACATTATTACATAGGAACATCACTGTGATTCTATTTTCCGGTTCAATGCAGCAGCACGAAGTCACAGCAGAGGTTGTGCTATAATGAGGCTATTCTGGAAGGCAGCACAGTGAGACAAATTGATAGTATTTGAGATCAGACCTGGGCTTGAATTCTGGCTCTGCTACTGCACCATGTGACCTTAGCCACATTATTTGACCTCCCTGAGCAAGCAGGAATAATATATGTATTTCTTAAATTATTGAAAGGACCCAGTAAAATTTTATACAGAAATTGCTTGCAGCCTGGGCACGGTGGCTCACACCCATAATCCTAGCACTCTGGCGGGGGGACGGCTGGATCGCTTAAGGTCAGGAGTTTGAGACCAGCCTGAGCAAGCGCAAGACCCCATCTCTACTATAAATATAAAGAAATTATCTGGAAAACTAAAAATACATATAGAAAAAATTAGCCGGGCATGGTGGCGCATCCCTGTAGTCCCAGCTACTCGGGAGGCTGAGACAGGAGGATGGCTTGAGCCCAGGAAGTTTGAGGTTGCTGTGAGCTAGGCTGACACCATGGCACTCTAGCCACAGCAACAGAGTGAGACTCTGTCTCATAAAAAAAAAAAAAAGAAAGAAAGAAAGAAATTGCTTGCAACATATTAGGGATTTAAAAATATCAATCCCTTCCTTTTTGGGTTGTCTAGTAATTACTTATAGAGCAGCAATAAGGGGGGAATACATCTCTGTATCTCTTTGTGTATACCACAGTGCTGGGGTTACAAGCTCACTTGCACAAACTGTTCCTGTTAAATTGTTATGTTTTGTTCTAGAAAACCAATTTTCTTAATATTTATGTTGTTTAGTTTAATTTTTCTTCAATTTCCTTCATGTGGTTTGTCTTTATGCATTTGGTTTTCATATTACAGTACTGAGTTATCCTCAGTTGTTTAGTCCGATGTCTCCTGTGTTATTTGCGTTGATAGCTTTATAGCTCTTCCCTTGACACATTTTTCTTTCTTCATTGCTTAAAACTGTCCTGTGTCTCATGGCCCAGTGTCCCTCATTTGCATGTTCTTGTTGTCCAGGCTGAAAAATACTTATGTCTGCCCAAGCCAAAAAAAAAAAAAAAATCACGGAGGTTTTCAGACCCTGATTACTTGAAGGGGATGTGATGCGTTCAGCCCAGATAAGCTCTGCCTTTTATGATTAACTTCTAAAGAACTAAGGTACTCAGCTGGAAAAGCACAATAAAATACAAGTAAGGTCAACCTAGGAAGGCTACCCCAACTTTCTTTGTATTATTGGGGTTCCCCTTAGCCCTCTGAAGTTTCCCTGAAAAATCAATTCAAAAAAGGCAGACCAATTGGAGAAAAGTCATACAGATTTATTTAACATGATCGCAGGAGCCTTCAAAATGAAGACCCAACCCCCCATGAGGTACAGAAGCTTATATACCATCTTGAGGTTACAGAAAGAATGAGGGCTTGGATCCTGGCAAAAGAGGTTGTGGGAGGGGAAAGAAGAGGAATCCTGTTAAGGGATAAGAAGCATTTACTAGGGAGAATTCAATGGGCTTGAAAAACATACAATGGTCTGGTGCAAGGTCTATTGGGCCCGCAGAGTGGACAATGGTTTGTAATAAAAACCTGTCTGGGTTTGTTGGCAGACTTTAGTCTTCCTTCCTGTGATATGGGTTCAGTTAATGAAAACTCCAGGAAGAGATCAGAAATAATTGTTTTCTTTGTCAGCTCCAGATTTCAAGGAGATAAAAGGACTTCAGAGAATCCTATCCTTTGGAAGAGCTAATAGGGGGCAGGGAGATCAGAGAGACCTCGAGGCTTCTTCCTCAGTTTAGCAATGTAAAAAGCACCGTATTTTAGGGTATTGGTTTCTGAGCTCCAACAGAGTCACCCAAGTAATTATTTAGAAACAAAGGCCAAAGTAGTCCTGTGTAAGCCATAGTACTAGCCCTGCCTGGCTGTGCTGATAATCACAGGAGGTTCACTAAACAATGAAGCCCAGAAGAAGAGTCCAGCATAGGAAACAGAATGGAAGGATGAGACACTTCTCTTCCTAATTCTTATTTTCTCTCCTCTCACTTTCAAATGCCTATAAATACATTTTTTTCACACATTCATTTTGTCATTTATTCATTTGTTCCTCATTTCAAGAAATACACAGTAAATACTATTATAATTATAGGCCAGGTCTCAGGGATTTGCAAATTAGTAAACTCAACTCTGTGTCCTAGATAAACTTAGTGAACTGGAAAGATAAGCAAATAAAGCAAGGATGGTCTTGCAAGCACGTAAATTTAAAGAGGTGGGAGAGAGTGGACAGCAGGGAGGTTCTGCAATAGCTTGGCTTAGGGGATGTCACTGGCGTTGAGCCTGTGGAGGGGTAAAACGGGAGGAGAGGAGGAACACCAAGGGCAAAGGAATGGGAAACTCATCACATATTCAGGGAGAGTGAGGAGTCTGCTGTGAGTAGAGATGAAATTGGTTCATGGGGTCAAGGACAGAGGACTGGAGAAAAAGGTTAAGAAGGTGATCCCGGGAAGTTAGGTACAGCCAGGCTTTTAAAAATGTCCTATACACAATAAGGAGTATGGCATGCAGAGACGGTAAAAAGGTCATGGTTTTGTATTCTAGCTGTGCTTCTTAGCTGTGCGAACTTGAACTTAACATCTCTACAGTTACTATCTCTGAATCTTAATGTCTTCACTCGTCAAGTGAAGATAAGCCTCAAGACTGAGCTAGAGATGAAAGAAAATATCTTCATAACAATTGATGGTAATACTATAGCTACTATTTATTGAGCACTTACTATATAATAAGTCTTATGCTTTGCATGGATTATCTCATCCAATTCTCAGAAAATGTTAGACCTTAGATATCATTATCCATATTTACACTTGAGCAAACTGAGATTAAGTAATTTTCTAGTAAGTAGCTAGAGTATGATTAAAACATAGATCTGGGCCGAGCGTGGTGGCTCACGCCTGTGATCCTAGCACTCTGGGAGGCCGAGGTGGGCGGATTGCTCGAGGTCAGGAGTTCGAAACCAGCCTGAGCAAGAGCGAGACCCCATCTCTACTATAAATAGAAAGAAATTAATTGGCCAACTAATATACATATATATATATATATATATATATATACAAAAAAAAAAAATTAGCCGGGCATGGTGGCGCATGCCTGTAGTCCCAGCTACTTGGGAGGCTGAGGCAGCAGGATTGCTTGAGCCCAGGAGATTGAGGTTGCTGTGAGCTAGGCTAACGCCACGGCACTCACTCTAGCCAGGGCAACAAAGCGAGACTCAGTCTCAAAAAAAAAAACAAAAAAAAAAACATAGATCTGTCTAATCTAAAGTCTATGTTTTTAACCAGTGTATTATATCAAATGCTTATTGACTAGCTTTGAGCACATGGTACATGCTTGAAAAAGGGCAGATAGGAATCACAGTAGTGGTAGCAGTTAGTAGCAGTAATTATAGTATTATATGTAGCCAAGGAAACCTAGTTGTGAAAATTGTAGTAATGGCAGGAGTAGTGTTATCCTCTAGGAAAGCAGAAGCAAGCAAAGGGATTATTCTGTTGCTATTCATTTATTTATCTGTTTACACAGAAAAACAATGTGATTTGATTTGAGTTCTAAAACATAACTTTGGAGAAAGAGTAAAATAACAACTCATTCGGGGGGAAAGTTCCTAGAACTTCAAAGGCAATTTATATAGGAGGTTGTCTGACATTTAGAGAGATTATGAGCCCTGCACATGATAGCACACATTTAAAAATATTTCAGAAGTATAATTAAGATGACATAGTAAATCACTGCACATTTAAATGAGGTAAAGAAAAGTTGATGCCACCAATCCAAGAGGAGGAATACAAAAGGAGGATCACATAGAAGGGGATGTTTTCATTGGTAATGAGTTGATAGTGGGACATTCAGGTGACTGTCCAATGGATAGCAGACCCTGGACCAACAAGCTCCAGGTAAATGTAATACCGTCTTCCTGGGGCAGTAAAGAAAAACAACCAGGGCATGTAGAGTGAGGAGAGAAAAAGGCACAGGACCAAACCCTGAGGAGAGTCATCCTTTGTGACATGCAGAAGAAGAAAAGCTCTTTCCCTTTCACAAGGGAAACCAGGGGAGGGAGAGGAGAAAGAGAAACTAGAGATGGTGAAATCAGATGTTACCCAAGTCCAGTTTTGTAGTGACTGACACTAGCTTCATGCTCGTACTAAGATTTTTCTTCCTATTGGTGTTTGTTCTCATATATTTCATTATAGGAAATTATGATCCTTATATATAGCAAATACATATACACACAATCACATATACACATATATAAAAACATATAGACCACAAATAGAAACTGAATTTATACATTTAATTTTTGATGCAAAGTTAAATTTAAATGGTCCCATGTTTCTAGCAGCTACCATATTGGAGAGTGCAGCTTTAGAATGAACACGTGTACTAGTACAACCTCTGTGGAAAGTATATGTAGATACCTTAAAGAGCTATAAGTAGAACTACCATTCCAGCAATCCCATCACTGGGCAGCTACTCTGCTAACCCCAGGTGTTCCTCATTGCTAGGCCCACTGTTCCTGGGTGCTAAAACAAGGAAATAAATGGAAGGAAGGAAGGAAGGAAGGAAGGAAGGAAGGAAGGAAGGAAGGAAGGAAGGAAGGAAGGAAGGAAGGAAGGAAGGAAGGAAAAAGAGGAAGGAAGGAAGGAAGGAAGGAAGGAAGGAAGGAAGGAAGGAAGGAAGGAAGGAAGGAAGGAAGGAGAGAAGGAAAGAAAAAAAGAAGAGAAGGAAAGAAAAGGAAAAAGGAAAGGAAAGGGAAAAGGAAAAGGGAAAGGGAAAGGGAAGGGAAGGGAAGGAAAGGGGAGAGGAGAGGAGAGGAGAGGAGAGGAGAGGAGAGGAGAGGAGAGGAGAGGAGAGGAGAGGAGAGGAGAGGAGAGGAGAGGAGAGGAGAGGAGAGGAGAGGAGAGGAGAGGAGAGGAGAGGAGAGGACCCAGAGAAACAGGCTGCTAGAATGTTTCAGTTGTGCGACTCCACCTCCTGGCTTGAAAAAGCTGAAAAAATGAGCATGAAATTCACAGAAAGGAAAATAAAAAGTATAAAGAATAATTGCTGCACTCACTTTACTGCACGTATATTGGTTTTTCTCTTGCTTAAATTTGGTATTTGAGAAATCTCTTCCTGAAGAATGAATAACATGTACTTTTACAATATAAAAAATATTCAGTTTCTGTTAACTTTGGAATGTTTGATAGTTTCATTTAATTAGGCACATCATAAAATAGTGTTTCATTTTTAAAGTTGGCCATGAATAGAGAAAAGCAAACTTTTACTTCCTCCCAATAAGCTCCTTCTCCCATGCATGTGATTTGGGGGATTAGAATTCACTTTAAAAGAGATGCTATAATATTACTGGACAGGTGTGGCAAACATTACTAACTTGTCAGCAATATGGGATTCCTCTCTCCTTTGATCACAGGAGAGAATCATAATTCACTGCCACCATGGCTGAGTTACTTGCTTTGGCCAATGAGCTTGAACAAGATAACATATATCATTAAGTATGGAAGTATTTAACCGCTAGTACTCAATGTTCCACTTCATTTTTTCCCTTTTAAGGGTAGAAGCCCCCAACACCTTGGGGATGTGAATGACTAGTGAGGAGGTCATTCTGCTGATCCTCATAGGACATGCAGCAGGGGCCAAAATTATGAACCTCCATGGTTTACATTATTGATATATTGAAAGACGGTTGTTATGACTGAGTAACATGATTTATTTTAACTAATATAGATATGTGAATGAGCTTTTTAACTAAATATTTCTTGTACGATAATTTAAAGAATTTGAGGATGAGAGGAAATTTTTTTTCTTTGTTTATTATGTGTTGATATTGGGCAATCTCAAAGATGATACATATGCTGTGATAGAAGAAAGTATCCATCTTGACACAATTATGAACAAGTGTGGACCTCTCCCATAAACTGATGAAAATAAAGTTATGAAAAGACAGTAACTGTTGGCAAGGATGTTAAGAAATTGAAACCCTTGCATATTGTTGGTGGGAATGCAAAATGGTGCAGCCACTATGGAAAGCAAGAAGTTCCTCAAAAAATCAAAAATACAACTACTACATGATCTAGTAGTTATCCAAAAGAATTAAAATCAGGATCTTGAAAAGGCATTAGCACCCCAGTGATCATTGAAATATTATTCACAATAACCAGGGTGTAGAAACATCTAAATGTCCATCTAAAGATGAATAGATAGAGAAAATGTGGCATATGTATATAATGAAATATTATTAAGGCTTAAAAATCAGGAAATCTTGTAATGTACAACATGGATGAATCTTGAAAGCGTTACGCTAAAGAAGCCAGTTACAGAAGGATAAATACTGCATAATTCCACTTACATGAGGTCTCTAAAATAGTCAAACTCAGAATGGTGGCTACCAGGGACTGGAGAGGAGGAGGAGGAAATGGGAACTTGTTAATTGATAGGAATAGAGTTTCAATTATGCAAGATGAGGAAGTTCTAGAAATCCGCTGTACAACATTGTGCCTATAGTTAACTTACTTAAGTGTACTGTATTACACATTTAAAATTTTAAGAGGGTAAATCTCATGTTAAATGCTCCTACTACAATAAAATAAAAAATGTTTAAAATTTTAAAATTTAAAAAAAAAATGCCTTTTGTATTTCAAAAATATTTCAGTTATAATATACTGAATAGTATTGGAGGTAATTAGGTTTTTTTTGTTTAAAAGACTACAAATACCATACTATATAATTAATATGCCCATCGATAATCAGGGGTAAGTTTATTGAATATAGAAAGGATATTTGTGTCCATTCCAGAGTGTATATTTATATGGTGTACGTCTTTTCTTATTAACTACATTTAAATTTGATATAGCCTTCTACATTGTTCTTCAAGGTAGCCAAAATATTAATCAAAACCTACTCTAAAGAGTCAATAAGAAGGTAAATCATAACATTTAAATAGGTTAAATAAACTCCTGTGAAAATAAATGTCACTACGACTAAGAAAAACATGGATTTTACTTTTTCCTCTAGAGCTCTTAGATGCAATTTTACAGACTCTATCTGAACTTATTTTATTTAATACAATAGGAACAGACTCCTTAACAATTATTTGAGAGAATGTTTTTTTTTTTCAGGTTATAAAATGTTCTTGGACATTCTCATTTGTTTATTCATCCAGATGATTTTAGAAAAGATTATGTCAAACCTCAAATGAAAAGTCTATTGAGATTTGTATTAGAATTATGTTAAATATACAAATGACTTTGAAGATAATTATAATCTTAAAATAATTAGTCTCCTGGGCACTCTTACCCGTATTAAACTCTAAGTCATCTTACTCCAATTCAGGACTATTTTTAATTTACAAGCTTAAATTGAAACTTCCCAGGGAATATTTCATAGTCCTGTTTCCCGCCCTTAATAAACATGGCCATTGCCACGTACTCCCCATAACAGTAAAGGATATTAATAAATCATTATGACAATAATATGATTCTATCTTTATTTTTATATCATCCAGTTTGGCTTCAATGTCCTCTATCTAACTTTAAAATGTAGACACTTTATGTTCTTTGGTGACAAAGAATCTAATACGTAAATAACCTATCAAGTAGCTAAAAATCTAAAGTCAATAAGCATTTCTCAGTATGGAGAATTTTGAAAGGAACTAGCAGTCTCCTTTTAGTTTTTTCCTACATATGAAACTGGGGAAAATTTTATGACATTTTTTAATTTCCCACAGTCATTATAGTGTTCAGTCTCATAGCTTCATGTGATGTACATATAATTACAAGATTTTGCCATCAAGCAACCTTAAACACATTTGCCTTATTCTGAGCCACAAAAACCTAAAAAAAATAGCAATCCAGAATAGGGTGTGTAGCAGACACAATTTCCCTGAGGAATAATTAGTATTGCCAAATCCATAAAAAGAACTTTCCAAGAATTGGGGTCCATAAAAGTCCAAAACTGAATGAGCTGTCTGCTTCCCACATACCTCAAATCCCTAAGCATCTTTGTGAGTATATGACTTTGTGTTTTAATACATTCATTAAATTATTGTGTATAATATGCCTTCAAGTTTTAGACCTCTATTACATATGTTTATAGCAGAAAAGGAACTGTCTAGTGGTAAAGCAGGACTTCCTAAAGAGTGTTCTCCTTTAATATGTACACATAGCGGTGGTTCTATAGTGAATGAGTTTGATCAAGTCAGATTTTAAGTAAAACAAACCTTTTATTACTTAAGACTTATAATATATAAATGTGAATTGTGAAAATTCAGGACAGAAATAGAGTCTGCAGCACTTCCCTAGTAATTGACACAGAACCCTTTCTAAGGTAGTCACTAATGCTCCAAGGAACATTTTCAAGAACACTAACTATTGGAATCATTATATGCCTTAGATGTAAGTCTGTTATCCACCATGAGTTGCTTTTTGTGAGAGGTGAGAGATGTGGGTCCTGTTTCAGTCTTCTACATGTAGCTATCCAATTTTCCCAGCACAATTTACTGAATAAAGATTCTTTTCCATAATGTATGTTTTTGTCTGTTTTGTCAAAGATTAGATGGCTATATGAGGATGGTTTTATATCTGGGGTCTCAGTTCTGTTCCATTAGTCTATGTCTCTGTTCTTTTGCCAACATGATGCTATTTTAGTTACTAACCCTTGTAGTTTGGCTTGAAGTCTAGTAAATTGATGTCTCCCTATTTGTTCTTTTTGCTTAAGATTGCTTTTGCTATATGAGGTCTTCTCTGGTTCCATACGAAGTGAAGAATTATTTTTTCTAGATCTGCAAAAAATGATGTTGGTATTTTAATAGGGATTGCATTGAATCTGTAGATCACTTTGGGCAGTGTAGACATTTTAATAATGTTGATTCTGCCTACTGATGAACATGGTATGGTTTTCCACCTGTTTACATCCTCTGCTATTTCCTTCCTCAGTGTAATTCTCCCTCTAGAGGTCTTTCACCTCCTTAGTTAAATATATTCCTAGGCATTTTATTTTCTTTGTTGCTATTGTGAAGGTTATTGAGTCTTTGATTTGGTTTTCAGTTTGACTGTTGTTGGCATATAGGAATGCTACTGGTTTGTGTACATTGATTTTGTAACCCGAGACTTTGATGAATTTATTTATCAATTACAGTAGTCTTGTGGCAGAATCTTTGGGGTTTTCTAAATATAATATCATATCATCAGCAAAGAGTCACAGTTTGACTTCTTCTGCCCCCATTTGGAAGCCCTTGATTTCCTTCTCTTGTCTGATCGCTCTGGCTAGGACTTCCAGCACTATGTTGAATAGAAGTACTGATAGAGGGCAACCTTGTCTGGTTTCATTTCTAAGTGGGAATGCTTTCAATTTTTCCCCATTCAGTATGATGTTGGCTGTGAGTTTATCATACATGGCTTTTATCATTTTTAGGTAAGTCCTGTCTGTGACTATTTTGTTAAGTGTTCTTATTATAAAAGGGTGATGAATTTTACTGAATGCTTTTTCTGCATCTATTGAGAGGATCATATGGTCTTTGTTTTTACTTCTATTTATGTGGTGAACTGCATTTATACATTTGTGTATTTTGAACCATTCCTGCATCTCTGGGATGAAGCCCACCTGATTGTGACAGATTATTTATTTGATAAGCACCTGAAGAAGAAAATGTTGAAAAAACTCATTTAGATATTGGCCTAGGGAAATAATTTATGAAGAAGACTCCAAAGGCAATCACAGCAACAAAAAAAATAAATAAATGGGACCTGATCAATCTCAAAAGCTTCACACAGCCAAGGAAACTATCATGAGAGCAACCAGACAGCCTACAGAATGGTAGAAAATATTTGCATGCTACACATCTGATAAAGGGCTGATAACTAGAATCTATTTAGAACTCAGGAAAATGAGTAAGAAAAAATCAAACAACCCTATGAAAAAGTAGGCAAAGAATATGAACAAAAACTGTTCAAAAAAAGACAGACTAATGGCCAATAAACATATGAAAAAATGTTTAACATCTCCAATTATCAGAGAAATGAAAATCAAAACCATAATGAGATATCACTTAACTCCAGTGAGAGTGGCCTTTATCAAAAAATCCCAAAACAATAAATGTTGGCATGGATGCAGAGAGATAGGAACACTCAAACACTGCTGGTGGGATTGCAAACTAGTACAACCTCTGGGGAAAGTAATACAGAGCTACCTCAAAGACGACAAGTAGAACTACCATTTGATCCAGCAACCCCATTACTGGGCATCTACTCAAGGAAAAAAAAGGACATTCTATTTTAAAAAAAACATCTACACTTGAATGTTTATAGCAGCACAATTCACAGTTGCAAAGATGTGGAAACAACCCAATCAATATATGCATGGATTAATAAAATGTGATCTATGTATACCATGGAGTACTATTCAGCTACAAGAAACAATGGTGATATAGCACCTCTTGTATTATCCTGGATAGAGCTGGAACCCATTCTATTGAGTGTCACAAGAATGAAAATACAAGCACCACATGTACTCACCATCAAATTCACATTAACTGATCAACACTTACATGCACATATAGTAGTAACATTCATCGGTGTCGGGCAGGTGGGAGGGGAGGGAAGGGGTATATTCACACCTATTGGGTGCAGTGCACACTGTGTGGGGGATGGACACACTTGAAGCTCTGACTCGGGTGGGGCAAAGGCAATATATGTACCTAAACATGTGTACCCCAGGAATATGCTGAAATCAATCAAACAAACAAACAAACAAACAAAAAAGAACACTAACTGTTGGGATAAAAGCCATTATCTCCACTTTAGAAAGTTTCCTATGTTTCCACTAAAAAATAATAGCTTTTATTCATAATAATAAATTTCCCCATAGAAAACAAATGTAATTGCGTATTAGTTGGATTCATTGGTGGATTTCATCTGTGAGTTTGGGTTCCAGCCCCACTACCTACTGGCTATATGTCAACTTTGTAAGTCAGTCTCTGAGTCTGTGTTTCGTTGCCTATAAAATGCAGGAAATGATATATCTCATAGAACTTGTGCAAAGACTAACTAAAATAACAGATATAAAAGTGACTTTTTTTTTAGGGACAGGGTCTTTCTCTGTCACCTAGGCTGGAGTGCAGTGGCCTGATCATAGATCATTGCAGCCTTGGACTCCTGAGCTCAAGCAATCTTTCTGCCTCAGCCACCCAAGTAGCTAGGGCTGTAGGCTTGAGCCACCACAGCTGGCCTTAAAAGTGACTTTTTAAACTTTAAAAAAGTTATGTCTGTACATACTGTAAATCATGAATAGAACACCTATTTACTCTGAGAGAAGAGCAAATAGATACTTACACTGGAAGACTGGTTTTCATTCATAAATTGGTTAATGAAATCTACAAGGAACAATGAGGTTAGATACATGTTAAAATCTGAACATGATTCCATTATATTCACCCTCTACTCCAGTACTATGTCGATCTTTGTATTAGTTCTATTGCATTATTGTATTTGTTCTACTAATCATTATATTAGTTCTATGTCATTAACTACTAAATCAAAACTCAACATAGTAGAGACTTAAGATAGAAGTTTATTTCCCTTTTATGTAAGAATCTGAGCTAAGTGACTGAGAAATAATACAGTGTCAAAGCCTGAGCCTCCTGCTTTCCAGTTATTCTTCCAGAACTTGACTCATCTTTACCCACAAGGACCCACAGGAAAGGAGAAGATAAAAGCAGTTGTATACATCACTCCTGTTCATACACTATTGGCAAAACTTAGATGGTCACAACTAGCTGTAAGGCAGGATAGTAATTATTATCTTTACTCTGGGTGTCTATATGTCTAGCGGAAATTTGAAAAGTTTATGGAAAAGGAAAAGGGAGAGAACAGACAGTGAAGGACCACAGCCATTCTGATACAATCATGTTATCTAATTACAGTTAGTATTAGGATCCTGAAAATCCTATAATTATTTGCACTGAATTTTAATTTCAGCAGCCACTTCTCAAATAATCGTTATGTATACTATAAAACTTAGGGCTAGAAATATTATGGGACATGATGATTACCCTCTTTAAAATACTTCAATCTAATTTCCTTAATATCATAAATCAAAGGTCACCATATCATTAATTTTCCCATCAATTGTGTTGCTGAGAACAATCTCTGTTGATTCTAAGTTAATTTTGATGTCAAGACATATATGACCAAAATCAGTCAACATGACCATCCCAACATATGATAACAATTGAGCAGTTAATGATCAGATAAATAGAGAAGTTTCTTCTCAAGGATCCTTTCTGTCTCTGTTATTATGTGTGTCATTAGTTCTATTTCAATAATAACAGAGCTGCCATTTAATATGCAAGTACTATATTTAGGTATTTCATTATCATTAATTCTCATAACCTTTCCACAATGACTGCATGCAACATATTCATTTACAAATGAGGATAAGTATTTAAAAATTAGTTTGCTAGATTCATCAAGGTTCAATTTGTTTGCCCTCACACAGTAAACAGTATAGCTAGGATTTGCAACAGATCTGTCCTATTTCAAAGTGAATACTTACAGCTCCACCTAAAGTGATTAATTCATCCCAGTTTGCCTGCAACTTCCCAAGTTTTAGCACAATTCAAGCAATAACTCTGAGAAGACTTGTATGTGAATGTGCGTGTGTTGTTTAAATCTGGGGTGTTAATGTTTATTGCCCAAACAAGGAGGAACAACATTATCTATCACACTTCTCAGAATCAGAATCCACATGGCAAGAACTCCATTTAGTCCCAGGCAAACTGGAACAGTTGGTCACACTAGAAACTTCATTCACCACATTAGCCACCCAGCCTGTCAGTATCCTGTCGTCTGAAATCTCTTCACTTTGAAGAAGCAATAAGTAAATTTTTTATAACACAATTTGAAGATCTTTGCTCTAGAGCATGAGCTCATACAATTTATATGGTAGTAAACACATTTATAATCCAGTGAATACATTAATAAGCTTATTAATATATTTTTAGAAATAATTTTATAGATATGTCCTCAAAGACTAAGGGAACAGAAAAAGTAATTAATAATTCTGCTTTAGTAATGCTGTTTTTTTAAGGAAAAAAAACCTGTTAATCAGATAGTTGTCTCATCAACACTGTTGAATAAACCTTTCTAAAAATGTTCTGTATCTGTGTGGTCCAGTGAGGCAGCCACTAGCCACATGTGGCTATAGAGCACTTGACATGTGGCTAGTGTGACTAAGAAACTGAATTTCTGATTTCATTTTATTTTAATTAATTTAAATAGCCACAAGTGGCTATTTGCTATTATATTGGGCAGCACAGCTCTCAATTAACAATCTTTGTATTAATGCTTAATACCATGCAGGTATCACATGAAACATTTTCAAGTTGGGGAAATATTGACAGGCATAGAGAACTTGAATACAATCCTGTTGCTATGTAAAAATCACAATTCAAGCAATAACTCTGAGAAGACTTGTGTGTGAATGTGCGTGTGTTGTTTAAATCTGGGGTGTTAATGTTTATTGCCCAAACAAGGAGGAACAACATTATCTATCACACTTCTCAGAATCAGGAAGCCTTTATTTAGTTTCATTTGTTCCGAGAGAATGGTCCATCACTCTAGAAAGTAAAACTGATTCGATAATAAATGAAAAATAATATAATAAATGGAGAAAGTTATATTCATTAATTCTCAACAGAGGAGGAAAAAATAGGGATTTCCTTGATCTCTGCTATTCTAAGACCCAGAGAAACTAGAGGGAACATGTCCCTAAGCCCTTTGAACATCTAGATATAATTCATTTATGAACTTTAAGAAATCCAGCAGTTCTCTGAAAAGAAACTCTCCGTTGGGTTACTGGAACTGGCTACTAAAAAAATAATGAGTGGGAAAGAGAAACAATTTATACATAATAGTTTGCTATTTTATGTATATCACACTTATTAATGTGCCTCAAAGAAGCCTTTATTACTGTTAGCTGAAAATCACTGGGAAGAAAGAATCATCATTCACCTTTCAGTTCTAAACAAGCCTTCCATTTCCTGTTTTTTGATTGAGACAGGCTGGTTTTTTCAACCACCTTATTGCCAACTTGGCACAGGTTTTACTTTTCTATTAGCTATCAGCTCAATTTATTTTAAAACTTTAAAAAACTGATAGACTCTTAATAACCCTTCTTCACTATTTAGATGGCAAACTTTCTGAGGCTAACAGGTCTGAAATGTCTTTATTTTACTTTCACACTTGAACACCAATTTTCTGTATAAAACAGTGGTGCTGGAATCAATTGAAGATGGCCGACTAGATGCAGCTAATACGTGCCTCTTCCACCAAAAGGAGCCAAAATAGCAAGTAGGTAGTCTCACTTTGAATAGATTGTCCAAGGAAGAACACTGGGATTCAGCAGAGAAGTGACAGGAAGCCCTGAAATCAAGTAAGGAGAGGGAAAGGAGGCAGCGTGCTTGTTTGAGACTGGCTGGGAGCTGGGAGCTGCCTAGAGATGCACAGAGGAATTACAGAGAGGAAATCCACATGGAGTCTCACAGCCATCCAAGCCCAGCAGAGCAGCTGCAAGTTGGCATCATTCTAAGAGTCAATCCCAATAATATTAGGGGACATTATTGGGAAATTTAAAGTGACCTATAGTCCACAAAGTTCAGAATAGCTGACCTTTCTTTATAAATCTGGGGAAAATAAACAACCCAAGTATCCACCAAGATATAAATATACTTACCTAAGACCAAAAAAAAAATAGTGTAAGTATTCTCTAAGACTTGCACTAAAACTGGATAAACTGTATTTAAAGTTTGAAAAATATCGAGAATTTTTTTCCAGTGGTTCTTAATTATCTGGGAATTTGCTTATTTGTTTAAATGAAAGTTCTGAAATAGCCACTTATGCCATATTTGGGACTAAAGCCAAAAACATACAGGAAATTGACAGTGAGCCTTCTCATGAGAAATTTCAAGTGTGTTTTTAATAGCGAGTGAAGTACAATAAGTGGATTGAATATGTACCCAAAACTTTTAATAGTTAACAAATCTCCAATGTTTTTAAGTATCCTTTTTCTTTTATGTGTATTCTTTGTATTTTCCCCACCAAACATAATTTTGTATTCTCTATACTCTCACTTCTCTTTTTCAAGTGGAAATAGTTATATTGGGTTTTGGGGGATGGTATTACATATTTGTTTGCTTATGTTACATAATATAATGATGGTATGATGTTGTTAATGTGGAAATAGTACAATTAGCTATAAACATAATACCCAAAGATAACCATGTTAAGATTTATTGAATATTTTTCCAAATGTATTTTTTTTTTTTTTTTGAGACAGAGTCTCGCTTTGTTGCACAGGCTAGAGTGAGTGCCATGGCGTCAGCCTAGCTCACAGCAACCTCAAACTCCTGGCCTCAAGCGATCCTACTGGCTCAGCCTCCCGAGTAGCTGGGACTACAGGAATGCGCCACCATGCCCGGCTAATTTTTTCTACATATATTAGTTAGCCAATTAATTTCTTTCTATTTATAGTAGAGACGGTCTTGCTCTTGCTCAGGCTGGTTTCAAACTCTTGACCTCGAGCAATCTGCCCGCCTCGGCCTTCCAGAGTGCTAGGATTACAGGCGTGAGCCACTGCGCCTGGCCCAAATGTATTTTTAATACATAGATGGATGATAGACACTCAGATAAATGCTTAGACAGCTAAAATGGCTACTTTTAAAATATACATATAATAGCTATTTTTATACATATATATAGATCTTGAAAACTTTTTTCAGCTACAGCATATTTTTTCATGGCACAAATAACGACTCACGTTATAGTGGCTACACACTATTCCATCTTATACCCGTAGACCACAAATTAGTTAAACTATACCTTCCTTCTAATCATCATTTGGAATATTTCTAATTTTTCATAAATTTAAATAATCCTGAAATTAACCTTACACACATATCACCATTTGTTTATCTGATATATATCCAGAATAAATGCCTGGCTTGAAGAGGGTGCAGTTTCAGTCAACTTGAATATAGAAAAGGTATCCTAATTTAGACTCACAATAAAAAAAGATAATAGGACCTATTTCCCTCTCTACCAAAACAAATAAATTATTTTTTTATTCTTTCCTATCTAATATTATTTCTTTTAAATGAGTCTTTTTTGTTTTACTTGAGCTATATAATTCCTAGGAAGGTTGAGCATCTCTTAATATGTTTCTTGAATCTCTATCTTTTTTTTTTTAGGAAGTTCTTTATTGACCTATACTTATTTTTGCAGTTGTCTGTTAGCATTTTTCTTTTTGAATACTAACATTTTGTTTTATTAAGGTTATCAGCCATCTATCTATTATATATTTAGGAAAATTTTTCTTAGTCATTAGTCTTCTAACATTGTTTATGAAGTTTTATATAATTGAAGGTTTTAATTTTTAGGTAGGCTATTTAATCAACTTTTTCCTTTTCGAAAACTGCCTTTAGTGTCATACTTAGCAAAATTGTCTCTTATGTACTTTTCTTCTAACACTTTTAGGGTAGCACTATTAATATTTAACTCTTTATTTCATATGTAATTTGTTTAACAAATTATAAGGAAGGGATGAAAGTTTAACTTAACTTTTTTTTGTTTCAAAGGGCAAGTCATTTCATTCATATTTATGGAGCATCTAGGATGTACCAATGTAGGATATGATTATGAACTATATGGGCAAACTTCCAACCCTTATACTGCTAATGATTTAGCAAAATAGAAAGTGAAGTAAGAAAACACACAAATAGATAAGCACAAAAAGTGTGCTAAATGCTACCAAGCAAAAGAATAGATATTCTGATGAGGAAAACAAAGGAGGGACAAACCTAGACAAGATGGCTAAAAATGGCCTTTCAGAGAGAACTAAAACCTCAAGGATAAGAAAAAGCCAGCCATGCAAAGGGTAGGGAGGAAAGAGCACCCTGAGGTGTGAAAATAGAGTATACAAAGGATCCAAGGCAGGAAAAATTCATACTCCAGGAACTGAAAGAAGGCATTTGGATTTCTTCATTGTGAAGAGTCTGGGTTATCTTTTGCTTATTAGCAGTAAGATTTATACAAACTAAACCCACAGTTATTATATTACTCTCCCAAAAGATCAGCAAAAATTTTAAATTCTAACCTGTTTTGCTGAGAATGTGAATCAATGGCAACTCTCCTACTCCACTTGTTGGTGGGTAAATTGATACAACCACTTTAGAAAAAAGTTTGACATTGTTCAGTTAAGCTGAAGTTACACATACCTAAGACTCAGCAATTCCACTCCTGGTTATACAACCTTGAGAAACTGACACACCTCCATATCCAAGATAACTGTAGAAGAATGTTTATAATAGCATTACCACTGTATCAAAAATGACAATTCAAAAATCATTAACAGCAAAATGGATAAATAAGTGGTGGTATATTCTACAATGGAATACTACACAGCAATGAAAATGAGCCATCTAAAACTATGTAAAAGAACACGGGTGAATCTCAAAAATTTTTTATATTAAGAAGCAAAGCACAAATACTAACAGCATTATTTCATTTATCTGAAAATCAAAAGAAGACAAATTAAACAGTATTGTTTAGGAGTATGCATGTAAGTAGTAAATATATGAAGAACTGCTAGAAATGATGATCATGAACATCAGAGTAATAATTAATTCCATGGGGAAGGAAAGGTACTATGATCAGGAATAGGCTTTCTAGGATAGTGGTGAAGTTCTCTTTCTTGAATGGAAGGGTAGCTGTTGAATGGGCTTCATTTTATGATGATAAGAGTGTATGTAAATGTAATATACACATTTCTATATCAATGTTTTGATGGCATTAGTGTGTTTTTTGTTATCTGTTTGCTTATCCCAGTATTTGTTCCCATTTCATCTATATTCTTCCTCATATTTCAGACACTGAACACCTAACAACTATGTTTTCCAGAATCCCCTGTCGTAGGATTCCTTTTTAGATTCTGTCAATGAGAAACACCCATGAAATGTGGAAGGCAAAGAAGAAGCAAAAGCTACTGTTGCTCCCATGAGCTTCAGAAGACAGCCAACACGAGGCTCTGCAGCAGGTACAGGGGTTTTGTGAGTCATTCACTTTGATGCTACTGGCCACCAAGATCATTCATGACAGTTTTCAATTATCTCTGCAATTTTTTGATTTTCCAAAAGCAAACTTTCTTTGACTTTTATTTCCCTGTGTTTCTGTAATTCCCTATTTCAAATCCTTTCCTACTTAAAATACCTAGCGATGTTTCTGTTTTCCTGATGAAGACATAATTCATACAATGTTATATTTAAAAAATTGTGAAAGTAAACCAAAAAAATGCATTTCTTTTATCTACTTTAAGGTACCAATTAAAGTGGTGACATTCAGTAATTCTATAGTCTCCATAATAACTTATATTTGCATAACAATTTATAATTTTCAAGATGCTTTCTTATTCATTATTGCATTGAATGCCAGACTTCTTGCTTTTCACAATCATTTATTCCTAAAAACATGGAAGAATAATAGTTTTGTAAAACTTCAATTTGCAAATTACAAAGTGCTGTTTGTCTCAGTCAACTCTTGCTCTAAGGCAAGTTTTATTATTTTTCCAATTTGTAGCTCAGAAAATTTGACTTGTTTATATCCCAATTTATTTTGAGTGAGCAAATAAATGGTGTGTCATAGCAATTCTACATTTTGGCGATGTATACATATGTGTGTTTTAATCTACCTTAACTTTGAGTTAGTCCCCCTGGTAATTTATTTTTATTTTTATTTTTTATTTCGGCATATTATGGGGGTACAGATTTTTAGGTTTCAATAAATGCCCTCCCCCCCTCCCCCCACAAGTCTGAGTTTCCAGCATGACCATCCCCCAGATAGTGCACATGTCACTCATTATGTATATATATACCTGGCCCCTCCCCCCTCCCCCCTGCCCAATACCCTATTACTGCAGTACCTATGTGTCCACTTAGGTGCTACTCAGTTAATACCAGTTTGCTGGAGAATATATGTGGTGCTTGTTTTTCCATTCTTGGGAAACCTCACTTAGTAGTATGGGTTCCAGCTCTAACCAGGAAAATATAAGATGTGCTATATCACCATTGTTTCTTAGAGCTGAATAGTACTCCATGGTATACATATACCACATTTTATTAATCCATTCTTGGATTGATGGGCACTTGGGCTGTTTCCACAGCCTTGCAATTATGAATTGTGCTGCTATAAACATTCGAGTGCAGGTGTCTTTTTTGTAGAGTGTCATTGGATCTTTTGGGTAGATGCCCAGCAATGGGATTGCTGGATCAAATGGTAGATTCACTTGTATCACTTTAAGGTATCTCCAAATTGCTTTCCACAGAGGTTGAACTAGTTTGCAGTCCCACCAGCAGTGTAGGAGTGTTCCTCTCTCTCCACATCCATGCCAGCATTTGTTATTTGGAGACTTTTTGATAAAGGCCATTCTCATTGGAGTTAAATGATATCTCATTGTAGTTTTGATTTGCATTTCCCTGATGATTAGAGATGATGAGCATTTTTTCATATGTTTGTTGGCCATTCTTCTGTCTTCTTTAGAAAAGTTTCTGTTCAAGTCCTTTGCCCACTTTTTAATAGGGTTATTTGATTTCTTCTTGCTGATTTTCATGAGTTCTAAGTATATTCTAGTTATCAGCCCTTTATCAGATATGTAGGATGCAAAAATTTTCTTCCATTCTGTAGGTTGTCTGTTTACTTTCATGACTGTTTCTTTGGCTGTGCAGAAGCTTTTTAGTTTCATCATGTCCCATTTATTTATTTTTGTTGCTGCTTTGATTGCCTTTGGGGACTTCTTCATAAACTCTTTGCCTAGGCTGATGTCTAGGAGAGCGATTCCAACATTTTCCTCTAGAATTCTAATAGTTTCATACCTTAGGTTTAAGTCTGTTATCCAGCGTGAGTTGATTTTTATGAGAGGTGAAAAGTGTGGGTTCTGCTTTAGCCTTCTACAAGTGGCTATCCAGTTTTCCCAGCACCATTTATTGAAAAGGGATTCTTTTCCCCAGCGTATGTTTTTGTCTGCTTTGTCAAAGATTAAATGGCTATATGAGGATGGTTTTATATCAGGATTCTCACACCTGTTCCACTGGTCAATATTCCTATTTTTGTGCCAATACCATATTGTTTTAATTACTACAGCTTTGTAGTATAGTTTGATATCTGGCATATTAATACCTCCCATTTCCCCTGGTATTTTAAACTGTCAAATAGATTTGCATAAATGTTAAGAAATTATGAATATTTTAAACAAAAGATTTTTAAAATTTATTTTAGACTATTGGATCTAAGCCAATGGTACCATACCTATAAAATGATAAGGTAAGACAAATTTTATATATATACATAATATTTAGGTTTTCTTTCCAGTTCTGTATACTATTCAGGCTCTGGGTGAAGATTACTTAAACTCAGAGAATACAAAATCCTCCAAGAGTCAAACTCATAATAACTCTGCAAATGAATTGAAGTAAATATGAGATAAATGTAAGGGGGGCACAGATTCAAAAAACATACATAATCATGTCAATCTCTCAGAATGGCCCCAAATTCCAGTTGGAGAAAAGAAAAACTAATATTTTGGGGTGTATAATAAATGCAAGACAGTTTCATATGTTAGTTGATTTAATGATTTCACATTAGCTGATAATAACTATGGGATAGTTATTATTTCCATTTTACAGATAAGAGAACCATCTCTCTGTGAAGGTCGCTAGCTTCATAAATCCTCTGGTACTCGTTAGGATAACAGGGGAAAGGTCACAAGGTGAAGGAGACCATTCATATCAAGGAGTCAAAAATAATGACAAAACCAATAAATCCAGAAGTAATAGCATACATATATTTAGGAATTAAGAGGAAATAAAAAAGAGCAAAAGAGTTTAAAATGGTTGCCTTGGTAAGGTGGGGAGAAAAGGGAACCCTTGTACACTGTTGGTGAGAATGTAAATTAGTATAGCCATTATGGAAAACAGTATGGAAATTTCTCAAAAAACTAAAATAGACTTACCATACAAGCCAGTAATCCCACTACTGGGTATATATTTAAAGGAAATGAAATTAGTATGTTGAAGAGATATCTGCACTCCCATGTTTAGTCCAACATTACTCACAATAGCCAAGACATGAAATTAACCTAAGTGTCCATCAATGGATGACTAGACAAAGAAAATGTGGTGTATATATACACAATGGAATACATTCAGCCTTAGAAAAGAAGGAAATTCTGTCATTTCCAACAACATGGATGAAACCTGAAGGACATTATATTAAGTGAAATTAGCCAGGTACAGAAAGACAAATACTGTCTAATTTCACGTACATATGGAATCTAAAAAAGTCAAAGTCATAGAGGCAGAGAGTAGAACAGTGGTTAGCAGGGGCTAGAGGCGAGGGGATTGGTGAGATATTGGTCAAAGAATACAAAATTCTGGCTAGAAGGAGGAATAAGTTCAAGAGACCTATTTTATAACATGGTAACAATAGTTAATAACAATGTATCATATACCTAAAATTGCTAGAAGAGTAGATTTTGAGGGTTCTCACCAAAAATAAATGAAAGAATATGAAGTAAAAAAAATAGAAAGAAAGAAAAAAATGAGAACAAAGCTGTTGCCTTCTGCACAGACTAACACTACTTTGCAAAGCAATCTATATTAATTGGTAAATATTTAGTTATACATTTTTAAGGGGGTGTTATCTTTTCTGAGAATTTTCTCAAACACATCTCTTTATTGGGCCATACAAAACCACCTTGATTAAAAGTGGGGGTCTCTGTTCGCATTTTTGCACAATTCTTCCTAATTTGATGTGCCCCTTCTTCCCTCAAAAGTCTACCCATGATTAAAGACTACCTTTGGGGGGGCAAAGGCAATATACATAACCTTAACATTTGTACCCCCATAATATGCTGAAAATTTTTTTAAAAGACTACCTTTTGCTGTTAACCTTTCTAAATGACTCTAACTAAAAGTGATCTCTCTGTTACTTTATTCTGTAACCATTTTCTTAATATCCTGAATTATGTTTTCTTGGAAATCAAAGGAGACTAACTTATTTTTTTCCACTGTTATGGTAATAATTCATGTTCTGCCTGATGGCATCTATTCAGGGATATCACAGTGGGAAAGGAGTCATCAAATTATCTGCTTTATTTCACTGTTGGATAAATTATTGCAACTTGTATTCAAGCCCCAGGAAAATGAAAGACTTTCTGACAGCCAGAAGCTAATCAGCAAGAATTTATATTCATCACTTCCTGCTATAGCAGAGCTCTTCCAGAACTTCAAGTCTCTGATCTAAATATCCTCAGTAAGGAGTGGAAACACCTTTATCACAACAGTTAATATATACTGTGACTTGGGAATATTAAGACACTGAGCTTAGTTCTTTTTGGGTATAATCAAATTTAATATCCACAGCAACCCTATTATAGGTATGCATTATCTCAGTCTGTTCTTAATCATTCTAATCTTCCAGATTTACTATTTTTCCTACTTTGCTTGGACAGTTTTACTTATAACTGTGAGTATGTGGTGGAGACAAGTTCAGATTAGGCTGGCTTGATGATTTCCGCCCCCCCCCCCCACCCGCAGGGCTTTCTCTCCCCCTACCCTCTTTTGTTTCTCAAACCCTAAATTAATATGAATTTGAAGCTCCATCAGAGTCATTTAGAGTAAGATTCCTTTTCTTGTTCAATTTATACCAAAATACAAAATGTTAATATCTTCAAAGCAACAACATATTGCAAAACATGATTTCTAAAATTTCATATTACTTAGCTGACTTAATCAATTGTGTTGCAGCAGTTGTATTATCTCACTCCCAGCCTGATAAGAGATTATTTAATGATTTACATTTTAAAAATTGAATCACAGTCAATACTTATTACTTACCTAGAACAAAATGGTGTTACTATTTCTTTGCTTTCACTGGTACAAAGTCTCATCTCCCAACATAGACTCTTCCATCAATATAATTAATGTACTTTTAAATTTGATTTAGAGATCAGTAATAACAAATTAAGGAAAATAAATATTTTTACAGCATTAACAAGTCTGATAACCTAGATGTTTGTCAGATATTTTCCCTTCTACTTGGCTTTTCATTTTATTTGGACATGGCTATGCTATTATACATGTCCATTTTGAACAATGTTATAGATGATGCTGTTTTGACTCTCCTTACTGAGTCTAAACTGTGGAAGAAAATTTCTATTGCTTTTTATTCTTCAAAAATTTCTTTAAAATACTTTTTAAAGCAAGAGAGCCAATGGATAAACTCTTTTAAATAAAATATTGGACTAAAAATCACATTATGTTTTTTTGGTTTTTTGTTTTTTTGCTGAGGAAACCTTAACAATGCTTATAATTTTATAGATCATTAAATTCCTAATCCTTTTTATTACCTTTTAAACCTATTTCCTAGTATTGTCTTTCAAAAAAATTGCCCTTCAAAAAATTAAAGTTTTCCATCAATAAGTAGCATAATTAGCTAGCAATATTTAAATTTTTCCATATGTTTCATAAACATTAATTCAACAAATGTTTCTTGAGTATCTCCTATATGCAAGTACTAAGCTAAATGCTGAGACTTTCTGGCATTAATGCAAACAATCTGTCTGTGATCTCTGGGAGTTTGGGGTATCTGTTTAATTCTCTTAACTCATCATTTTGGTGGATTGAAGTCCTTCTCTTTATACCCCAAACAGGAGTATCTTAAAGAAAACTCTGCCTTTACCTTTGCTCTTGCTTGCGTTGGAACAAGAGTAATGTAGTAGGTTGAATAATGACATCCAAACATGTTAGGTCCTAATCTCTGGAACCTGTGTTTTCACCTTTAAAAATTGGAAGTATACTTGTTCTTGCTCATCAAAAAAAGAAAACAGTTAAAAAAAAAAAAAAAGGAAGAAGAAGAAGAAAGAAAAAAAAGAGAGAAAATAAAAATTGGAAGTAGTTCAAAGGAAACCTGGGAACTGATAGCAACAGCAAAGCCTGCAAAGGAAGAGAGCCCAGGTGATCCCTGACTCTGCAAAGTGGGACCTACTGGAAGTGCCCTGTGGAAGGAAGGATGACTGGCTAAAAGATACTGCGTCTTTCAATTCTATTCTCTGGTCAGGAAATGCTCTTTTTTTTTTTTTTTTAGACAGACTAACCTGGGTAGGGTGCAGTGGTGTTATCGTAGCTCACTGCAATCTTGAACTCCTGGGCTCAAGGAGATCCTCCTTCCTCAGAGTAGCTGGGTCTATAGGCACATGCCATGACGTCCAGCTAATTTTTCTACTTTTCGTAAAGATGGGGGTCTTGCTCTTGCTCAGGCTGGTCTCAAACTCCTGAGTTCAAGCAATCCTCCCACCTCAGCCTCCCAGAGTGCTAGGATTATAAGCACAAGCAACCACACCTGGCCAGAAATGATCTTTCAAAGGATGGATTTCTCAGGAATTCTCTGTTTTACTTCTGAAATTATACTGTACCCCATCCCAATGGGGTCATGGTTCGTGTTTATATTATCATGAGCTATTTTCCTTACTTACAGAACTCATTCTCTCTCCAGTGCTCAAACATAACAAATAATATAGCAATTTCACCTTTTTTTTTTCTTGTTGTCTTCCCTCCTAGAACCTTCTATCTTCCTACTTCAATCAGGATTTTTTTCTGAGCCTCAGCATAGCTCTTATCCTGAGATTTTCTTTGCTATTTTGGTGTGTTGAATTTGCTGTTTTCTTCATCCCAAGTCTTCCTATTGCATAGTTTATTCTCTCATTTTACTAAAGCATATAATCTAGAGTAGGGTATATATGAAGTTAAATTTGCAGTTTTTACATATATAAATATTTTGTATTTTCTTTCATCATACTTGTATAATAGTTTCTCTAAACATAAAGTTCAAGTTTGGAAAATTTTCTCTCAGAATTTTGAAGACTTGGCCCTACTATAATAATAATTCCAGTATTGATATTGATATTGACAGGTGTTATAATTTATTTGTATATGACTTATTTTTTTTTCTTGAAAGCTTTTAGGATCATCACCTTATCCTTGTTTCTCTGAAATTTCACATGATGTGAAATTGATATGGACCTTTTAAAAATTAAAAATTTATTCTCTTGGGCATTTGGTATGCCCTGTCAACCTTGACTCAGATGTCTTTGAGGTTTTTGGAAATCTTTTTGTTATTTAATTGTTTTCTCCTCCACATTTTCTCTGTTCTTGCTTCCTATAACCACTAGTGGTCAGCTATGTGGCCCTCCAAGATTAACCCTCAAATTTTCCTATCTTTCCTCTCTTATTATGTTCCAAATTATTTGACATTTTGTCCAACTTTTGAGAGATTTCTTCAACTTTATCTAATAACCATTCTATTTAATCTTACATTTTGTTCCTTATACTTATTTCAGGTTCAACAGTTTCTTGTTCCTTTTTTTAAAAATTGTTATGGACACACAATAGTCATACATATTTATGGGATACATGTTATATTTTGTTACACTGATACAATGTGTAATGATCAAATCAGGGTAATTGGGATATCAATCACCTCAAACACTTTTATCATTTCTTTGTGTTGGAAATGTTCCAAATCCATTCCTCTAGTTATTTTGAAATACACAATAAATTATTGTTAACTAAATTCACCCCATTGTGCTCCTGAACACTGGATCTTGTTCCTTCTAACTGTGTTTTTGCATCCATTAATGAACCCCTCATTATCACCCTCCTCCCCATCACACTTCCCAGCCTCTGGCAATCATCATTCTACTCTCTACCTCCGTTAGATCGATTTTTTTAGCTTCCATATGAGTGAGAATATACGATATTTGTCTTTCTGTGGCTGGCTTATTTCACTTAACATAATGTCCTCCAGTTCCATCCATGTTGTTGAAAATGATAGGATTTCATTCTTTTATGACTGAATAACATTCCATTGTGTGTATACACCACATTTTCTTTATCCATTCATCCACTGATGGACACCTACGTTGTCCCCCTACCTTAGCTATTGTGAATAGTGCTTCAATAAACATGGAAGTGCAGACATCTCTTAGATATGCTGATTTTCTTCTTTTTGGATACATGCCCAGCAGTGGGATTGCTGCACCATGGTAGTTCTATTTTTAGTTTTTTGAGGAAACTCTACTTTCCATAGTAGCTGTACTAAGGAGTTTCTTGTTCTTTTGTTGCTTCTTTTTCAGAGTACTCTGTCTTTATGTTTACAGTATTTTTATCATCTCTTTTGAGGGCATTATTATAGATAATCTGGAGTTTTTCAGAGTAATCTAAAAATTATAATTTTCCACTTGTTTGCCTATTTGTTTTAATCTGCCTTTCAATCTGCAGTCATTCCATGAATGTCTAGTGATATTTAATTTAATGTTAATAATATTTGGTCCTATTTGCAAACTTAATTAAAAACATTACAATGCTATAAACTACTTTCATTAATTTAATTTCCCTTTAAGCTTCTTGGCTCATCAACTAAAACCTTTTTAAGTACTAATTAATAGCAAATGTATCTAACAAATTAAACTTTTAATAAGCTGAATCTAAACTTCCGTTATATTTTATAGCATGCAGATTGGTTTCTTTGACTTAGCAGTATGCATTTAAGATTCCTCCATGTCTTTTTATAGCTTGATAGCTCATTTCTTTTTCACACTAAATATTATTCTATTGTCTGGAAAGCTTCTTATTTTTTATTTTGATTTTTCCTTTCAGAGCCTAAGATCTTTCAAGGTTTTTCAATAGGATGCTATTGGCACACTATTTATTTTTGTACAAATTTATGGGGCACATGTGCAATTTTGTTACATGCATAGATTGTGTAATGGTCAAGTCAGGACTTTTAGGGTATCCATCACCTGAATAATGTACATTGTACCCATTAAGTAATTTCTCATCTCCCACCCCGTCACCCTTCTGAGTCTCTCTTGTCTATCATTCCACTTTACCACTAGTGGGTCCCTCTTCTCTCACTGCCACTGTTGTCATCTAATATTGTGCCATCCAATAGTAATACTGTTACTACTAATGCATCAACACTAGTACTAATTTATTAATCTAATGCTAGTATCTAATTTAATATCTAATATTTAACTAGAATATAATTTAATACTAATATAATACATTTAATATCATACTCATTACTAATATTGCTAATACTAACACATACTCTCATCTAATAGTTTATACAGAGTACACACAAGCCATCCATCCATGGGGTGCCAGGGACTCTTCTATTGGACTGCTTCAATGCAAAATTGCTAAATTCCCTGAATCCTCAGGAAGCCACATCTTATAAATGATGGATTCAAAACACCCAGAGTACATGTCAGAAAGAAATTCTCTTCTCCAGTTGAGGTTGTCATTGTCATAAGTGGGGTAAAGACTCCTTCCCAGGAGAAGTCTGTTTTACTGAAAATAACTCCTCCACTGACCAAACCTTAACCTCAGTAAATGGAAATAGAACAAAATGGAGTAACTTTTCCCTTGGAGTAAACCTGCATTGCTAAAAAAACAGAGGGTAGAGAATTGTTTGTATTACAAGTAAATAGCCCTTTTGGATCAGGAGGCAATATGTAGAGACTGACATTTAAATGTGTATAAATGTAAGCAATTCTTGCACATTAGTGGTATTTGTTTTATACAATTAAGCATTTATTCTGTCCAAAAATTCATTAAGTGCTGTGATTCATACAGGAATATTACATGTTTATTGAAGTAGAAACTTTGTTCAGAGGGTTCAGGGTCTCAATAATATCAGCCTCTTTGGAAAGATATCCTTCAGCAAATATTTTTAAAAGGTTTCACTAAAAACATGAGGATTTTATTGAAAAAATGTTTTTTAAAAATCGTATTGAATTCAATTTGTTGTGCATGAATATCTATTTCCAGAAATATATAATATCAATAATAATATGTGTATTTTTAAAAAGCTAAAAATTATATGAATTAATTGTTTTAAAGCTAATAATTCTCTTTTTTTCTTGCTTAGTCTTAATATTAAAAAGAAGAGTTAACTCTGGACTGATAAGAAAAATGACTAATGAAGTGCTAAAAGTTTCACTGCTCCACAGTCTAAAGGTTGAAAATAAAGATGGTAGTTGAAAATCATGCCTAATACCAATAGCTGCATTCTAGAAGGATAGAGATCAAAACAATCACTCTCTGCTTTTCTTTGAAAATTAAAAAGAAATATATATGTATTTCATTTTCTCAAAATGTTTTCTATTTTGGAGCCTTTTCAATTAAATCTCTTTTAACTTAAAAAATACAATAAAAATATATGGCAGAATGAAACTGGAAAATATGATGACTTTATTTTTTAAGTTGTTTTGTTTTGTTTTTGGTGAAGAAGAGTCTCTGAAGTAGTTTTGCAATTACTCATGCATACCTCTGTGGAAAGCAATCAAAGATTTTGTTTTTCTTTTGTGAGGCTTATCTTCCCACAGATACCACTATTCCACTTAGCCAGAATGGAATTTTCCAGATTTTCTCTTAGATTGTTTCCTAACATTATGGTCCAGGAGGCATCAAGAAGAAACTATAAGTTCAATGTCCTAACACAGCACTATCTTCTGATTTTACTGTTCATGGCACATTAGAGTTTAAAAACTGGCAAGTCAAGCATTTCAGTAAATGGGTTCAGAACTGCCAGAGCTACAGAAGCATAGCAACAACCTGCCTTCATTCTCCAAGAGTGGACCTTGTGTGTCCTAGAAGGTTCACGCCAGCCCTTCACCTATAGAAATTTTATTTTCAATTGAAGATTCACACATTCTTGGCTGTTGATCAGTTTTGGGGGTGAAAAAAGTATGTTAGGTAAATCCTGACAGCTTATGTTTGTTTGAGAGACAAAGTAAAATAAACAAGGAATTCAAAGACCCCAGAGAGGTTACAGGAATGTTCATCTAATAGAACAATGTAAAAAGTTAAATCTCTAGGCAGAAAGAGAAAAAGGCACAAGCCCAAGAGTACACCTCAAATAAGTGTTATTAACTGTCACAAAAGTGTCCTTTCTCTGTTGCTGTTTTGGGGCATTAATACCACTACTAAAAGAAACACTGAGTTGTTTCTAAGAATTATCAACCCATCCTTTCACAATACGTAATTCCATACCAGAACTCACTAAGAAATTGTATAAAGAAAGAAATAACAGCTTTGTAAGATAGAATGTTGTTGAAGAATCAAAACACTGTAGCCATCACTTCCTTCACAGGCTTTGTTAATAGAGAAGTCAGAAACTTTAGTAAATCTCTTTAAAGCCTTATGACTACTGTGTCTATTCTAATGAACAAGGAGAAAATATTTCAGTTCCACCAAAATTGGCATTATGAAAGTAAAAAATAACAAAGGTGATAGAGGATTGCATTTTCCCCAAGATTAGGAAAAAAGAATTATAATAAAATGATGATAATATCTATTGAATAACTACCATATGCAAGGCATTGTGCTCATATACTTTAATCCCCACGAAAGTCTTATGCTATAAACATCACTTATTCCCATTTTTCTGTAAGAAATGTCAACTCACATAGGGTAACTATTTTAGTTACTAATAGCATAAGTGACACCATGCTTTATAAACAAAGCCCCAAATCCTGATAGCTTAAAACAATAAAAATTTATTTCTATCTCATATCACAGTCCAATAGAGGCATGTTGGTTGAACAATCTTCCACACAGTCATGCAGGGATTCAGCCTCTTTCTATGTTGTGATATTGACACACCCCAGGGACTCAGCATCTATATAAATCATATCATTTCTACTCATGTTCCATTGGCCAAAACTCAGTCACATCTAAACACAACAGAGTCTAGGAAATAAGACACCCCACCCAAAAGAAAATGAAAGGGAAGGAACCTGATTCTGGCATCAAATAAACTTGTCCATGGTTACAGAACAAGTGAGTTGCAGAGGTAGGATTTGACTGATACAAAATAAGGACAATTATGAGAAAGAACAGCACAGCCATTCCCCTCAAGGAACTTATAGTCTGTAAAGACAAGCATTAATTACACTGAAAAATAAGGTTGCAACTATGAGGAGTACTATAAAATAGAAGAGCATGGGCTGTGAAAGCTTATGAAAAGGGTTGCGTGAGGTGGGATGGGTTGGAAGAAACACTGGAACTGAAAACTGAAGGACAAATGGAAGAAGATTCTATTAATAGGCAGAGGAAGCAGCATGTGCCAAGATCCATTAATAGGGAGGAGCCTGATGAATATGAGGAAATTCAAACAAGTCCTTGTGCTGAGGAAGAAAGTGAACAAGACAAAGAGCAGGGTAAGACCAGGCCTTGTAGGCCATGTTAATTAATGCTGTCTTTATCTTCAGAGTAAAGTGAATGATGTAATATTTTTAAGCAGGAAATTGAATTGATTGGATTTGCTCATTTAAAGCATCAGTCTGTGTGCATTATAAAAGAAATGGACAGATGAGGTGACCAGAGCTGCACAGAGACCACTTAGGAGGCTGTTGTAACTGATCAAATAAAATTAACAGTAGCCTGAACCTGTGGTGGCAGTGGTGGTGGTGGGAAGAAAGAGAAAGAGAAAAAAGGATTTGAGAAAGATTTAGGAATGAAATACACAAACCTTTATGACCAGTTGGATATGGATTCCATCTAGAGGATGACAGAGATTTGCAAATACTTGCTTAATAATCCCAACAACATTGCAAAGTAGCTTCACTCAGAGAACTTAGGAAGGTATCATTTATAAAAAATAGAAATAATTATGTGCCATTTTAGAATCTGAACATATCATGATTTTTTAATTAAATACCAAGATATTAAAATAACTCTATTCCTTGCAAGCCCCTCTCTTCTTTTATGTTTCTTTTAAATATCAGGTGAGATTCCCCTTATCTCAGTCCGTCCCCTCTGATTTTATAAGAATCTAACATTTTTTATTTAATGTGGGAAGTTCACATGGGCTCTAAACACATTTACTGAATCTACTCGAGAAAGGAAACAGCATTCTTTAGTTGCCTCTGAATGTTCCAGTCAGTTAAAATGAGAAAATTGCGTGACAGGAAAATTGGACAGGTGGAAAATTTCTCTAATTTTGTTGTGATTACCAAAATTAAATTTATTATCTGACATGTTCTTCTAAATGAACGCTACAAATGCCCTGAAGAACAGTGTTTCTGTTGTCCTGGCTGTGGACATACATTAGTCATTCAGGTCATGGCCATGTGATTCAGAAGTGGTCCCAATTTGATTGCACTTTCATATTAACACCTGAACTGCCTAATGATTTTTATTACTATTTTTCCCTTTATAAAAGTAATACATGCCTACTGAAGAAACTCCATAAATGATATAAGAAAAATGCAATAAAATATATGATTATGGTCCACCTAGGTTATTTCTAATTTTTTCTCTGATAAAAATGTTGGAATGAATATCTGGGGAGATATCTTTATATTACTTCATTAATTTCTTAGATTCCAACTAGTAGAATTGTTTCGTGAGAATCTTTTTATATATTCTCAAATTGCCATCCAGAACAGTTATGCCAATGTGTATACCTAGCAGCAACATAAAACAATGGCCCACGGTTGGATGCATTGCATATGATCTTTGCTCATTGTCTGCCAACTTGAAACATCAAGAATGGTATATTTCATTGTAGTTTAAATCTGAATTTCTTTGAATACTAGTGGAGTTCAACAGTTTTCTATTTTTTCTCTCCCCAAGCCATACTTGTCTGGAGATTTTAAATGGAGGACATATTGCTAATTTGTGTCTCCATTTGCTATTGGAGGACCACAGTTCTTTAAATCGCTCCCAGAGATGTCTCACGAGAGAAGGGCCAGAAGCCCTGCTGACTACCAGTTGGCACCTGCCATTTTCTTCTTTCTCCTGACCTGACTTCCTTCACAGATATCTGCAGTCCCTATTGCCTGAGAAACTGCATGTAGGGCCTTTGCCATCAACCCTGGTTTCATAAAAAGCAATAGCACTACTGTTGGGCTCCACTCTCAATCCAGGGAAATTTCTTCCTCCTTAAGTTACTCCTGCCACTTCCTCTGGGTACCACTCAGTCTGTTTATGTGAGAGGTGAGGAGGCTTGCAATTGCTACCATTTGTGCTTGGTACCACCGCCTCTGCTGGTTACCCTAATACTGATGCAATGAGGCCAGAGATGCAAAACTTCAAGGTATTTCATACTTCGGCGGCAGAATCCTCTGTCCCTTTATATTGAACAATACATAGAAGTAATGGTGCTGAGTTTCTTGTAGCAAAAGAGCCCCTCAGTCATTATCTACATTGTTCATCTCCTCCCAGCTATGTACATCACTAAGAATCAGACAGGAAGCGCTGGAGAAATAGAGACTCAGCCATCTTAGCAGTAATTGCAATGCTCAGAATTGCCTCCACTCTCCTTCAACGAGTACGTTTTTCTTATGTAGTCAAGTGTGCCTGTTCTCTTCCCTAAAGATGAATTCGGCTCAGTTCTTCCTTCCTCAAGGCTCCTCCCCTTCACGTAAATAGATAATGGGTGATTCATCTCATCAGCCCGCCAGGTAGTTCTAACTTCCAAAGTAAACAGTTTAGGTGTGAGCTGGATGCTCCTCCTCACCATCATTTCATGTATTTGTATGGTTTATAAATGTCTTTATAAATGTATTGGTTATTGAAATTTTTTAATTAATTTATTTTTATTAGCGTAATAGCTGTACACGTTTTTATAGTATATTTGATAACTTCATATAATCAAATCAGGGTAATTGGGATATCCATCAACCTTAAATAATGATCTTTTTATACTAGAAACATTCAAATTATTCTCTTCTAGCTATTTTGAAATGTACAATCAATTAATGTTAACTACTGTCACCCTACTGATCTATCCAACACTAGGTCTTATTTCTTCCAAGTGTATATCAGTACCCATTAATCAACCTCTCTTTATCCCCCTACCTCCACCTTTCCTGGCCTCTGATAACCACCAGTCTACTCTCTTTCTTCATGAAAGCCACCTTTTTAGCTCACCCATATGAGTCAGAACATGCAATAATTGTCTTTCTGTGCTCGGCTTATTTCACTTCATGATCTCCAGTTCCATCCATGTTGCTGCAAATGACAAGATTTCATTCTTTTCTATGACTGAATAATATTCCATTGTGTATATATACCACATTTTCTTTATCCATTCATCCATTGATGGACACTTGGGTTGATTCCACATTTTGGCTATTGTGAATGGTGCTACAATAAACCTGGAGTATGGCTATCTCTTCATATATTGATTTCCTTTCTTTTGGATAGATACCCAGTAGTAGAATTGCTGAATCATTGGTAGTTCTATTATAATATTTTTAGTTTTTTGAGGAACCTCAATAGTTTCCCATTGTGGCTATACTAATTCACTTTCCCACCAATAGTATATGAATGTTCCCCTTTCTCCACATCCTCTCCAGCATCTGTTTTTCCCTGTCTTTTTTGATAAAAGCCATTTTCTAACTGGGGTGAGATATCTCACTTCGGTTTTGATTTGAATTTCCCTGATGATTAGTGATGTCAAGCATTTTTTCATATACCTGTTTGCCATTTGTATCTGTTCTTTTGAGAAAGTCTATTTAAGATCCTTTGCCCATTTTTAAATCAGATTATTTGGTTTTTGCTATTGAGCAGTTTGAACTATTTAAATATTCTGGGTTTTAACTCCTTGTCAGGTGAATAATTTGCAAATATATTCTCCCCCATTCTGTGGATTGTCTTTTCATCTTGTTGACAGTTCCCTTTGCTGTGCAGAATCCTATAATGCCATTTCTCTATTTTTACTTTTGTTACCTGTGCTTTTGAGATCTTAAATTAATACAAAAAATCTTTGCCCAGACTAATGTCCTGAGGATTCCCCCAATATCTTTTTCTAGTAATTTCATACTTCTGGGTTGTATAATTAAGTTTCTAATCCATTTTAATTTGATTTTTGTATATTCTGCTCCACTGGTCTATGTGTCTGTTTTGATGCCAGTACCATGCTTATTTGTTACAATAGCTTTGTAGTATTTTTAAAGTCAAGTAATATGATGCCTCCAGGCATATTTGTGTTCAGGATTGCTTTAACTATTTAGGGTCTTTTGTGGTTCCATATAAATTTTAGGATTATTTTTTTCTATTTCTGTGAAGAATGTCATTGGTATTTTGATAGGTATTGCATTGAATCTATAGATTATTTTCAGTAGTATGATCATTTTAACAATATTAATTGTTATTAAAAATTAACAATATTAATTTCTCAGTCCATGAGTATGGAATATTCTTCCATTCTTTTTGTGTCCTCTTCAATTTCTTTCATCAGTGTTTTATAGTTTTTCTTGTATAGATATTTCACATTTTTGGTTAAACTGATTTCTAAGTATTTTATATTCTTTGTCGCTATTATAAATGAGACTGTTTTCCTGATTTCTTTTTCAGATATTTGCTGTTGGGATATATAAATGCTACTGATTTTTGTATGTTGGTTTTATATCCTTCAACTTTACTAAATTCATTTATCAGCTCTAACAGTTTTTTAGTGGAGTCTTTAGGTTTTTCTAAATATAAAATAATATTGTCTGCATACAAGGCAAATTTGACTTCTTCCTTTTCAATTTGCAAGAAGCAGAAAATTGTATATAAAATTATACTTGTGTCTAAGTGAAGGCTGGAGAGTGAGAAAGAGATCCCTGTATTTGGAAATCCTGTATATGTATACATGCTGGTGTGGTATTATACAAGTGCAAGAAAAACTTCAGATTGATTCACTGGATCGATTCATAAGGTTCATTGGAGTGATTCACACTAATTTATTAATATGGGTTCTCCTGGAGGTGAGTGGAGGAGTGATGTAAGGAGTACAGGGAGAGGACTGATAGGAAAATCCAAGCATAAACAGACATGAAAGAAAAAATATATTGGCTTTAAAAAAAATCTATGAAATGGGCCAGGCGTGGTGGCTCAAGCCTGTAATCCTAGCACTCTGGGAGGCTGAGGTGGAAGGATCACTTGAGGTCAGGAGTTGGAGATCGAGAAATACCCCATCTCTACTAAAAATAGAAAAAATTAGCTGGGCATGGTGGCACATGCCTATAGTCCTAGATACTCGGGAGGCTGGGACAGGAGGATCACTTGGGCCCTGGAGTTTGAAGTTGCTGTGAGCTAGGCTAACAACATGGCACTCTAACCCAGGCAACAGAGTGAGAATCCAACTCAAAAAAAACAAAAAACAAACAAACAAACAAACAAAACTTTAAAAAATGAACATGCAAGGCAAAATAAGAATGACATTTATAGTACTAATTCAATAAGTAATTTATAGCTTGTTCATAATAATAAAACTGAAATGATAATTAAGAATTTCAATAATAAGCTTTAGGTTAAACCATGCCTGGCATTAATCTCATATTTTCTTGGAAATCAAAAAAACATGTTTAGATTTTTCTATTTCTGAGTTAATTGGCATTTTCAATGAAGATACTATTTGCCAAATAAGATATGGTAGTAATAAAATTACAGGCAAAACTCTAGCTACAGAATGATTCATCTTTAGAGTGTCCCAGATTATTGAAAACAATTTAGAAAGAAAATGTTACTGAAAACATCAAGAGAGCTTTCAAAAAGTGCAAAACATGTTCTAAGAGATGAACCTGTAGAACAAAAGAGTATTGAGGAGCAAAACTAAACTATGAATCAAGAGGACAAGGTTTAAATTAATATAGAGTATTACTAATTCTCTTAAATTAAAAAAATAGTAGTAGTAGTAATAATAATAAAATTCAGTTTCCAAAATTTACATTGAACTCTCTCATGTTGAAAGAGTTAACTGCCTCTAACTCCAGGACTGTATTTATTTAGCAGTAGAGGGTACAAAATATGACAAGAACAGAAAAAAAAAAAAAAAAACATTTCTCCCACTGCTCTGTCATGGGACAACTGCCCACTCCTACCTGACTTAAAACTCCAAAAATTGGAGTCATTGATGCCACCCCAGAAACTAGACTTGGTATTTATTAATATAATTAATAGACAGCCAAATCATTTCCTCATGTCTGATTATTTTCTGTATTTGCTCATTGTCACCTTGAAATACAAAGAAAAGATTCTTTTAAATGGACATTCTGACTTGTACGTTAATAAAAAGAGAAACGAATACCACCTCTTCTAGAATAGGAAGTATTACCTAAAGCCAGTTATTTGATCACCTAGTAAGCATGTCTAAGTCATTTGGTCCTCAGAGGTCACTGAACCCATCCCGGAGATAAACGGGTAGTAGATATCTGCTTTACTTTCCTCTGAGATTAGTGGAAAATTGATAGGGAGGAGCATTCAAATGCTGCTATACTTCCTTTGGGTGAGTTTCTAGCAAATAATCTCTACTACTTAACCGTTTTCTTTTGTGGGATTCATCTTTTGGTATCAGCAACTCTCCTGCAATATAGCAGACCTTCCTCCCTAAAATTGAACAAGCAGAACCCGTGGCGCCTATTCAAAAGTCACCTTCACTTTCGCCACTGCCTTTCAGTGGGACTAGATATTTCTCTGAGCTCGAAAAATACTAGGCCAAGTTTCATGACTATGACGGTCATTTATAGGTAATAAAAAGTTTCCAGTCACTTAGGCAAAAATATAGACTTGGTCTAATAACTGATATGTCCAATGTAGTGAAAATAGTCAAAAACTTCAAAACCTTGCTCCAACTCTGCCTGAGTTTGCACTGTTGAGGAAATGGAGAGGGGACATGTTTAGCTTCTCCCTCTCTTCAGACAGACTGTTAATCAAGTGTATGGCCTTTGGAGGCATGTGGTTTGAAGGAGAAATAAGGAGACAAGAAGATCTTACTTGGTTGATACCACTTATTTTCTCATTGAGCATCACAAGAACTCTCTCACCTGTAACTCTTTCCTGAGACAATTCTTCAGGTGGTCGCTTGCAACTTCCTGCTTAGCCCCTGGGCATCTGCCATATATCTCTACTTTCCTTTCTCTTAGTTCTCATCTCTCTCAAGGCAGCACTCTCGGAAAGGATAAATGCAATCCCAGAGCTGCAAAATAGTCCACACACACACATCTCTGCCTTTGGGGAGGAGGATTATGAGAGCTTCCAGGACAAAACAGCTGACATAAGCACTCTCCTTTACTCTCCAATCTTCTAAGTCATTTATAACCTTATTTGGAAGAGTAATGTAAGCATCATGAAATGAGTTTTTGTTCATCTCTGTGGCAAGTCATATATCTCACATTTCCTATTGGAATGAATCATCTACCTCTTCAAAATGTAGCCAAAACTAAAACTAAAATAATTTAAACAATTTATTATCCTAGCTTAATTAATCGAGTTTCTGAATTAAATGTTAGTACCTGCTGATTATGCTTTCATGCCTGTATATAAGGCATGTAGGTATGTTTTGAAGGTTAGTTTGGGTTTTATTTTTTAAATTAAATTTTGCCTTCAGATTAAACTGCCCTACCTTTTAAATTCTATTTTGTTTATAAAGTTACAATGATCATTGGGGCAATTCATTTAATCCCTCTTTATTAAATAAATGTTTGCTTATAAGTGTTTTCTATGGGCACCATTTTTCTCTACTTGGTTGGTGGCTGGCAGTCAACAGAGCTTCTGATATCATGGCAAACTATCTGGTATTGCATTTATCTGGAAATAATATAGAATATGCAATAAATTATAAAACATAGCAAGGCATTTGGAGTCCAAAGATTTTCTTTTAAGGACAAAAACATTTTATGACCAGGACCATGCTCATAGTTTAGCCTACAGAGAGGCAGGATAACATATTCATCTAGGAAAGCAGGCTCTTTTTTTTTTTTTTTTACTTATATTAGGATATTATTGGGGTACAAACATTTTGGTTACATGTTATGACTTTGCCACATCCAAACCATGATTTGAGGTGTGCCCTTTCCCCCCTACAATGCTCACTGTGTCCATTAGTTGTGAGTTTACATCCCCACCCCCACCCCAAAGAATATTACTAATGTGTGAGCACCTTAGTGTTGATCAGTCAGTGCCAATTTGATGTAGTACCTTACATATAGTGCCTATTCTTCCATTCTTGTAATACCTCACTTTGGAGGATGGGCTCAAGCTCTATCCGGGAAAATATAAGAGGTGCTAGATTACTGTCATTTTTTATAATTAAGTAGTACTCCATGGTATACCTAGACCACATTTTATTAATCCACTCATGTATTGACAGGCACTTGGATTGTTTCCACATCTTTGTAATTGTGCATTGTGCTGCCATAAACATTCAAATGCAGATGTCTTTATTACATAATGACTTTTGTTCCTTTGGGTAGATGCCTAATAGTGCTATTGCTGAATCAAATGGTATTTCTATTTTTAGATCTTTGAGGTATCTCCAAATTCTTTTCCACAGAGGTTGCACTAATTTGCAGTCCCACCAGCAGTGTAAGAGTGTTCCTATCTTTCCACATCCTTGTCAGCATTTGTTGCTTTGGGATTTTTTGATAAAGGCCAATCTCCCTGGGGTTAGGTGATACCTCATTGTGGTTTTGATTTGCATTTCCCTAATGATCAGAGTTGGGACCTGATCAATTTAAAAAGCTTTTGTACAGCCAAGAACTATCATTAGAGCAAATAGCCTTCAGACTGGAGTCTATAGATTTTACGATTTATTTTTGTTTTCAACAGGTAAAGAGGGAAGGACTATATTAAAAAAAACTCTTGAGTATCTGACTAGTGGGATTATGGGCACACCCTAATTGGGTGTTAATGTTAGTGTGTCTGGACATTTGAGGTAGAGGAGGAGGTTAACAGGCCAGAATGGGTCGACTACTGAGAATGGATTGTTCCCAATGATGGTACTCATCTCCAGGAACCCCTTCCCTTCTTCTCCTTCCCCTGAGTACCATTAGACAGCCATCTCATTTCTTTGAGTACCACCAATGGCCAGAAATCTGGAGAATTTGTAGCCTCTGTTTCTCAAATTCTTTGGAAATATTAGCTGCTCTGCAGTACTCAGTGTTCCTCCACTGATTGCAAATATTTGAAAAATGAACAAACAGAATCAAAGGAAGACAAGGATCATTTATCTTAAACTTTTTTCCTAAAACTCATGAAATCCATCTTGATTATTTTTAGACTCAGCCCACAGGAAAATGTTTTTTTCATAGTAGTTGGATGTGAGCCAATGATTCTCAAATTATGCTACCCATTAGAATCACCTGGGAGCTTTTAAAAATCCCAATTCCCAGGGTATATCCCAGACCAATTAAAGCAGAACTCCTAGAAATGGAACCCAAGCATCAGTATTTTAAAAAGCTCTCCAGGTGATTCCTATATAAAGCCAAGTAGAATTAAAGGTAGGGTGCATAGGGAAGTTCTTTAGCTCTTACAGGTAACAATCAGTTAACAAGTAACAAGGTCTTACAGGTAACAAGCTCTTACAGGTAACAATCAGCTACAAGTTTATGCTACTTTCAAAACTCCAGCAAAGGAAAACCAAAATTTATAAAATAATGATTGGCATAAAAATATCTTTTTAAGCATTCACCAAAGATTCCTTGGAAGAGTAAGTACTTCCAATAAATGCAAATTTTCCTTAGATGCACAAAAGTAGCATGTAATCTTTTAGGAAAATATGTATATACTACTATTATCTCAACCAAATATGGATATCTCAAATCTGAATTTGTAATCTCCTCAAAATCTGATCCCCTTTCTGTCTTCAATTAACTCTATCGACAGTGAAACATAGAAGGCCTTAGAAAACAGGCCTGAGGGAGCTCATTCTCTCTTCTGCCATGTGAAGACACAGCAAGAAGGTGCTGTCTATGAAGCAGAAAGCAGACCCTCACCAGATTCCAAATCTGCCAGTGCCTCCAGAACTATAAGAAACCAATTTCTGTTGTTTTTAAGCCACTTAGTCTGTGGTATTCTGTTATAGAGGCCTGAGGAGACTAAGACAACTGTCACATTAAATTTGGGGCCTGATCAAATTAAAAAGCTTTTGTACATCCAAGGAAACTATCATTAGAGAGAATAGACAGCCTACAGAATGGTGTCTATAGATTTACAATTTATTTTTGTTTTCAACAGGTAAAGAGGGAAGTAATACATTAAAAATAACTCGAGTATCTGAGCAGAATTATGGACACACCCTAATTATGGACACACACCTTTCTAGTTGCTACCTTTTAATTACTAAGTTTCCCACATATATAAGTCCCATCTTCCCAGCTATGGTATAAGCTCCTTGAGGATAGGTATCTGCAGTGATTCCTCACCATAGCAAAATACTGTGCTATCCAGAAAAGAGATATTCAATAAACATTTATTGAATACATTTCATAATTAATATATACAAATACCACTAATACCTATCCTGTTTCCTGAGTAAAGAATTTCTGTGTTTTAATCTTACCTACAGTTGGAGATCTAAGTAAATTCCCTTCATGATATGCTTGGGGTAAGAAAAGAGAAAAAAAGAACGTGTCTCCAGTTTCCTTCCACCCTTAAATTTTTTGACTCCTAACACTGAACTGAGGCCTCAGATTAGAGACAGGAAGAAGACTAAAGTTAAGGAAAACTATAAATTTCTACTACTTTATTTTTAATCAAATTAATGGAAAAGAATACCATGTTCACGGTTGGAAAAATTAAACATTTCCAAGCTATCAGTTCTTCCAAAATAAATAGTAGACTTAATAAAATTCCACCTATTCAATTGGGAGTTTTTAAATTTGACAAAATTTTCCCAAAATTTATTTGGGAAAGATAAATTCAAGAATAGTAAAGAATAGAAGCCAAGTAAATATTTTTTTAAAGGGGGAGAAGAAAAGGATGAGGGACTAGCACTACTAAATATTAAAACAATTTAAGGTTGCAGTAATTATAATAGTTGTTTGGACCCAAGAATGGACACACAGAAGACAAGAACAGAGAAGACAGCCCAGTTGTACAAGAACCTAAATAATGAAAGATGCACTATAAATCAATAAGGTTGAGGATTATTCAATATGGTTTGTAGACAATTAATCAAGAATTTTAGAAACAATCAATTCGTTCTTCTTATTACTCATAAAAATCAACTCTAAAAAGAGTTAAAGTATACATTTAACTTTCCTCTGAAAGCCAAAGGACTTCCTAAGCTAATACTCAATACCTATGTCCCAAAAGGAAAATATGGAAAGATTTTGTTATAATGAAATGAAAGCTTCTAAATTATAAAATAATTCTAAGATGAACAAAATACACACAATTAATATAACTGACAAAGGGTTGATTTTTTTTTATTATTAAAAATAGAATTTATACAGTTTACAAAACCAAACCCATGGAAGATTCCCTGTAGAAAAAAAGGTAATTCATAAAAAAGTATATTTTAAAAACATGTAAAAATATATAATTTCACCAGTAAAAGAAGTTTTGTTCTACCAAATTATAGTTGCCAATGTTTAAAACAACAGGGTGCAATGGGTATGCCTATTATTTCATCAGTGGGAAAATAAGCATGCAAAACTGATTTAGAAGCAATTTTATATTAGGTAATATTATTGTAATATTCTACCCAGGACTTCCATTTGCAGAAATGTATTCTAAGAAAATAATTCTAAATCTGGAAGAAAAAATAAAAAACATACAAGTAGTTCTTCCCAGCAATATCTGTAATAGAAAAAAAAAGAAAAAACAATTTAGACTGGGCATGGTGGCTCACGCCTGTAATCCCAGCACTATGGGAGGCGGAGATGGGAAGATTGCTTTAGCCCAGGAATAGAAACAAGTGTGGAAAACATAGCCTGTCCCTACAAAAAGTTTAAAAATTAGCTGGGTATGATAGTACACACCTGCAGTCCCAGCTACTTGGGAGGGTGAGGTGGGAGGATCCCTTGAGCCCAGGAGTTTGCAATTGCAGTGAACTATGACTGGGCCACTGCATTACAGCATGGAAAAAAATTAATTTCCATAGAATAATATTAACTATGATATATACACCTTTGCATATTATGCACTCACTAAAAATACTATTTAAAAAAGACTATTCCATAAAATGGAATATTACTAAGTCACAAAAAATGAAGCACTGATTCATGCTACAACATGGATGAACATTGAAAACATTGTGCTCAGTAAAAGAAGCCAGACACAAAAGACCACATGTTGTATGATTCCATTTATGTGAAATGTCCAGAATAGACAAATCCATAGAGAGAAGAAATAGATTAGTGGTTGCCAAGGTTTGAAGAAAGAAGGAAATGGGGAGTTACTGCTAATAGATATGAGATTTATTGGGGGGCTGAAACCTCTGGAATTAGATAGTAGTAATACACTAAAAACCACCAAAATGTACACCTTAAAAGGATAAATTTTATAGTATGTGAATGATACCTCAATAAATTTTTAACTATGCCAATATGGAAGATGTTTGTGACATAATGTTGAGGAGAAAAGTAAGGAACAAAATGACATAAATAGTAACAAAAATTTTGTAAGTATAAAAATAATTTTTTAAGAACAGAATGTAGGAAGAAATACCTATAAAACAGGGAGAAAGAACAGGCAAGTAGATTACACAAAATTAGGTGAAATATTTTTATTAAGGCAAAATCATGTTAATGCAAAACTGTCTTTTTTTTTTTATTTTTTTTTTATTTTGGCATATTATGGGGGTACAGATTTTGGCATCTACCCAAAACTGTGTCTTGATAGGGATTCATGGAACCATCCCATAATAGGCCTGACTTAGTCTCCTTGAACAAATGCCAATTTATATTTAACTTTATTTCCCTGAACATCACACACAAGTGCTTAGATGAGAAGCTGGCTGAAAACAATTTAATAATGTAGCTGTTTCGATTTAGGCATCTGTTCTGTGTTTCAATTGGCTTTCACTACATATTTTTAAAGAACTGGTGATTGTGTAACCATTGTACCTGGACAGACAAGTCCCCAAATGCCTGGATAGTCTAAAGGAGTATCAGGAAGGACACTTGCCCACTGGCCCCATACCAGGAATGCCTGGTGGCCACACTGCTTGTAAATCTGAGACAACAGGGCCCACATCATGTTCACAACTCTACTGTCAGGTCAGTGCTTCTCCATCTCTGATAAAAAGTGACTCCACTGAGCCAACTAGAAAGTCTCCATTTCCTTTAGAAACTGACAGGCTGCCAAAAGGACCCAACCCTCTCCTTCCACATCAGCATGAGCTAAATTCTCTCTGGAGTAAAAAGAAACTGTAGCTTTTATCTCCCCTCTTTAGCTAGCACTTCCATCTTCATTTTCCACTGGATCGCAAAGATGATAGCCGAAGCAATAAAGCCTACTTGTTTTATTCATATTGTGGGTTGGTATTTCTGAGTAAAAGCATATTCACTTAAGGTGAGAAAAAGAATCTGTTGCTAATCTACAAATTCAATTCAATCCTCATCAAAATACCAATGACATTCTTCAAAGAAATAGAAAAAAATTCCTAAAATTTATATGGAACCACAAAAGACCCAGAATAGCCAAAGCCAAGCTGAGCAAAAAAACAAAACAAAACTGGAAGAATCACATTACCTGACTTCAAATTATACTACAGAGCTGTAGTAACCAAAACACCATGGTACAAGCATAAAAACAGACACATAGACCAATGGAACAGAATAAAGAACCCAGAAGTAAATCCACACACCTATAGTGAACTTATTTTCAACAAAGGTGCCAGAAATATACGGTAGGGAAATGACAGTCTCTTCAATAAATGGTGCCAAGAAAACTGGATATCCATAAGCAGAAGAATGAAACAAGACCCTTATCTCTCACCATATACAAATCAAATCAAAATGAATTAAAGACTTAAATCTAAGACCTGAAACTGTAAAACTACTAAAAAAAAAAATTGGGGAAATGCTTCAGGACATTGGTCTGGGCAATGATTTCTTGAGTAATACCTCTAAAGCATAGGCAACCAAAGCAAAATTGAACAAATGAAATCACATCAAGCCAAAAAGCTTCCACATGACAAAATAAATAATAAACAAAGTGAAGAGATAACCCATAGAATAGGAGAAAATATTTCCAAGCTACCCATCTGACAAGGGACTAATAACTAGAATATATAAAAAGCTCCAACAACTCAATAGGAAAAAATCAAACAATCCAATTAAAGAATGGGTAAAGGATCAGAATAGACATTTCTCAAAACAAGACATACAAATAGCCAACCGATATATGAAAAAAAAATGCTCAACATCATTAGTCATCAGAGAAATGCAAATCAAAACTACAATGAGATATCATCTCACCCCAGTTAATATGGCTTTTATCAAAAAGGCAAGCAATAATGTAGCACTCTGGGAAGCCAAGGTGGGTAGATCATTTGAGCTCAGGAGTTCGAGACCAGCCTGAGCAAGAGCAAGACCCTGTGTCTACCAAAAATAAGAAGAAATTAGCAGTACAACAAAAAATATATAGAAAAAAATTAGCTCGGCATGGTGGCATATGCCTGTACTCCCAGTTACTTGGGAGGCTGAGGCAGAAGGACTGATTGAGCCCAGGAGTTTAAGGTTGCTGTGAGCTAGGTTGACACCATAGCACTCTAGCCTGGGCAAGAGAGTGAGACGCTGTCTCAAAAAAAAAAAAGACAAGCAATAATGAACGTTGGTGAGAATGTGGAGAAAGGGGAACCCTAGTACATTGCTGATGAGAATGTAAATTAGTGCAACCACTATGGAAAACAGTATGGAGGTTCCTCAAAAAACTAAAACTAGAACTACAAAATGACCCAACAATCTCACTGCTGGATATATATCCAAAGGATGGTAATTCAGTTTATCAAAAAGATATCTGCACTCCATGTTTATTGTAGCACTACTCACACTAGCCGAGATTTGAAATCAACTTAGGTGTCCATCAACAGACAAATGAATAAATGCAATGTTAGAGTTAATTCCATTAAAAATAAATATTCAGTTTCTAGAGTTATAAGTTAACACCCAAAAGAGCTAGCAAAAAAAAAAAAATCACCATATTCATCATTACTGCTTCTCACTACAACAACATATAAATTGAAGTCAAAGCAATAATGTTAACAACTCTGATTATGACATGGTCTGAAGAAAGGGATAGCCTGATTGTATAAATGTGACTCTGCTACTTACAAGCTATATAAACTCAGGCAAATTAATTCTTCTTCTTTAGTCTTATTTTCTCATTTTTAAATGGATATATTATTTTTTTATTTCAGCATATTATGGGGGTACAAATTCTGGGCTTTCAATTAATGTCCTTGCCTCTCCTCCTCCCACAAGTCTGCACTTCAGGTGTGACCATCCCCTAGACGGTGCACATCTCACTCATTATGTATGTGTATACCCAATGTGTATACCAATTGGTGTGATTCCCATGTGTCCACTTAGGTGCTGATCAGTTAGTGCCAATTTGCTGGTGAGTATATGTGGTGCTTGTTTTTCACCTGCACTCGAATGTTTATAGCAGCACAATTCACAATTGCAAAACTATGGAAACAATCCAAGTGCCCATCAATTCATGAGTGGATTAATAAAATGTGGTATATGTATACCATGGAGTACTACTCAGCTTTAAGAAACAATGGTGATACAGCACCTCTTGTATATTCCTGGATAGAGCTGGAACCCATTCTACTAAGCGAAGTATCTCAAGAATGGAAGGGCCAGCACCACATGTACTCACCAGCAAATTGGTGTTGGCGGATCAACACCTGAGTTGGCATATGGGAGTAACATTTATCAGGTGTCAGAGGGTGGGAGTGGGGAGGAGGGGATGGATATATACAACCACAACGAGTAAGATGTGCAACGTTTGGGGGATGGACATGCTTGAAGCTCTTACTCGAGGGGGGAGGGGAGCATGGGCAATATATGTAACCTTAACACTTGTACCCCCTAATACTTGTACCCCCATAATATGCTAAAATAAAAATGAATAAATAAATAAATAAAAGAAATTATGTGGTATATAACAGAATATTATATAGCCACAAAAAAACAATGAAATCTTGTCATTTGCAACAACATGGATGGAAATGGAGAACATTATGTTAAGTGAAATAAACCAAGCACAGAAAGACAAATCTCACATGTTCTAACTCATATGTGGGAGCTAAATATTAAAAACAATTGCTCTCATGGAGACAGAGAGTAAAATGATGGTTACCAGAGACTGGGAAGTGTAGCAGGGAGAGGTGGATAGAGTGGGGATGGTTAATGGGTGCAAAAATAAAGTTTGATAGTTAGATAGAATGAACAATATTTGATAACAAAACAAAGTGACTATAATCAACAAAAAGTTAGGGTGTACTTTAAAATAACTATTTAAAAGAATGGAACTGGAATGTTCCTAACACAAAGAAATGATAAATGCCTAAGATGATGGATACCCCAATTGTCCTGATTTGATTAACTCACATTGTATGCCTATCAAAACATTGCATGTACCCTATAAAGATATATACCTATTATGTACCCATAATAATTAAACATTTAAAATTTAAAAAAAATAAAGTTCACACACCTCAAAAAAAAAAAAAAACAACTGCAGCTAACTTCTACCTCTGTTAGCAGAAAATTAATTGTTTATCAGAGTAATACACTTAATCTTGCCTAACCCATAGAGGTATTGATAGAACTTGAAATTAAGAGCCACATATTTGAGACTTGCTTTCTTATTTTACTTGATAAAGCACCTTCATTTATGGTCTTCATAAAGACCATATACATTAAGAGAGTTTTCTCAGAAGCTTTCTGGATCTTTTGTGATTTGTAAGGGCCAAATGAGACAAACATTTGAGTCAATATTTCCAGGAATCACAAAGTAAAACCGTTCACACAGTGATGTGAAGAATCTAACAAGTGAATATACAGCAAGTGCCATGTTATTTCTATTTCTAAAGTTTGTTGAGAAGTCATTAAACCCTCAAGCAGTCATCTGAGGTATTCTCAAGCATTCATTTGCTCAGAATAAGTTCATAGATTTAACTCACTTGTGCTGTTTTAGGGATCCAAGATATATCTTAAAGAATGAGAGAGTGAATCTCAAATATAAAACAGAAACTTCCCTAGGAACTATTTTTTTCTATGTACTATTCTTTATGTGTATTTCATCCACTATTTGAGTAAGTAAACTGCTCCTTATTCAAATCAGTAAGGATAATATTCTTTATCAGAGATCTACACTGGAGTCAGACAGACCTAGATTCAAATCCCAGGTCCATCCATTTCTAGCTGTGTCCTTGGATAATGTACTTAACCATAAGTTCTCAAGTTTCCTGGCATAAAATGGGAAGTTACTTTTTTACTTTAGGGGATACACATACACACATTATATATACGTGTGTGTGTGTGTGTGTGTGTGTGTGTGTGTGTGTGTGTGTGTGTGTATAATTTCTTTGGGTGGTGTATTAGTCAGTGTTCTCCACAGAAACAGAACCAAGAAGATGAATAAATACATAGATAAATTTTTAGGAATTAGTTCATGCAATGGAGTCTAGCTCCGAAGACCTGCAATCAGGAAGCTGGAGACCCAATGTGTAGTTCCAGTCAAAGTCCAAAGTCCTGAGAACCAGGAGAGCCAATAGAGAAGTTCCAGCGTGAAAGCTGGCACACTTGAGACCCAAGAAGAGCCATTGTTGCAGTTTGAGTCTAAAGGCCAGAAAGACCAATGTCCCAGCTCAAAGCTGTCAGACAGGAGGAGTTCCCTCATATTCGAGGGAGGAGCACCCTATATTCTATTCTCTTCAGGACTTCAACTGATTAGATGAGGGCCACCCATATCAGGAAGGGCAATCTGCTTTACTCAGTCTACCAACTCAAATGCTAATTTATTCAAAAACACAGACACTTAGAATAATGTTTGACCAAAATATCTGGACATCCCATAGCCCAGTCAAGTTGACACATAAAATTAACTACCACAAGTGGAATATATATTTTTCCTTTGGGAAAGGTGATTATATTCACTTCTCTAAATCACTTAAAACTATGGCAGAGAAAAGCAATGGTCAAAAAATGTTAGTTATAGATTGAGATTAGAGAGTGATCAGAGTGGGGAAAAGTATATGCAATACTAAATAAGAACCAGAGAGGCAAAAGGCCCAGCACAGAACAAATGGGTGGAGTGGTCCCATGGAGAGATGAGAATAGAACCCCCATCCAGGGTGGAGGGCCCTACAACTGGGACCAACAGTACAGTCTTCTGGCTATCACTTTACTTGCCACACATATATGAGAATATTTAATATAGATATAGAAATATTTAATAGAATATTTAATATAGATATAGAATATAGATGAGAATATTTAAAACTTTGAGCAAACCAACCCCAAGATAGAGCAGTTTCATCACTTAATTATACAAGAACCAGTAGAGAGTTCTATAAACTTCCTCCTCCTTTTCTCTCCTCTCCCTTTTTATTCTCCAAATGTGTAGAATACATAAAAGCCCAGATTCTCTGCCTTTGGTCTGAATACGTCTCAATATTTTTATACAGAATTGTCTTTCAAGGTGGAAGCAAAAAGAAACCTTAACTAAAGTTCAGTTTTAAAATTCAAAACAAAAAATAATCAAAACTAATGTACTTGTCATGAGTATTAAATGCAATAATTCATGTAAAATACTTAGCACTGAGCCAGGCATGGTGGCTCATGCATGTAATCCCAGCACTTTAGGAAGCCAAGGTGGGAGGATCTCTTGAGGCCAGGAGTTCAAGGCTGCAGTGAGCTGTGATCACACCACTGCACTCCAGCCTGAGTGATAGAGAGAGAACCTGTCTCTAAAAATAAATAATAAAGTACTTAGCAGGGTGTGTGGCTAAACATCCCCATGGATGCTAGTTCTCTCTCTCTCTCTCTCTCTCTCTCTCTCTCTCTCTCTCTCTCTCTCTCTCTCTCTCTCTTTCTCTCTTTTTTTTACTATAGCCAGGGTCTAAACTAGTATCCTGGTCCTTGAAGAAGTTAAGTTCCCTATCAAGCAGTAGTTACTTGTTTTCCTTGCATTAGAAAGATGACACAAATATTTTTCCTTTCCCATTCAAAACCCTGAGAATATTAACTCTCAGCTGGGTTGCAGAAATATAGAGTTTCAGATGCAAAGATTCCTTCTAGTAGAGATTAAAACTGCTAATTATCTGTACTGAAATGTCTGTAAATAATGAAATCCATTTATACAAATAAAATTGTTTTGCTGGGACACCTTGGATGGCAAAATCTTTCATAACAGTTTTGAGGTTTATTTGAAGCAATTTAAATACTGAGAAAAGTTCTTTTTTCCTTCTATAGAATCAAATATATATAGCACTTAAGTTTCTCATATAGTATATTATTTATGACTAAATCTATAATAAGATTATCCTTTTATTTTTTTCATGTAAATAAATTACCATATGCTATTGGGTACTATTTTTTTTCATTAAAGTCATTTTCTATTTGGCTATCAAATGTATTTTATAAGTGGAACAAGATGGTGAAATGTGCTTTTGAACCACATTTTTTCAATTCATAATTAAGTTATAATATAAAATCCCCTGATACTGAGACATAGATGATTTCATTAGAAGAACTTGAGACAGCCAGGTGCAGTGGCTCACACCTATCATCCTAGCACTCTGGGAGGCCAAGGCAGGAGGACTGCTGAAGGTCAGGAGTTTGAGACCAGTCTGAGCAGAGTGAGACCCCATCTCTACTAAAAATAGAAAGAAATTAGTCAGACAACTAAAAGTATATAGAAAAAAATTAGCTGGGCATGGTGGTGCATGGCTATAGTCCCAGCTAGTTGGGAGGCTGAGGCAAAAGGATCGCTTGAGCCCAGGAATGTGAGGGTGCTGTGAGCTAGGCTGATGCCACAGCACTCTAGCCTGGGCAACAGAGTGAGACTCTGTCTCAAAAAAAAACCAAAAAAACAGAAGAAGAAACTGAGATTCCTAGCCTTGCTAGCCTTGGTTTGAATCTGAGCTGAACTGCTTAATTTTTGAGTGGCCTCACACAAATTGTTTAATCTTATTTTGCCTCTGCTTTCTCATTTGTAAAATGAAACTAACAGCACATACTGCTTAGGGATTACATAAGATAACAAATACAGTGCACCTAGCTCATTGCCTAGAATATAGCATCTGCTTAACAAATTATAGTTATTGTGATTATTGATAGAGGGAGTCAATATGATAAATGGTAGAAGTAATATTTGAAATTACTTCCATTATCTGAAATAACAGTATAGTTTCAACCAAATTAAATGCAATGCTGCTGTTAGCATTCTCCAAGCACATTTTGTATGGTTTAAGATCTGGGAAAATGAAGACAAAAGATCTAGAACCTCACATTCTTGAATATTCCTAAATTAAGTTTTATAGACCTGGGTCATTGACTATCCATACTTCATATTCCAGGATCCATGCAAAATTAGAAATGCATTTTTAAATCATTCAACTAACCAATTGTAGTGGACTGTTAGTCTGTTTTTGAAGGCTGAAGAGTGGCTTCCCAGCACCTATTTCTCCTTTCTAACAGCATCCAAATTTCATGTTGATGAATTAATTCTATCCGCACTTGGTATGATCTGGTAGGACTGCAATCAGACACTCAGCTTTTCCTAGACAACCGACAGACCAATGCCCCAAGATGTGCCACTCAAATACTATCTCTCTAAATTATGGTTCTGGAGTGAAACAACATAGAGATTGAAAATGGTTAACAGTTGATTTTTCCCTATGTAGTAGATTCCTGACCACACTTTTTCTATAATAAACCCAAAGTTGCACTTTCATCTCTAGAGCAGCTTTGGGTAAACCTGTTTCCAGCTCAGTTCCTCAGCTTCTTGTAAATTATGTAAGCCCATAAGAGCATTTCAGTAGATTCCTCTGTGCTTAGATTAGCCAGAATCATCCATTTCTGTTACATCCAAAGAGTCCCCACTGAGACATCAATCCAATTTTACTGAGTGTTTTCTAAGAGCAAACACTAAGCAAGGACCTTGTGGGAGCTACACAGATTTATAAAGCTCTATGCCTGTTATGTTTCTGGGAAAATACAACATAGATCCATAAAAAGAAATTAAAGTATAAGGCAATGGGTAATAAATGCCAAACAAGTAGGGAAAGCATTTCATAGGAGTTCATAGGAGGACTATATTTCTGAAAGACAGTGCTTTATCATGGTAAAAATATGGAATTTGGAGTCAGACAATGTGCTTTCAAGTCCTAACTCTTCCAGTTTTTATTTTAACTCTGCCACATTTCTCAATGACTCTAACCTTTCTCTCCTGCTATATCATATGAGTTAGCAGAGTTGAAAGCATTCTGTAACCTGGAAGGCACCACACAGACATTAGTTAGCAATGATTGCCATGAGCTGGGCATGGCCAGCAATTTCACGAGGTGAGTCATTCTATGAAACAGCAAACGTTCATCACATGTCTGACATACACCACAGGCTGTAGTGGATATAAAATTTGAATATAACAACAATCCTATGAGGTATGTATAATTATTTCCTTTACGTGAACTTACAAGTTCACAAAAACCAATTATTTGATGGCACAAACTTTTGAATTACTTGTGTTACACTGATTGTACAAGTAAATGTGGTAACCCATCATTGCTTAAATTCTATGAATAAGCTTGAGTAGTTTAATGATTGAATAAGTCAGGATTATGTTACTACAGAACTTAACATAAATGTTATCCACTCATAAAAATATCCGGTAGCTGTGCAAGGTAACATAGTGGCCACTGACCTGAAATTAATAACCACCCAACCATGGAAAGTATTACACCTCTTGGGAATAAAATAGGATCTTTAAATCTGGTATCTAATACTTGTTGAAATGAGACAACATCCATATGTCTGATTATCCTCTTCAGACCTTTTGCTGTTGATGTCAAAAGCAGTAAACTGATTTTTAAATAAAAGCTCAATCTCTCACGCCTGTAATCCTAGCTCTTGGGAGGCCGAGGCGGGCGGATTGCTCAAGGTCAGGAGTTCAAAACCAGCCTGAGCAAGAGCGAGACCCCGTCTCTACTATAAATAGAAAGAAATTAATTGGCCAACTGATATATATATAAAAAATTAGCCGGGCATGGTGGCTCATGCCTGTAGTCCCAGCTACTCGGGAGGCTGAGGCAGAAGGATCACTCAAGCCCAGGAGTTTGAGGTTGCTGTGAGCTAGGCTGACGCCACGGCACTCACTCTAGCCTGGACAACAAAGTGAGACTCTGTCTCAAAAAATAAAAAAAATAAAAAAAATTAAAAAAAAAAGCTCAATCTCGCATGTATTATTTTCAGAGGAAAAGATGACAAAACAATAGTTTTATCTATTATCTTAATAATATGGCCAATAATATATGTTCTTAGAATTTATCTTCATAAATTTATTTGTTCTTAGAACTTATCCCCATAGGTATAAATGATGGATGAATTTAAGAAATTATGGCCAGGCGCGGTGGCTCACACCTGTAATCCCAGCTTTCTGGGAGGCCGAGGTGGGAGGATAGCTGCCACTCAGGGGTTCGACACCAGCCTGAGCACAGTGAGACCCCGTCTCTATCTCTAGAAAAAATAATAATAATTTTAAGAAGACAAAAAAAATACACACACAAAGAAATTATGATTTGGCCTAGAAAATATCACTTACAGCTAAAGAATTACACAACTATTAGGCAACATAAATGCAAGTTGTTTTCTTGCTGATGTCCTGGCCTAGACTTCTTCATGACTTCAGGACCATCAGGTTACACACTCTTTAGTCATGCTCCCAATAGTCTTTAAAGTACTACTTAAAGTAGCACTGATCTGTGAAAACAATTTCAAAAAAGAGATTTTTCATTGCCATTTAATATCCCTCCATCAATTTACCTATATGTGTGTAGTCTTATAATCGTCATCTTCCCATCTATAATTTTATCCACTGTCTTAGTTATCTATTGCTGCTTAACAAGTTATTCCAAAATTAGCACCTTAAATCAACAAACATTCAGTAACTAACATTTTCAGTGGCTCAGGAGTCTTGGTACAGCTTAGCTGGGGCCTCAGGCTCAGGGTCTCTCACAAGGCTGCAATCAAGGTATCAGCTGGGGCTGCCAACATCTGAAGGCTCGATGGGGGAAGGATTTGCTTCCAACCTCACTCATGTGGCTATTGGCAGGATTCAGTTCCTCATCGGCTATTAGCTGGAGGCCTCCCTCAGTTCCTTGCCACTTGGGCCTCTCCATAGGAAAGCTCACAATATGGCATCTTACTTTCATCAGAGAAAGGGAGAAAGCAAGAGAGGGTGAGCAAGATGGAAGTCAGAACATTTTTATGCTCTAATCTCGAAAGCGACAGCCCATAACTCTTTCTATATCCTACTAGAAACCAGTCAATAGGCCACCCACACTAAAGGAAAGAGGATTACACAAAGGCATGAGTATCAGGAGATGGAAATCTTTGGGAGCCATGTGGGAAGCTGCCTTCCACATCTACCAATGGAAATGGGCAAGGCTCACCCAGCTCAGCTTGTGCTCTAATTTACTCAATGCCACAAATACAATTCTTTATATATTGGGGAAAAGTCAAATTTTAATTTAATATGGATTCCCTTGTACTTCAAGTGTATCTGTCTTTCTGGTTATTTCTTGCTAGCTACTCCAACACCCTATTAATGGATTTTGATCAAACTCAATGCATTACTAAGATGAATCAGGAAATAACTTAAGCATCTTCTTGACGTAAAATGTTAATAAAAGGTATATAATGATAGCACCAATGCAGTTTAAGTATGGCTTATAGAGCCATAGGTTTTTCCATTGCTTTAGTATTATTTTTCCATTCTTCCCTCTAGTTAATTCTAATTCTTTAACTTTAATGAAAATAAACAACGTTTGTTTAAAGGGATGGTATAGAAGTAGCAAAACATTTTGAATAGTAAAATGATTGTTAACACAATAAAGAATACTTTCGTGCTACTCAAAAAATAGGTGAATATTACATGGCAAAAAGAAAATCAGAAACTCTGTCTTTTAGGACTCAGCCTTTTCAATGCAGTCTTTCTTAAAGATAATTCTAAAACTGGCTATAGATGTCACATATATCTTCTAGAATACTTTCATAAATGTCATCTATGAATCAAGCTACTCTCAAGGGAAAATAAATATGTATATGGTATAGGCGACACACAATAATATTTACTAAAGATGTACATATACACACCCCTTAATACTTGGCCAATTACTTTACATATGCAATTCATGAAGCTCTAATGATTTACTGCCCATACTAGGAAATGAAGAAAGCATGACCAATGCTCACCCTAATCTGTAAAAAGTGGTGTATTAGTCAGAGTATCCTGACACCTATAACAAGTAAACCCCAAAACTCAATAAAAGTTTATTTTTTCCTCACACTGGGTGATTTTTGTCACCTCACTCAAACTAAGACAGCCAAATCTTGCCACAAGAATAGTGTCACTGTTGACTGTCTTAAGTGAAACTTTCCTGAATAGTGCTTCTGAAGCAACCAAAGAAACAGAGAGTTAAGACTTTAACTCACAGAACAGGTTGCATAACTGTCTTAAAATATCTGTTAACATGGAAGTATTTGTTTCATTATAACATATTACATAGTACAGGGATGGGGTTGGGAAGGAGACCCATAGCCCTTACCTACCTTCAAATATGAATATAATCTATCTCTACCAAAAAGAACCTAAGAATTATAAATGCCCAGAAGGCTTGTATCAGTTTGCAAGACAATAATGTATACTACATATTCATTTTTAGACAGGGCAACCTTCTCAGCCTTCTTTACCCATATGCAGTTTTAGTGATATAGAGTGTGTCCTCTACTTATTGGTCATTATTTAATTGTTCTGGATGAGAAGAGAATAATTAGGAAACTTATGGAAAGTTAGCTAGTCTATTAACAGATTCCACAGTAATAACTTTTAATGCGCACTGGCACTCAGATAATTCAGGCATTTTAATAACAATATTTTATTTTACATGACTCCAAGAGATTTAGAGTCTATACTCCAAATCAGTCTATACTCTTCTGAGAAAGGTATCATCATAGAAATAATAACAAGTGCAGTTTCCAATGCTGTTGAGAGTGAAATATGCATCTCCATTAAATATTCATCACCAAATCCAAGACAGACACAGATCAAATATATTCTGTGGCAGCCTGATTCTGATTCAATTTCTCTTTCTAATACTGGATATATTTCTTTCTTGAACAAAAACCAAAGTGGTGATGTATAATACCTTTCACTATAGTTTACTCATGGATTCAGAAAAAAACAAATCTACAAACTGACTTTACAGTTTTGAAAGGGGGTAAGTGAACAATATGTTATTTCCACTGCATTCGAAAGTAATGAAAATCATCAACATCTTTAATCGTCAGGGGAATGCAAATCAAAACTGCAATGAGATATCACTTATCTCCAGTAAGAATGGCCTTTATCAAAAAGTCCCCAAACAATAAATGCTGGCATGGATGTGGAGAGATAGGAACACTCCTACACTGCTGGTGGGACTGCAAACTGGTTCAGCCTCTGTGGAAGGCAATATGGAGATACCTTAAACCAATGCAAGTAGATCTACCATTTGATCCAGCAATTCCACTACTGGGCATCTACCCAAAAGACCAAATGATACTCTACAAAAGGAACACCTGTACTCGAATGTTTATAGCAGCACAGTTCACAATTGCAAAGCTGTGGAAACAACCCAGGTGTCCATCAATACATAACTGGATTAATAAAATGTGGTATATGTATTCCATGAAGTACTATTCAGCTATAAGAAACAATGGTGATATAGCACCTCTTGTATTTTCCTGGATAGAGCTGGAACCCATTCTACTAAGTGAAGTATCTCAAGAATGGAAAAACAAGCACCACATGTACTCACCAGCAAATTGGTATTAACAGATCAACACCTAAGTGGACATATAGGAATAACATTTATTGGGTGTCGGACAGGTGGGAGGGGGGAGGAGGGGATGGGTATATACAAACATAATGAGTGAGATGTGCAACATTTGGCGGATGGCCACACTTGAAGCTCTGACTCAAGGGGGGAGGGGGGCATGGACAATATACGTACCCTTAACATTTGTACCCCTATAATATGCTGACATAAAAAAAAATAAAGGCCGGGCACGGTGGCTCACACCTGTAATCCTAGCACTAGCACTCTGGGAGGCTGAGGTGGGTGGACTGCTTGAGGTCAGGAGTTTGAAACCAGCCTGAGCAAGAGCAAGACCCCGTCTCTACTATAAATAGAAAGAAATTAATTGGCCAACTAATATATATAGAAAAAATTAGCCGGGCATGGTGGCAAATGCCTGTGGTCCCAGCTACTCGGGAGGCTGAGGCAGCAGGATTGCTTGAGCCCAGGAGTTTGAGGTTGCTGTGAGCTAAGCTGATGCCACAGCACTCACTCTAGCCTGGGAAACAAAGTGAGACTGTCTCAAAAAATAAATAAATAAATAATAAAGTAATGAAAATCAGAAATTCAAAATATTTAACCACCGGTACAAGCGTCAACTGTAGTCGATAGCCACAGATGAACACGTATAGCGACTTTAGCCGACAGCCGTGATAATGACTTTTCTAATTTTTCATTTATCAAAATAAAATTGTGAACATTTAAAAATAATGTAATGAAAACATATATGTACATGTTACCTGTTCTGATTTACATTACAAGTAAAGCTGCCTGTAAAGTAAAACAAGCTTTCAGTGCTTTCAAGCTTTCCTCATCACACAAGAGCAAAACGGATTCGTCGTCAATGCACAGCACGAACTATCGTGGGACTGAGTGCTGGCTGTGGGCAAGGTTTCGTGGCCGGTGAGAGCTGTATCGAAGTGGTTAAAAATCAGATTAGTAACTGTCTTAGGGAAATCACTCCAAGAAAATCTAGCTTTCCTTTTGGCAGATCATATTCTGTTATTTATTGGAATAGCCATCATAATCCATGAAAGATAATTTTTCTATACATTTACACTTCTGCTGATTTTATTTTCCTGCTGATGAAGGATTAATAACACAGTCTGTGTAGGCCCAATGGAGACATGAGCAATAACCCAAAATCCTCTTAAAAATCTAGACACAATCACAGAGTTGTCACTTTCTATTTAATAGGTATTCATTTTTATGAAGGCTTCTGACAAGCATTTTCACCCTTTGTACCTAAGATTTTATTTGATCCGTATGATTTAAGCAGATAAAATAGATGAGTAAAATGAATTCATTTTCTCTAAAGACAGGGTCAGCAGTTCAGAATTAATTTTTTCATCTTGCAATTTCCTCATATTCACTTTAGTCTCCCCCCATGGAAAAGTTAATTCAAAAAATATATAGCTATATCCTTGAGTCCAATTCTTCCTCATGATTGGGAAAAGGGTGGTGCACATAACACGGAGCAAGGGAGGATGCAATTTCTTGCTATATCTCCTCTCCTTTCCTCACATACATCTTCAGAGGAATTAGGGGTTGGGCTTACATTTTAAAACTCTGAGGTTCTCAATAGTATTTAAAAAACAAAAAAGGTAGTTTTCTTCAAGTCTGCTTAGGAACTAAGAAAAAAATCAGAAACCTGCTTCTCTAAAAGATTGCTTTATTCCTTCATTTGTTTCCATTAATGAAGAAAAAATTTAATAGCTCTGGGGAAGTAGAGAAGGCCGTGGCACAGATGGAGACCTCTTCATCATGCACAACCTAAGTAGCTCCCCCTGGTGTTCTCAGGCAGCAAGAGCAGGTAGAAGGGGTGCCTGCTCAGAATCCGAAATGCAGGGGTGGTGAAGCTGCTGTACTTTGGGGCAGTTCGCTTACTGCTTTTAACCCCTCAGGTGGTTGCAGTTACCCTCCAACCCAGCCATGGGGGAATGCTTTGCCTTAGAGATTTTGCATCCACTTTCCGGAATACTCTTCCCTCGGATCCTCTCACAGCTAACTCCATCAATCCCGCCAAGTCTTTGCTTAAAGATCACAATCTTGCTGAGGCCTTTTCTGGTCCCCCTATTTAAAAATGTCCATCTGAGAGGGGGCAACATGGCTGACTGGAAGCAGCCCGCACGTGCTGCTCTCAAGGAGAGGACTGAAAGTTGCAGGTGGATGCCCACCCATGGATGGGCCTTCTTGGAGAGGGCATACGAATCATCGGAGAAGTGACAGGGACATTCAGAGTGAAGGAGAAGGTGATGGGGGGGTCCACTCAGCAAGATCAGAAGGTACCTGGAGGAGGCTTTGACACATGGGGAAGGACAGGAGAGAACCCTGGGACCCTGCTCCCCCTGCAGACACTTTTCTTATGCCATTTCTACCTCACGCCCTTCCCTCTAGAATCACTCCTGTAATCCTAAATCTCCCATTTGAAACTATGTTTTAGAAAACTCCTTAGTCCTTATACAGTTATAGCTCTAATATAAACACTTTTTATTTTGCAATTTTTGGCAAAAGCAATCTGCAATAGCAAAATAAGGATTAGGCAAGTTTACATACATATTCTCACGGTCTAGCCAAGAAAACCTATGAATCATTTTTAGATTTCCACAGATGTCATCATTTAACTTGGAGATCTTTTTCTCAGGACTTGTAGGGCTTTTCAAAAATCAATTGAGTGCCTTTTATTTCTGGTAAACGAAATTTCTACAGCCCCAAATTTAACATATAAATAGTTTTAAGCTAAATTACTTTACCCTTGGGGAATACAAGATTTTGAATCAATAAGAGCCAGTTTAGCCCAAATGTGTAAGTGTTAGAGATTTAAAATTTTTAAGCAATACTGAATTTCAACACCTTTTGATTTGGATAGGGTATGGACCACAATTACATTAGGGTCATATATTTTAAAACCTGGAGATATAGATTTGATACCATCTCGTTCAGTGATCTTAGGCACGTAGAGTTTAAACTATCTGAGTAAATTATATTATAATGTAATATATATGTAAATTATTATGGAATAGTTCAAAGTGTCTTTAACTCCCTCTCTATTGAAAACTATGTCTTCAGCATGAGTTCAAGGGGCTGACCTGGCAAGCAATTTGAGTAGACACACAAAGCTGTATACTCAAAATCAACTCTATCTTCTGACACTGACACATGGCCAAATGAAACCGCTAAGTACCCCAACTCTATCTTCTCTTAAGCCCAGGACATTCCCAGGAAATATCTTAGTCATGACATGCCTGGTGGTCCATCCTTCCAACCTCCACACATGAAGAATAGATTCATTTTCTACTGCTGCTATAACAGATAACCACAAATGTAATGGCTTGAAACAACACTCATGTATTGTCTCTCAGTCACATAGGTCAGAATTCCAGGGGAGGCTCAGCGGGGTCCTCTGGTCAAAGTCCCATCAAGGTGCTGACTGGCCTGACCTCTTACCTGGAGGCTCTGGGGGAGAATTCACTTCTAGGCTCATTCAAGCTGCTGGCACAGTTGACCCTGTCTCCTTGCTAATTGTCAGCAAGGGACCACTCTCAGCTCCTAGAAGGCACCTACTGTCCTTTGGTTTATTCCTCCTCTGTCAAAGCCAACAACAGAGCTTCAAATCCTTCTCATATTTCAAATCAATTTCATTTCTTCTGCTGTATCCTTCTAACTTCCTGTTCTGACTTCCTCTTCTGCATTTTTCTCCTGGTTTAAAGGTTCATGTGATTATATTGGTTCTACTCAGAAAATCCAGGAATCTTTCTATTTTAAGATCAAATAATTAATAACCTTATGTATATCTGCAAAGTTCTTTTTGCCATGTAAGGTGATATATTCATAGCCGCAGGAATTAGGAATTACAGAAACTTCCTGGGGCCTTAATTCTGTCTAGCACAATCGGGAGAGACCAAGACTTTCCAGCTGGAGCACCTACTTCTTACAGCATTCAGTGGACCAGGGGGGAAAAAAATCTGACTGTTCACAAGCATCCACTTCAAATCCTTGAAGGATAAAACTTATCTGTTAAATGTTATAATTATGGCACAACAATAAATGTATTTATACTCTCCTATCCAGTGTCTTTTATCAAAAAATATGGAAATGTGTTTAGTCATATGAAAATTACAATTATAATGTCAATATCCTGGATAAGACATTATGTGTGTTTGACTATGTGTGGCAATCCGACCACAAGTAAATTTTTGCATCTGTGGATGTATAAATATATAGAGAGTCAATGTGATATAGTGGAGGAAAAAAACAGATGGGACAGACTTCTAAATTTTAGCATGAGTTTTGCTACAAACTATCTGTGTGACTTCAAACAAATCATTTAAGGAACTCTGGTCCTAGTCTTCTTTCTCTATTGTTAAAGTTGGGTGTTTCATTCATACCTAGGTTAACATCCAGCTAAAGATTCTGTATCTCAAGTAATTTATATTTATATAAAGTAAAATGGCAAATAAACCATAGATCAAATTATTAAAAATATTCCTTCATAGGAGGGCTTTAGAGAATTGAAATTTTTATTAAAATTTCTATGAAGTATTTTTATTTCTTCCTAGAAAAATCACCAAATTTTGTTCATCTTTCAAGTCATCTTACTGCCAACAAATGGGACATTTAAAAGTTTACAAATCTGCTCCTCAAGAAACAAAATGAAATTTTAGTTGTAAAGAAGTTCAGCATCTCAAGAATCATAAAATTCATAATGCAATACACATGATTATCAGAATGTCTTCCTAAGAAGGCAACATAAGCAGAGCAAATCCTACAAAAGACTTTACCCAACATTTTTTTTTTGCTATGATGAATTCCAATGAGTCATCACTCTTCGCCTTACATTCACAGCAAATTCCCTTTGCTCTAGTTCACGGCATCTATTTTCCAGTACACCAGCAATTGCACAATATATATTTTTAGTAAAACATACGTAATACATGTTTTGGGTACAAGAGTCCACTCTTACTTGTAGACCTAAAACCCCATCAGTTTTAACAACACTGACCTCACCTAACACAGTTATCTATAGTTAATGTGAAAAGTGTTTGTTGAAGTAGTCAACAGTGTTCACGCTAACAGTATCTCAGACTTTTTTCCTTTGAGAGTCACAAAGCTCTTGCAAATCAGATGACCTTACAAGCTTACATTTCCTGTTACTTGCTTTAATTTCAAACTACGTAAATGGCACTTAGTTTTGTTTAGTTGAATTATTACAATTAATATCTTAAAAAGTAGTTTGTATTTCCCAATAATTGCTGCTGATATTTAGAGAGCTTATAGCCTATTCATAAGTAAGGCAGAAAAGTACAGTGCCTCTGATTTATATTTTGTGTTCTGCTTTCGTATGACACATCCAGCTGATTTCTATTATGGTTATGTGAGGATATTTCTAAAAGCAGAAACCATCTCTAGTTCTGACAGCATTCAGGGCATGGTACTTCACACATGGTGGCTGCTCAACAAATATTTTTGCCTAATATATTAATCAAGTCCATGGAATTCAATAGAGCATATAACAAAGTAGAGATAATCCAATTCTACCTAATGCTAATTAGTACCAGTGCAGCATGTTTTGTTCTGTTCTGGGAGCCACGTTTTTAAATCAATTTTTCATTAAAAAATTAAAAATTTTTATTCAGGTACAATTTACATACTCATTTTAAGCATTGATGAGTTTTGACAAATGTGTACTCCATAATCAAGATATGTGTGCATGTATGTGTATGTTTATTTATTTATTTATATGCATACATATATGGTATTGTATGCATGGGTGTATGGGGTGGGCATTAGGGAGTTATGGATGTAGATTTTGGAGGGTTTTTTTGGTATACAGTTCTATGAGTTCTAAGGCCAGTATAGTCTCACGTAACCATCTCCACAATCAAGATACTGAAAAATTCCATTACCCTAAAATGTTCCCTCATACTGCCACTTTGTGGTCAAGTCCTTTCCAGACTCTTGACAACCACTGTTCTTACAATTTTGCCTTGTCCAGAATGTTATTTAAATTCAATCATACAGTATAACCTTCCGAGACTGGCTTCTTTCACTCAGCATAACACTGTTTGAGATTCATTCATTTGTGTGCATCAACAGTTCATTCCTTTTTATTAAGTCATATTTTTAATAAAAAGTGGCATGCCATAATGAATGTACCACAGCTTATGTATTCACCCATTGAAAGGCAATTGGGCTGTGTTCCGTATTTGGCAATTATGAATAAAACTGCTATAAACCTTTTTGTACAGTTTATTGGTGAATATAAGTTTTCACTTCTCTTGGAATAAATATGTGGGAATGAAATTTCTGGGTCACATAGTAAATGTATGTTTAAATTTATAAGAAATTGCCAAACTATTTTCCATCTTGCATTTTGCATTCCCAACAGCAATGTGTAAGATTCTAGTTACTCCATCTCCTTATTAGCACTTGGTATTGTTTACAGTGTTTCTGGTTTTGGTTTTGTTTCATGTTTTATTAGTCATTCTAATTAGTGTGTGGTGGTATGTGATTGTGGTTTTAATTCACATTTCCCTAATTGCTAATGATGATAAACATCTTTTCATAAACTATTTGTCATTTGCATGTCTTATTCAATGAAATATCTATTCAAATCTTTTGCCTATTTTTAATTGAGGGTTTATTTTCTTGCCATTGAGTTTTGAGAGTTCCTTATATATTTTGGATACATTGGTGTTTTTTTGTTTTTCTGAGACAGAGTCTCACTCTGTTGTCTGGGCTAGAGTGCCGTGGAGTCAGCCTAGCTCACAGCAACCTCAAACTCTTGGGCTCAAGCAATCATTTTACCTTAGCCTCCCAAGTAGCTGGGACTACAGGCATGAGCCACAGTGCCCGGCTAATTTTTTCTATATATTTTTAGTTGGCCAATTAATTTCTTTCTATTTTCAGTAGAGACAGGGTCTTGCTCTTGCTCAGGCTGGGTTTCAAACTCCTGACCTTGAGCAATCAGCCTGTCTCGGCCTCCCAGAGTGCTAGGATTACAGGCATGAGCCACCACACCGGTCTGGATACATTGTTTTGTCTGATATATGATTTGCAAAAGTTTTCTCCCAGTCATTCTCTTAATGGTATCTTCCTTTTTTAATTTGGATGAAGTCAAATTTATCAATATTTTTTACAGATTATGTTTTTCGTGTCATATCTTAAAACTCTTAGCCAAACCCAAGGTCATGCAGATTTTCTCCTATATTTTTTTCTAAAACCTTTAGAATTTTACATTTAGATCTATTATCCACTTTAAGTTAATTTTTAAATAAGACATAAAAATTAAGACTTTTTTGAATATGGATGTCCAATTATTCCAATACCATTTGGTGAAAAAATACTCTTTCTTTGTTGAATTGCTTTTACACCTTTATCAAAATCAATTGACTATATCTTTGTGCATATACTTTTGGACTCTATTCTATTCCATTGATCTATGGACCAATGTTTTCACTAATATCAAGCTATCTTGACTACTGTGAATTTATCAGAAGTCTTAAAATCAAATACTATACTTCTCTAACATTATTCTTTTCTTTTTTGAAATTGTTATGGCCATTACAGTTTCTTCATCTTTCTGTTTAACTTTAGAATCAACTTGTCTGTTTATACAAAATATCCTCCTTGGATTTTCATTGGAATCTATTTCAATCTGTATATTAATTAAGGAATAATTGACATCTTAATTATATTAAGTCTTCCAATCCATTAACATGGTATCTCTCTTAACTTATTTAGATTTTTAAAATTTTGTTCTTTAGTGTATTTTAGTTTTCAGCATACAGATACCCTAGATACTTTCTTAGTTAGATTTATATTTAAATTACTTTTTTGGTAACTATCATAAATTGTGCAGTTTTTCTTTCCATTTACAACTATACATTGCTAGTATAGAGAAATATGGGATGCCATGTTTTAAAGTGAAACTTTTTCAGAGGAAAGTATAGGATGGTGATTAAACTCAAAACCATGTCCTAGGAAAAGAAATTTTAGCTCATATAGTAGAAGATTCAGGGATATAATACAGACTGATACCTGACTTCAGATATTTGAAATACTATGTATAACTTCAGGAGTCATATACTTCTTTTATGAGAGGATAAAGTCCCAAAGCAGTTTAATATTAATAGGTTATTACTGAGAAAATTAGAATTTGAACAACCTAATATTTTTAAAAATCAATTTGTTGCAAACTGAAACCCTCTTAGAAAAAAGAACTGTGGATATTTTATCACAGTTTTTTCTATCAGAAATCAGCCAACAATTAAATCCCTAGCCTGTTTATCTCTAAGTTTTTAGAAGCGTGGATCAATCTATATTTATGCACTACTATTTATAAAATCTTTCATATTGACTTGCTTTTCTTCAAAAGGAATCTTAATGCTGGGATACTTACATCTCTTTTGTTAAGAAAGAACCAGGAACTGTTTGAGATTTTCCCTTACTTGTAAGCTGATTTATTAACTTGCCACAGTTTCACAGATGCTGGGAAAAGACACAAGACTCCTGGGTCAGAGACAAAGTCACAGCAAGTAGCCTGAGGCTCATATTTGTACCACTTCCCCTTGCTCCCACATCTCACAGGGGCAACACACGGGGGTCCAAGTGGATGCTGCACATGCAGTGCATTTGTGTCACAAGGGAAGATCCCTAAGCTTAGGAAACTCAAACCTTTCATAACGGTCAGTAAGCCTGCTTGAACTTGTTCATTAGAAAAAGAAAATCATTATGACACTAGACAGTAAATAATTCTGCTCTTTTCTCCAGAAGAAGACATTACTTCCATCCTCCAAGGCTGTTTGCTACACAGACATCCTCGAAAAGATAGTCAAGAACAAAAGTAGCCCAGTGCTTTTGCCCACAAGACATAAAGAAACATGAGGCCTATCACAGTGGCTCACGCCTGTATTCCTAGCACTCTGGGAGGCCGAGGCAGGTGGATCACTCAAGGTCAGAAGTTCAAGACCAGCCTAAGCAAGAGCGAGACCTTCCCTCCCCCCGTCTCTACTAAAAATAGAAAGAAATTAATTAACCAACTAAAAATATATATACAAAAAATTAGCCAGGCATGGTGGCACATGCCTGTAGTTCCAGCTACTCGGGAGGCTGAGGCAGGAGGATCACTTGAGCCCAGGAGGTTGAGGTTGCTGCGAGCTAGGCTGACGCTAAGGCACTCACTCTAGCCTGGACAACAAAGTGAGAATCTGTCTCAAAAAAAATAATAAATAAAATAAAAAATAAATAAAGATATATTTATCCTCACCTCCGTGAACAAGTTCTGACTAGATTATATTATCTAAGAATACAGGGAACCCACCCCCTGGCTTTTGCAAAGAATGGTAATACAATTGTCCTAAAATTTTTTTCAGATCCAAGCTTGATACTAACCCGACTTTATTTATATAGGCAAGACTGGGCGTAGTTTGAGGCCTAACCAAAATAAAACTACAGAGATCTATTTAGGATGAAAAATGAATGGAGAATAAAGGAGGAGCTGCATACAAGCAGCATTGGGGACAATATTTTGCATAGTCGATGAATGGCAGTGACAAGACCTTTGGCACAGATATTCGTACCACCTACAGCAACTTGTCAGGGCAGTGTCAGAGTAGACATCGCCCAGCACCAGTAATGACGGGGCCCCCACTGGGCTTTAGCTGGGTATCACATACAGCAGAAGCCACCACAGTAAGCAAGGTGTGGGAGGGGGCCAAGAACAAATGCCACAGGGCATGAGACATTTTTAACAGGAGTATTGAGGAGGAAATTAAGTGTCTGTGCAAAGCAGATGGTGGCAGAGCCAGAGAAATGTTTTTTGTTAATTGTTATTATTATCTATTTTGTCCCCCAATTGGTATAACCTGGGAAACATGGTTTATTTATAAAAGAGTAACCTCATTTGTGAACACAGATAATGACAAACCTAGAATTAACCTATGACATTTTTTTTATCCCCAAACATCACCAATTTGTAGGTACACAAACATGATTTTTATGTGTAATTCAATTTTTAGTAATACGAATATTTATATTAGCATCTATCAGAAACATTTAAAATAAAAATTATTGTATGCATTAGTTAAAATTCTACCTGCAGCTCCCTCTTCTGTTCACTTTTTTAAAATGCAGTTTCCCTTCTGCGTTTTAGAATAATTCATCTTGACAGTAGTATACCAAAATTTTCAGGGCATTGTTTTTGGACAGTTCTATTTCTATTAACTAACGTTTTTGTTTTTCCTAACTTAAGCAGCTACAATGTCAGAGCAAAGACACAAACTTTATTACAGAGATTATTTAAATTTCTCAAAACCCCCAACATTTATTTTAACTGTAGGATACAGTTCAAGCCTATGATATTTTTAGTTTAAACTGGAAAACTGGCTTGTATAATTCAGATGTTTTTTCAGACTGTGTTACACATTTTGCACACAGCTCCATACATATTTGTGGAATGAATTACGCCAACTGTTGGTCAAATATGTCTCATAGTAACTTTTAATGGAATAAGCAAGTATAGTTCCATCAGACACTGTTGAGTTGACTCTGCTAGTATTACCACAGTGTTGGGGACATAGCTTGTAATTTTGTCACAAAGAAATCCCATTTTAGCAAGAACACTTTTTCGGTCACAGCAGGTACTCATCACTAAAAATAGTGATGAGCACATAGTCATTGTTCAATAAATATTTGTTGAGTGAATAGTGAATAAATTAATACTTAAGACCATCCACTAGATTCCCACTGCCTTCAAAGTTGAGACAAAATTCTGTTTTTTAATTATTTTTCTACATATTTTTAGTTGTACAGCTGATTTCTTTCTATTTTTTTAGTAGAGACGGGGGTCTCACTCTTGCTCAGGCTGGTCTCGAACTCCTGAGCTCCAACAATCCACCCACCTTGGCCTCCCAGAGTGCTAGGATTATAGGCATGAGCCACCTCGCCTGGCCTAAAATTCTTAATTATTGGCCAGGCGTGGTGGCTCACGCTTGTAATCCTAGCACTTTGGGAGGCCGAGGCAGGTGGATTGCTCAAGGTCAGGAGTTCGAAACCAGCCTGAGCGAGACCCCGTCTCTACCAAAAATAGAAATAAATTAATTGACCAACTAAAATATATATATACAAAAAATTAGCCAGGCATGGTGGCACATGCCTGTAGTCCCAGCTACTCAGGAGGCTGAGGCAGTATGATCGCTTAGCCCCAGAGATTGAGGTTGCTGTGAGCCAGGCTGACGCCACGGCACTCACTCTAGCCTGGACAATAAAGTGAGACTCTGTCTCAAAAAAAAAAAAAAAAAAAAAAATTCTTAATTATTGAATACTTGGCTCTCAAGAACCTCTGTAACTCCATCTCTGGAGGATAGCATTGATTTCTGTTTTGGGAAGCAAAGTTGCTTTGCTCTGTGACAGTTCTTGGACATTCCAGAAACACCTTTACAATCTCTTGCTTGACTACTAAAACAGACAGATTACCACATTGTATGTAGATTTTACTAGATTAATTTTCTGAGGGCAAGCTCATTCACAAGCAGTTGTCAAACACTTCTCCAAATATCATTGTATCAGTCAGGAGAAGCTAAGTAATGCTGAGATAACAAATAATCTTTAAATCATAGTGGCCTATAAAAACTGAGGTTAATTTTCCTTACTCATGGCATATGTCCATAGATGATCAACAGAGGGCGCTGTTCATAATGTCACACAGAGACTAGCAGCACCCAAGCTGAGGAAACAGAAATGGAACAGCAATGGTCCCCAACCTTTTTGGCACCAGGAACCATTTTCATGGAACACAATTTTTCCGTGAACAGGGAGGGGCGGACTGTTTGGGGACTATTCAAGCGCATTACATTTATTGTGCACTTTATTTCTATTATTTTTACATCGTAATATATAAATGAAATAATTATACAACTCACCGTAGGTTGGCGACCCCTGGTCTAGAACACAGCACTCACACTGGCAGATGTAAAAGAGAGTATGGCCGAGCACACACTGGCTCCTAAAGCTCTACCTGGAAGTGTCACATGACGCTTCTGCTCAAAATTTCATTAGCCAAACCCAGTCGTAACACCACATCTGATATCGATCAACAGGGCAAGAATGTATAATTCTCCTGCAAAGAGGGGACACAAATATTGCGAACAGTAATACATTATATCACTGCCATATAATGAAAAATAGAATATATAATGTCAAGTCAGTAATTTAGTGGCATCTGGGTCTAAACCCAGGTTATTCTCACAAAGAGTAGAAAGAAAAAGATCAAAATATACCATTTTGCTTTTATTTTGATAACTGGAGAAATATAGACTAAAAGTTCTTTTCACTTAAGGCAAAACTTACAAAAACTATCGTAGAATTAAAAGTTACAAAGTTCCTTCCAAATCGCTGGAAAAAAATAAAAGCAAATTAAATAAAATTTATATAGCAAAACATCAAAAAGAAAGAGCAAAGATATATAAAAATATAAAGCTTGAGAAAAAATAGCAGATTACATATAGCAATAATAACCACAAACACAAAAGGCTTAAAATCCCATAATGAAAGACAAATTCTAGTTAAAAAGTAAGAACCAACTATGTGCTGCTTGAGAGACAAACCTAAAATAAAACAAAAAACATAAAATTAAAGCAATGGAAGATTTAAATTGCAAACACAAACAAAAAGAAAGCTGTCACAGTCTGTTTGGGTTGCTATAACAAACCACCATAGACTGGGTGGCTTAAATAATAAATATTTATTTCCCAGTTCTGGAGGCTGGAAAATCCAAGATCAAGGCACCAGTGGATTCAGTGTCTGGTGAGGGTCTACTTCCTAGTTCATAGATGGCATCTTTTTTTTTTTCTTTGTTCATTCCGAAGAAATCATAGAAGCTGAATAGATGGCATCTTCTCACTGTGTCCTCACATGGCATAAGAGATTAGGGACCTCTCTGGGGTCTTTTTCATAAGAGCACTAATCCCATTTATGAGAGCCCCACCCTCATGGCCTTGTCACCTCCCAATGGCCCCACTTCCTAATATCATTATATTAGAAGTTAGGATTTCAACATATAAATTTGGGCAAGGGGGACACAAACATTCAGTCCATCATAAAAGCCAATACAGAAATATTAATTCAAGTAGAGTTTAACTTTAAAAGTAATTAAATAGAATAAAGAGGGTAATTTTACAATAATAAAAATAACAATTCACAAATGAAAGACTAGTTATTAACTCATACATATCATATATGTCACCTATATAACAGGAGATATGACTTAAGGCCTATGTAAAGCAAGAGAGTAGAATTGAACCTCATCCATAAAGTCCAAAATATCAGGGTATCCCATTCATGAAAAATGGGAAATTATGCCCATAGTACTAAGAAGCTATAAATTAGTTTGTTAGCTGCTCAGAAACTTAGAAGAAAATAAAAGCCACCTAGAAAAATAAAAAGCCCTGCTTATAAAAAGAACCAAAAGATCAAACAGGAAAACAGATGGAATAATGAAAATAATGCATAATCTAATAATTACCAAATTACTAGGCACACAGAATTGATAAATAAATCCAAAGAAGGTTGGAAGGGGAGAGGAAAACAAATAATGAAATAATAAAATCAAATATTAAAAATATTAAAATAAAATAATAAAATCTACAATTTTTAATATAAAAAAGAACTCCCCCCAAAAAAAATTAAGAATGAGTGAAAGGATAAATCGGAATTTTTTTTAATTCTAATAAAGTAAACTGCTGTCTTGGAAAATGAAAATTACCAAAATATATTCAAAATATATTATAAACAAATAAACCAGTGAAGTGTTATTAAAGAATTACCTACAAAAATAGTTCTAGGGCCAGTCAGTATTACCAAAAAGTGCAGTCAAACTTGCAAGGACTGAGTATTTGCTATGCTATGTAAACTGTTTAGCTATAGTTAGTTAATAGCTTACCAAGCCCTATTGCAAGTTTACCTTACAAAGGGTTTGAAACAAAGACTTGGCCACACTGAAAAATCTCTCAAAGTAGTTAATATACTTTTTGAGTATTACCGGAAACATAATAAACTAAGAGGGGATAAACTAAGATATCACAAGAAATTTGTACTTGTGGACTTCTAAGAATAAACATGTATTATTCAGCTAGCAGAAAGCTTTCTGGCATTAGTGCTATTTTCTTAATATCTTGTTGATTAATAGTTCTTCTCTTTTCAGACAGAGAAGAAAATTTTGCCAAATATTTTACCCCTGCATTAGTTTAATTCATCTCATGTTGCTTTATTTATACCCTCCCTTCCATGTTTTTCCTTCCCAGGTCTGGTTCCTCATACCTGGAGCTTCAAATTCCAGAGGATATTTACCTGTTCTCTTCCTCCATACTGGCATTCCCCACCACTTCTCTTTCTCTCTCTCTCTCCCTCTCTCTCCATTCACCAATGCCAATCCGAGCAGATTAATATACAGAATAGTAGATTAATATAGTAAATTAATACACAGCTCTCCACTGTAGCTCAACCATCAAAAAAAAAAAGAGAAAGGAAAATGAACTTTGTCAGACATAGATCAATTAGAAGATCCTTTTGTAACCTAAATACATAACAAAAGCTTACCATCAAATTATGCAGTCATTTGTAGTCCTAGTAGTTTGAAGACAGACATCTTTATTTTCACAGCCCTCTCCCCTACTCAAGATGATGCTAACCCCATATAGTTTTACTTCCAATAATTTTCTCTGTTAAAAACATTAGTAGCATTTGAGTGTACATTAATACACTCAAGTGGGTGTTTTGTGTTTATGACAAAATAAATACTCCCTATCCTTAAATAATTCTCATTTCCACAGACAAAATAGGCCAAACAACTGTATTGTTGTTTGTATACATAAAAACAACTGCCATTTCCCCAAGAGACCACCAGAATAAACTGTTAATCAAGGAAAGCTATGTTTACTAAACCTACTGCAGTAAAGAAGCACAACACTTTGACAGAAGTTTAGCAATCTCAGAAGGGGAAGGATGGGGGTGATATTTATAGGATTTGGGGGTCTGAATACACATGGATTAGAATGGGTGTTTCAAGGCAGTGAACTGATTTGGGGATTTGACAAAATTTTTGACATAATAGTTTAGAGTTAATGGTAGAGTGACCAAGTTTTCCTGGTTTTCCCGGGACTTTCCCAGTTTTAGCATTAAAAATCCTCTAAACTAAGAATCCTTTCAGTCCTGGGCAAACTGGGACAATTGGGCACACAACTGCAAAACTGCCTGATAATTTGAACAGCAATACCCAGACGCTACTGACAAAAAAAAAAAAAAAAATTGCAGCCCAAAGTCACAAGGCTTGACATAGAAAGTTTATTGACAACATTCAATTTTACAGCCTCTACTTGACAAAATACTGCACAACCCCCATTATAGTAATAACACTTAATTTTTAAAATACTTTTGTCGTGGTAAGGTATATACAACAAAGTTTGTCATTTTAACTTCCTATGCTTACGATTGAGCAGCATTAATTACATTCACAAGGTTGTGTGGCTGTCACCACTTAATTTTTTTGAAGGACGTTAATATTCACTCATCCATCAATGTGGCAGGCCCCGTCCGAGGCGCTGGAGATTCCATGTTGAGCAAATAATGACTGGGTCCGTGTCCGTGCCTTCACATGGCTGGTCTTCACGGACCACGGTGGATGCTGTTCTGTCCCCGAAATCTTTGTGGACATGGGGAAGGTGGCCTGGGTTGAAAGGTGCAGTGGGTACACTACAGGGGTCAGGCAAGAGCCCACCCAGCCTGACGACCGGGGAGCAGCACTGAGCAGCGGACGTCTTCCATGCCCGGATTCCAGAGTCCGAGCGAGGCAGGCCTCTCCGCGCCCCTGAAGGGGCGGAGACAGCGCGGGGCGTGTCGGGGGCGGGGCCGTGTCTAGGCGGGGCGTGTCGGGGGCGGGGCTGCGTCGGGGGCGGGGCGGAGGAGCCGCAGGCGGGGACGGTTCTCGCAGCGCCCGCCTGGGCCTGCACCGGACGCCGCCGGGGCCACGGCGTTGAGCGGTGGCCGCTCGGCCCCGCTCCGTGGCGGCAGCGGCCTGACAGGAAGTCTGAGTGGGATGCGGCTGATTCGGAGGCGGGTGTGCACGTTTTTCATTGCCGTGTACTGCCTCTTCTCCCTCTACGCTGCCTACCACGTCTTTTTCGGGCGCCGCCGCCAGGCGCCGGCCCTGTCCCCCCGGGGCCTCAGGAAGTGGGCGGCCCCCGCGCGGGAGAGGCGCGGCCGAGGTAGGACGGGGGCGGCAGCTTCCTTCCCCCCGGGGCTGCAGGACGGCCGGGGCTGGGGGCTGCGGGACTGCCGGGGGCGGCCGCGGACCCGCTCTCCGGTACGGGATGACTCCCGGGGCCCGGGATGCGCTTTTTCCTCCTTCAGCCGCGTTAGCCAGCCCTGGGCTCGGGGTTGGAGGCTGTTCCTTGTCTCTACCCGGTTCTCACTCGCGGTCCCCACGCCACATCCCGGAGGCTGACAGGCGCGCACGCCGTTAACACGCGTGTTAAATATCCAGTCTGTCTCAAATGCCGAGGTTTGTGGGAATGCTGCTAGAAGGCAGGCCGCAGATCGCCGCTGGCTGTAAGACAACTGTTTCCATATATAAACGAAGAGCAGTGATTTGATTTCGGAAGGCCAGAGCGCTTTACCTCCAGGTGTCCTGCATTTTAACGCATGTTAGGATCAGACTGAGCTTTGTCTCTCCCTTTAGTCAGAATTTTGCACAGTAGTATGTAAAACTGGTGGACACTACTCTCTGAAGTCAAGTTTTTATGCATAGATTGCATACATATAATCGATAAAGAATTGCCAAGATGAAGCATTTAACTTGATACGTATTATTCGGTTATTTTTGTAAGTTTTGTTTTGGGGGAGATAATTTTCCTGTCTCAAGTTAACATTTTATTTCTAAGATCTTTCAGAGTGAAGGTTCAAAAAAAATTAAGTTGCTGATTTTTTTAAATTGTGTTTAGTTCAAATTCTGTTGCTTCATCTCTGAAAAATTAGGATGAAATTAAAACTCTTTAATATCTAATTTAAGTGACTTGAATTTATCTGCCCTTATGCCTTACTGGTAAAGACCGTTACTCTTTTTACAACAGAACAGTCTATATTGGAAAGTGAAGAATGGAATCCTTGGGAAGGAGATGAAAAAATTGAGCAACAACAGAGATTTAAAACTAGCTTTCAAATATTAAATAAATCCACAAAAGGAAAAACAGACCTCACTGTACAAATCTGGGGCAAAGCTGCCATTGGTAAGTTGATGTGTAGAAGGAAGATATGTAAAAAGCATTGTAAAGTGCACTTTATTAAATTCGTTTTAATATAGCTTGTTTTATCATTTGCTAATTAAGGTATCATGATATATATTTTCACTTTTTGTCAGTATTTCATTTCCCTTCTCATTAGACAACATCTGTGTGCCAACACACACGCACCCACACACACACTGCATTGTTGGTCTTAAGCAGAACACAGCTTCATTTGTAGATACAGTGAGTAGGTTGTGTAGCATCGTTATATTGAAGTGCATATGTCAACTGAATTTTCATGAATCTTGTATTATTGGACACTTGATACTTAAGTATAAGATGTGGCCCCTGCCCTTGATGACCAGGCAAGTTTGGGAAACATTGAAGAGAACAAATTTAAATGAGATTCTTCAATGCAGGCCTTTCTCAGAGCCTTTAATATGCCCGTGTTCATTGTGAGTGTCATAGTAGGGGATGTAGTGTGTATTTGAGTAAACTTGAGTGTCCGCAGAAGCATTCTGCTCTGAGTGTCATGAGAATCTAGTGTTCCAAGGTATATATTATGCTCTATTAGAGAAAGGGGGCCCTGAGGGCTAGAAGAGTCAGAAAGAATTTAGTGATTTAGAAGGGTCTTTATTCAACATTTGAACATGAGTTGGATTTATTTATAATAAGGGATATGGATATAAAGTACCAGATAAGAGGAAACTATATAGTACATAGTGCCTGGCTTATGATGTTTCATAGATTCATTCATGCTTATGTACAAATATACATCCTTAAAGATTACTATGGACCTCTAAATTTCAAGCACTTGAACCCATGCCTCAAAACATCACGTTCCAACAATTTTTTTTTAAAAAAATAAAGTCTCTAATATTGATTTCTTTCTTTGCATCTCTACTTCACCATTTTGGTTTTTAATTAATTTTACATCTTAGCAGGTTTTCTTGTTTCTAGACAAAGCCTGTCTTTCTGTGTAAATAAAACTGTGTTTCCAGAGGTATTGTATGGTCTCCATATTACCTCATCATGTGACGTTGTTCTCTTCTACTCTCAAAGCTTTCATTTGGTTGAAGTCATGGTAAAACATCAGGGGCTGCCATAAGGAGAAAAGATGCAGTGGTATTTGTCTATAAAGAGCATCGTGCAGTCAGGGATGTGTGTTCAAGTGAGGAGGAGGTACTATCCCCTTGACACATTGAATGTGTATGTATATACATGAGCTCCTCTGGTTGTGTTTGGCATAAAAAGGTAAATCTCCCTGGTTTGTTATAATATGAAAACAGTTCTAATCATATAGTAATTTACTTTGTAATATAATACATTTTGTTTCAGAATAAGATAATAAAGGTGCGGTGATAATTGGAGGGTTCTAAAATCTAAGAGAGATTGTTGTTTTAATATAACTCACATTTTGCCACATTTCACACTGACAGCCTCTGAGTCCTGCCTCTCATTAGCTGCCATATTGATGATTTTGCGCTATTGCTTGATAGCACTGCCTGCCGGTGCACCAAAGGGGGAAAGTTCTGGTTTCAAAGTCAAATGATTAAAGGAACAGAATAGAAACTTATCTCATGCACCAGAATAGATAAGACAATAAATGTTTTTTGTTTTTGTTTTTAATTACCAGGCATGTATCTCTGGGAACATATTTTTGAAGGCTTACTTGATCCCACTGATGTGACTGCTCATTGGAGAGAAGGAGAGTCAATTGTAGGAAGAACACATTACAGGTATTAGTTGTGCAACATTAACCTTTGATGTGTTGCTGTACAATATTTTATGTGAATACTAGAAAAATAAGAGGAAAATATATTTTTTTCCATTTTAACTTGGGAAGGATGGAATTAATCTCATGAATATGTATTCATAAAGTTTACTTGGACATTTTCTTAGGAAATTGGATGTTACAAAATACTTGTGTTTTGGAATCATGTGTCTGTTTTCTTTTTATCTGATTTGTGACATTTGATTGATGATGAGCATTTATTAATAATTCTATACCTTGGAGAAATAATATGTAAAGTTAAAAGTATTTTTACTTTTCTCTTTCATATAATAGTCATGTTCAATTTTTATAATAGTATCAAAGCTGTTGCTATCATTATTAAAAATTTTATTCATTAAAACATATTTCATGTATGAATTCTATCATGATTAATGGTATAGATTACCACTTTCCTAAAATACTTAGAAATATTTATTTTATTTTTTTATGTAATTAATTTTTTTTTTGGAAATAGAGTTTCCCTGTGTTGCTGGGGCAAGAGTGCAGTAGGGTCATCTTAGCTCACTACAACTCAAACTCTTGGGCTCAATCGATCCTCCTGCCTCAGCCTCCTAAGTAGCAGGGACTACAGGTGTGCACCACCATGTCTGTTTAATTTTTCTATTTTTTGTAGAGATGGGGTCTTTCTCTTACCCAGGCTGGTCTTAAACTTCTGAGCTCAAGCAATCCTCCTGTCTGAGCTTCCCAAAGTGCTAGGATTACAGGGCCATTGCACCCAGCCTTTAATTTTGTTTTTATTTTTTTTAGAGACAGCGTCTCACTCTTTCACTCAGGCTGGAGTGCAGTGATGTGATCATAGATAACTATAACCTCGAACTCCTGGGCTCAGGGGATAACTCCCACCTCAGCGTCCGGAGTAGCTGGGACTGTAGGTGCACACCACCATGTTTGGCTACTTTTTCTGTTTTGTTTTGTTTGTTTTTGTAGAGATGGGATCTCTCAGTTGCCTAGGCTGATCTCAAACTCTCAACCTCAAGCAAAAGTTCTGGGATTACAGGTGTGAGCCACTGCACCCAGCCAGAATTTTTTTTAATTCAATAAAACCAATGTATTGCTAAGACTTTTTGGGGGCTTTTTTTTTTTTTAATTCTTATCTCTGACTGCATATTTTCTGAGTAAGTTATAGTTAATCTCAATTTTATTTTCATTTTTACTATAAATTTAATTCTTTATTTACTTTGCACTTGGAAAGCAATTTCATTGCATATACCTTTTCAAAGTAATCATACTTGAAAAGTAAACAGGTTTTTAAAATCATCATTGGTAATAATTATATTTCCTTTCATCTCTAGGCTTCTATTGATCTAATCCCATTCAAGAGCTTATACATAGTCCTAAACTTAAAATAATTGGATTTAGGTGTTTGAAAATAAATGTGTATTATCTAATATGTTGGCATTTGAAAAGTAAGTGTATTATGGGCATTAGTCTAGTAGTTTTACCCTTAATATATAGAATTTTTAGAAAAATTATTAAAAATTCACAAAGAAGTTAGCATCTTTAAACCTAAAATTTCATAATGATAGCGAAGGATTTTAGAAAATAGCATTAACTTCAAAAAGAAACCCAAATGTATCTTCCCTTCTGAAATTTTTACATGAGATTTTATGCAGGCATACCTTACATAATGTGGGGTCACATCCAGACCACCATAGTAAACTGAGTCACACGAAGTTTTTGGTTTCCCAGTGCATATAAATGTTATGTTCACACTATACCATAGTCTATTAAAGTGTGGAATAGCATTATGATTAACAAAACAATACACATATTTTAATTTAAATACACTTTATTGCTTAAAAAAACGCTAAAAATCATTTGGGCCTTCAGTGAGTAATCTTTTGCTGGTGGAGAGTCTTGCTTCAATGTTGATGACTGTTGCCTGATCAGGTGGTGGTTATTGGAGACTTGGGTGCCTGTGGCAGTTTCTGAAAACAAGACAACAACAAGGTTTATCACATCCATCTTCTTTTCATGAAATATTTCTCCAAAGCGTGCAATGCTATTTGGTAGCATTTTACCCACAAAATTAGAGTCAGCCCTAACAAACCCTGCCACTGCTTTGTCAACTAAGTTATGGAATATTAAATTCTTTGTGGTCATTTCCATGATGTTCACAGCATCTTCACCATAAGTAGATTGCATCTGAAGAAACCACTTTCTTTGTTCATCCATAAGAAGCAACTCCTAGCTGGGTGTAGTGGCTCACGCCTGTAATCCTAGCACTCTGGGAGGCTGAGGCAGGAGGATTGCTTGAGCTCAGGAGTTCGAGACCAAACTGAACAAGAGCGAGACCCCATCTCTACTAAAAATAGAAAGAAATTAGCTGAACAATTAAAAATATATAGAAAACATTAGCCAGGCATGGTGGTGCATGCCTGTAGTCTTAAGCTATTCGGGAGGCTGAGGCAGGATTGCTTGAGCCCAGGAGTTTGAGGTTGCTGTGAGCTAGGCTGACACCATGGCACTCTAGCCTGGGCAACAAAATGAGACTTTGTCTCAAAAAAAAAAAAAAAAAAAAGAACAAGCAACTCCTGATCCCTTAAAGTTTTATCATGAGATTGCAGCAATCTAGTCACATCTTCAGGCTCCACTTCTAATCCTAGTTCTCTTGCTATTTCCACCACATCTGCCATTACTTCCTCTGCTCACGTCTTGAATTCTTCAAAGTCATCTGTGAGATTTTGAATTAACTTTTTTTAAACTCCTGTTAATGTTGATAGTTTGACCTCCTTCCATGGATCATGAATGTTCTTCATGGCATCTAGAATGGTGAATCCTTTCAAGAAGGTTTTTTAATTCACTTTGCCTAGAGCCATCAGAGGAATCACTATCTGTGGCAGCTATAGCCTTATAAAATGTATTTCTTAAATAAGAAGACTTGAAAGTTGAAATTACTCCTTGATCCATGGGCTGCAGAATGGATGTTGTGTTAGCAGATATAAAGACAACATTAATCTCTTTGTATATCTCCATCAGAGCTCTTGGACAACCAGGTGCATTGTCAATGAGCAGTAATATTTTGAAAGGAATCCTTTTTTTGAGCAGTACGTCTCAACAGTGGGCTTAAAATATTAAGTAAACCACGCTATAAACAGATGTACTATCATCTAGGCTTTGTTCCATCTATTAGAGTACAGGCAGAGTAGATTTAGCATAATTCTTAAGGACCCTAGGATTTTCAGATTGCTAAATAAACATTGGCTTCAACTTAAAGTCACCACCTACCTGCATTAGCCCCTAGCAAAAGAGTTAGCCTGTCCTTTGAAGCTTTGAAGCCAGGCATGGGCTTTTCATCTTTAGCTATAAAAGTCATAGATGGCATCTTCTTCCAGTATAAGGCTATTTCACCTACATGGAAAATCTATTGTTAAGTGTAGCCACCTTCATCAGTTGTCTTAACTAGATCTTCTGAATAACTTGCTGGAGCTTCTACATCAGTGCTTGCTGCCTCACCTCATACTTTTATGTTCTGGAGATGGAATGTTGTACCTGGTTTGATCCTTTAAGCAGACCACTCAGACTTTCTCCATATGAGCAATAAGATTGTTTCTCTTTCTTACCATTCCATGTGTTTGTTCACAGGAGTAGCAGTTTTCATTTCCTTCAAGAACTTTTCCTTTGCATTCCCAACTTAGCTAACTAGTGCAAAAGGCCTAGCTTTTGGCCTGTCTCAGCTTTTGGCATGCCTTCCTCACTAAGCTTATTGATTTCTAGCTTTTGATTGTAAGTGAGAGACTTGGACCAGGCGTGGTGGCTCACACCTGTAATCCTAGCACTCTGGGAGGCCAAGGCGGGAGGATTGCTCAAGGTCAGGAGTTCAGAACCAGCCCGAGTGAGATCCTGTCTCTACCAAAAATAGAAAGAAATTAATTGACCAACTAAAATATATGTACAAAAAATTAGCTGGGCATGGTGGCACATGCCTGTAGTTCCAGCTACTCGGGAGGGTGAGGCAGGAGGATCGCTTGAGCCCAGGAGTTTGAGGTTGCTGTGAGCTCGGCTGATGCCACAGCACTCACTCTAGCCTGGGCAACAAAGTGAGACTCTGTCTCAAAATTAAATAAATAAATAAATAAAGTGAGAGACTTGGGCCAGTCATGGTGGTTTATGCCTTTAATCCTAGCACTCTGGGAGGCCAAGGCAAGAGGATCGCAGGAGATCAGGAGTTCGAGACCAGCCTGAGCAAGAGTGAGACTTTTCACTAACGTGAAAGACTTGTGACTCTTCCTTTCACTTGAACACTTAGAGGCCATGTAGGGTTACTAGTTGACCTAATATTGTTGTGTCTCAGGGAATAGGAGGCCAAGGACAGGGAGAAAGATGGGGGAGTATGGATCCTTGGGGCAATCAGACCCCACAGTCTGATTAAATTAAATTTAACTGATTCATTTATCAGTTAAATTTGCCATCTTACATGGTCACAGTTCGTGGTGCCATGAAACAATTACAATAGTAACAGTAAAGACCACCGATCACAGATAACCATAATAGATAATAATGACAAAGTTTGAAATATTGGGAGAATTACTAAAATGTGACACAGACACGAAGTAAACACATGCTATTGGAAAAATGTCACTGATAATTGTACTGGACTTGGAGTTGCCACAAACTTTCAATCTGTAAAAAATGTAATATCTGCAAAGCACAAGAAAGTGACGTGCAATAAAATGAAGTATGCCTGCATTATGGTGAAAAAGCAATGCTATTTCCCCTTAGGATTTAAGAGAGCTGTGTATTCAAGGAAGGTCACCATTGTAGCAGATTTTTAAAAACAGCTAATTAAAGTTTTAGGCTCAAGAAAAGTAGTACAGGCCTGGCGGCGCGGTGGCTCATGCTTGTAATCCTAGCACTGTGGGAAGCCGAGGTGGGTGGCTCGCTCAAAGTCAGGAGTTCGAAACCAGCCTGAGCAAGAGTGAGACCCTGTCTCTACCAAAAATAGAAAGAAATTAATTGGCCAACTAAAAATATATAGGAAAAAAATTAGCCGGGCATGTGGCACATGCCTGTAGTCCCAGCTACTCAGGAGGCTGAGACAGGAGGATTGCTTGAGCTGAGGAGTTTGAGATTGCTGTGAGCCAGACTGATGCCATGGCACTCTAGCCAGGAAACAGAGTGAGACTCTGTCTCAATAAAAAAAAAGAAAGAAAGAAAGAAAGAAAAGTAAGCACAGATTATTTATGCAAAATTTAAAAACTTTGAATTGCAAGTTTTGAGTTAAATCAGGTTACATGGGTACTTATTTAAATACTTCCACACATTTACTATCCTTACTTGACCAAAAGTAAATCAGAAGTACTCACCTTGAAGATATTTGAAGAGTTTCTAAACACTGTGAGGATACTTATAAATAAGCATAAATACATTTTATTTAAATAAACCTTCAAGTTCACAAAGTTTATGTCATTTAATTTTAGCTTCAAGATAATTCTGAAGCAGAAGTAGAAAGGATATCATCAGTGTTCCAGGTTTCATCAGGTTCAGAATGTAGATTCTTATCAACCCATGGGCCCAAAGAATGTAATCCAGAATACCTAGTAAATAACTCAGAATGGAAATAGAATTATCAGTCAGGTCATGTGCTTGTATCAGTTTGACTGACACATTCTTTCCATATAGGCAGGCTACAAGTGATACCCAATTATTTAAGGGTTGTTTGATTAAATTTGGAAACAAAACATGAGACTTAATTATATGTAGTGCTTCTAACTCTGTGTTTCAGAAGGAAAGAAATATAACTCCTTGTTCACCGCCATATCATAACATCATGCACAGTCTGTGCTCAGGATATGACTGTACGAATATATGCAGGGCAAACTGAACTTCTGAATCAGCCTGATGAAGCCCTGTCACCTCTGGGTAGTGTTGCATTGTGACTGAATTGTCAAGAGCACACACTCTGGAACCACATTATCTCAGTTCGAATTCCACTCCACCACTTCGCTATCCAACCCTGGGCAAGTTTCTTAACCTCTCTGTGCCGAGATTTCCTCAAGTTTAAAATAAGGCAAATAATAGTTCCTATTTCATATTAATAGAATTGTTTTAAAGATTAAATGCATTGATATAGTGTTTAAAACAGTCCCTGGCACAGTGATCACTATAGAAGTCTTGCTGCTGTTTTATTATTTTTAGCATTAAAAAGGTTCTACAATATCATCCTACCTCTCAGTTCTCTTTTTCTTATTTTCATTACTGTCTAATATCTCTCTGTCATGTACCTACCCACAAATACCTTATTGGTACATTCTTTATATTAATATAACTTCAGTTAAGTTTCAAGGTAGCCTGAGACCCATTCTGTCTCTTTTATTTATTTATTTTTTGAGGCAAAGTCTCACTATTGTCACCTGGGCTAGAGTGCCATGGCATCAGCCTAGCTAACTGCAGCCTCAAACTCCTGTGCTTAAGCGATTCTCCTGCCTCAGCCTCCCATGTAGCTATAACTATAGGCATGCACCACCATGCCCAGCTAATTTTTTTGTAGAGATGGGGATTCACTATGTTGCCGAGGCTGGTCTCAAACTTCTGATCTCAGTCTTCCTGCCTTGGCTTCCCATGTGCTGGGAATACAGGCGTGAGCTACTGCACCTGGCCTAGGTTATTTCTGCTAATTCCATGAAAAATGACATTGGTATTTTGATAGTAGTTGCATTGAATCTGTAGATTACTTTGGGCAGAATGGACATTTTAATAATATTGATTCTTCCAATCCATCAGCATGGGATGTTTTTCCATTTGTTTGTACCATCTACAGTTTCTTCATTAGTGTTTTGTAGTTCTCCATGTAGAGATCTTTCAACTCCTTGTTACGTATATTCCTAGATTTTGTTTTTGTTTTTGCAGCTATTATAAATGAAATTGAGTTCTTTATTTGATTCTCAATTCGATTGTTACTAGAGTATAGAAATGCTTTCAGGAACATCAAAACGCAAAAAAAAAAAAAAATAGAAATGCTGCTGATTTGTGTACATTGATTTAGTAATCTGAGACTTTACTAAATTCATTTATCAATTTTAGGAGTCTTTGGAGGATTCTTTAGGGTTTTCTAGGTATAAGATCTCATCAGCAAACAGTTTGACTTCCTCTTTTGCAATTCGGAAGCTTGTGGAGCTCCTCACAAGCTCAAGCAGTGCCTCTGTGTGATCTCCCGGCAGCTTACCCTTTCCCTGGGTCCCTGTCCAGCAGCCGCTCAGGCTCTCAGCACCCCACACAGGCATTCCAGGCTCTGTCTTCACCCTAAGTGCCTCCCTGTTGCCTATCTGTTATCCTCAAGCGTTTTTTTCTGAGGATCTATTCAGAATACAGGTATTTGATGAATGTCCTGATTGTTCTCTGAAGAAGAGTTGCATGCCACCTACCCTTGCATAATAAAATTGAAGTTTCTCAAATAATCTGCTAACCAAAAAAATATAGAAAATTTAATGGTTAAGAGTCATGTGACTGCTTAGATTATGCATATATCATTTATTAAGGTATTTGCCAGGCAGTTAAGGTAGTATCACTTTCATATCAATATTATCATAATAATGATACATGCATACAGTGTTTGTTCAGTAGTACTTGCTGAATTTAGAAAGAATGAAATAATATAGTCATCTCTTGGTATACACAGGGGAGATTGATTCCCATGGTGTATACCAAAATCCTCAAGTCCTGAAGCAGGCCCTGCAGAACCTGCATATAGGAAAAGACAGCCCTCTGTTTACATGGGTTTCACATCCTGCTAATACTGTATTTTTTATCCACATATGGTTGAAAAAAATCCACATAAAAGTGGACCTGCACAGTTCAAACCTGTGTTGTATAACAACTGTATATTGGCTTCTAAAATTACATTGTTTCTGCAATCAGCATTAAAACTCAATATTAGAATGATTTCTCTGGACTTTCTAAGTATTGGAAGTATTTATTGGGAGGAAAATTTTTAAGTGAACCACATTACAAAAGAAAAAATACTGAAAATTATTATATATGCTAGGACATCTAGAAGAACAAATCACTGTTCAAAAATTCTGTATATGAGCTCTTAAAATATGTTTATTCTTCAGACAATGGAATTTTTTTTTTTTTTTTTTTTTTTTTTTTTGAGACAGAGTATCACTCTGTTGCCAGGGCTAAAGTGCCATGGTGTTAGCATAGTTCAAACTCCTGGGCTCAAGCGATCCTCCAGCCTCAGCCTTCCGAGTAGCTGGGACTATAAGCATGGACCACCATGCCCAGCTAATTTTTTATATATGTATTTTTAGTTGTCCAGCTAATTTCTTTCTATTTTTAGTAGAAACTGGGTCTCGCTCTTGCTCAGGCTGGTCTCGAACTCCTGAGCTCAAACTATCCATCCACCTTGGTCTCCCAGAATGCTAGGATTACAGGTATGAGCCACCTCGCCCAGCCCAGTCAATGGAATTTTATGATTGATGCTTGACTACTAATCTTAGGAAACTAAAGCATAGCATTTATCACATATAAATATACTATAAAAGCTCATACAATAAGCCATACTTTACAAAGTAAAAGTATAGCAGGAAAGTTACTAAATTGAATTTCTGTAACTTGATTCGCATTTTATTTTTTTTGGTTTTTTTTTTTGCTTTATTTATTTATTTTTACTTTTTTTTAATTTTCTTTTTTTTTAGCGTATTATGGGGTACAAGTGTTAAGGTTACATATATTGCCCATGTCCCCCTCCCCCCTCAAGTAAGAGCTTCAAGTGTATCCATCCCCCAAACGTTGCACATCTTACTCGTTGTGGTTGTATATCCCCATCCCACCCTCCCAACACCCGATAAATGTTACTCCTATATGTCCACTTAGGTGTTGATCCGTTAATACCAATTTGCTGGTGAGTACATGTGGTGCTTGTTTTTCCATTCTTGAGATACTTCACTTAGTAGAATGGGTTCCAGCTGTATCCAGGAATATGCAAGAGGTGCTGTGTCACCATTGTTTCTTAAAGCTGAGTAGTACTCCATGGTATACATATACCACATTTTATTAATCCACTCATGAATTGATGGGAACTTGGGTTGTTTCCACAGCTTTGCAATTGTGAATTGTGCTGCTATAAACATTCGAGTGCAGGTGTCTTTTTTATAAAGTGACTTTTGATCTTTTGGGTGGATGCCCAGTAGTGGAATTGCTGGATCAAATGGTAGATCTACTTGTATCACTTTGAGGTATCTCCATATTGCTTTCCACAGAGGTTGAACTAGTTTGCAGTCCCACCAGCAGTGTAGGAGTGTTCCTCTCTCTCCACATCCACGCCAACATTTATTGTTTGGGGACTTTTTGATAAAGGCCATTCTCACTGGAGTTAAGTAATATCTCATTGTGGTTTTGATTTGCATTTCCCTGATGATTAGAGATGTTGAACATTTTTTCATATGTTTGTTGGCCATTATTCTGTCTTCTTTTGAGAAGTTTCTGTTCATGTCCTTTGCCCATTTTTTGATAGGGTTGTTTGATTTTTTCTTGCTGATTTTCCTTAGTTCTAAATAGATTCTAGTTATCAGCCCTTTATCAGATGTGTAGCTTGCAAAAATTTTCTCCCGTTCTGTGGGTTATCTGTTTGCTCTCTTGACAGTTTCTTTGGCTGTGCAGAAGCTTTTTAATTTGATCGGGTCCCATTTGTTTATTTTTGTTGCTGTTGTGATTGCCTTTGGGGTCTTCTTCATAAGTTTTTTGCCTAAGCCAATGTCTAAATGCAGTAGGGGGACTTAAATTGGTAGAGCAGATAACTTCCTTAAAGAAAATTGCTGCTTACTCATTCAGTATTTATTGAGTGCCTACTATTTATCTCATAGTAGGCTCTGAGGGTTTCAAAATAAATAAAATGCCTTCCCCTAACATCAAGGAGTTCACAGACTAGTCATTAAGATAAACAAATTATTTTCATACCATATAGAAAGCACAATAAGGATATGCATACTCTATCATGTTAATTGTTAGGGATATACAGAAGAAAGGTAACTAACTCAATCTGAGTAGAGCTGAGGGTGCAGGGCCTATTAACAAAGGTTTCTTACAGCAGGTGGTAGCTGAGCAGAGTCTTTAAAATGAATAGGAATTAGTAAGGCAGAAAAAGGAGAGATTATATTCCCAGCAGAGATGACATCGGAGGTTCATACCTGATAAAGAGCTTGGTTTGTCCATGGAATTGCAAAATATTCAATATCCTGAGAACGTAAAGATGAGATGGAGTAGCTTAAATTGGGAGGACTAGGCAAGGGCCAGATCATGGTAGGCCTTACGTGTACCATGTTAAGGCTTTTGGGCTTTGTTCTTGGGCAGTGAAAAGCAATTAAAAATGATTAAACAGGATAGCAGTGTTGTCCATATTTCTTCTTTGTGTGGAGACAGCAGATACTTGACTTATATTTTTTATCCATCCATTAAATGTGATATATGTGTACCATGGAGTACTACTCAGCCATAAAAAATGAATTAATACCTTTTGTAACAATCTGGATGGAACTAGAGACCCTTCCTCTAAGTGAAGTATTGCAAAAATGGAAAAACAAACACCGGATGTACTCAGTATTAAATTGGAACTAATCTGTCAGCACTCATGTGCACAATAGGGAGTAAAACTCAATGGCAATCAAACAGGTGAGAGGAGGTAAGAGGAGGGGGAAGAGTGAAATCATACCTAATGGGTACAATGTACACTCTGTGGGAGGTGGGCACACTTGCAACTTTGTCTCAAGCAGTACAAAAGCAATCCATATAACCAAAACATGTGTACCCCTATAATATTGTGTAATTATAAAAATAAATAAAAATAAAACAAAAGCCAAGAAAAGAAAATGTGAGTTAAGGAACATGTTTATTCCTTTTATGAAAACTTTTTTAAATACAGTAAAAAACAGTAATACAACAAATTCCCATTTACCTACAGCTCTCTGTCATATTTTCTTCAGATACTTAACTTTCCTTTTAAAAGAATTAAATATTTCCAGGCTGGGCGCAGTGGCTCACGCCTCTAATCCTAGCACTCTGGGAGGCCGAGGTGGGTGGATTGCTCAAGGTCTGGAGTTCGATGAAACCAGCCTGAGCAAGAGCAAGACCCCATCTCTACTAAAAATAGAAAGAAATTAATTGGCCCACTAAAAATATATAGAAAAAATTAGCAGGGCATGGTGGCACATGCCTGTAGTCCCAGCTACTCGGGAGGCTGAGGCAAGAGGATCACTTGAGCCCAGAAGTTTGAAGTCGCTGTGAGCTAGGCTGACGCCACAGCACTCTAGTCTGGGCAACAAAGTGAGACTGTCTCAAAAAAAATAAAATAAATATTTCCAGTAAAAGTGAAGCTCTCTTTGTAGTGTTCACCAGTCCCTATTCTCTTCCTTCTTTCTCATGCTATTCAACTATATTTCTTTGCTAAAGAGCTTAAATTCTAGCCAGCACTTATTTTGATATTGTTAAAAAAAAAAAAGAAAAGCTACCACATTTATGATTATCATATGCGAGTTGATATGTCTACAACCAAAGCTTCCCATTAATCTATAGTTATCTGTCATCATCCCAATTTATTCAAAAGAACTTGTATTATAGAATTTTTATTTCTAGAAAGAATATGGGTTAAATCTCATTGTAGATTTTACATAAAATGAACTTATGATACCAAATACCTTTTTGTTCTGGTTATTTATTTATTTATTGTCTCTTCTTTTTGTTCTGTTGTTTTGTAACAGCTTCATCACTGGTCCAGCTGTAATACCAGGGTACTTTTCTGTTGATGTGAGTAATGTGATACTCATTTTAAATGGAAGAGAAAAAGCAAAGATCCTTTATGCCACCCAGTGGTTACTTTATGCACAAAATTTAGTGCAAATTCAAAAACTCCAGCATCTTGCTGTTGTTTTGCTTGGAAATGAGTATTGCAATAATGAATGGATAAACCCATTCCTCAAAAGAAATGGAGGCTCTGTGGAGCTGCTTTTCATAATATATGACAGCCCCTGGATTAATGACGTGGATATTTTTCAATGGCCTTTAGGAGTAGCAACGTAAGTATAAAATATTATTTTACATTTCTAGACTCTAAGACCTGAATTTCTCAATCAGGAAGATTGTGTTTTAAATTATAAATTTGGTTCTTCTGGGATTATGAAGGTCAGGTACAGTCTTTCCCAGAGGCAAAAATAGGGTGTGATCTCATGTTCGGTAACAATAGTGATGTTTTTAGAGTGTTTTATCCTTTTTTTTTAAAGTCTTTACTCATGTATCTTCAAATTTATTTGTTCATATCTACATTTAACTTGTAACCACCATATACTAATGAGTAAGTAGACATAATCAAAGATCTTTTTGGAAGCTTCACTTTCCCATACCATTCACTCTCCCATCCACCACTCCCTGCAAACCACCTATACAAGTTTCCCCAGGTTTAAGTCAAAAGGTCAGTTCTGGATTAAAACATGCCTGAACAAAGTTTATAGGAGATAACATGCAAATAAGGAGATAGATAAAGAAAAATTCATCCGTCAACAGCAAACATTATAAATGTATGCTGCTATCCTGCTAAACAGAAGATCTGGAGAAACCAAGGTGATAGCAAAACCCATTAAGTTTTAAAAAAAAATCTTGAGGGAAGTAATTTGATTTTACAGTGGTTTAATTAACCCACCAAATGCTTAATGACCATAAATGTGTCTATAATTGAAACTAAAAGACAATTATAGGAAGTTGGGAATACATGTTAGATACTAACACTCTTCAAGTTTTGAAGGTGTCATTGTTTGAAGAAAATTATGGGAAACACTGCTTCTGATAATTATGCACCCTTAGTGTAACATATGGAGATCACTGTCTACAATATAGACACTGTGGTAGGCGTATTTTATCCTTTTATGAGGAGAGCAGATGAGTTACCTTTTTAGTTTTAAAACCCCATGCATAGATTTTCAAGTTTATTAGGAATGCCCTAAAGAGATGTTCAGCAGTGAGTGGTAGTTAGACTTTTAAAAAAAAATAATGGTAGAGTCTATATATTAATAATTTATGGCAAAAAAAATACTTTAAAGGCAATATTATATGAAGAGCACACTGTACTATTGGGTTTGGGACTTGCTGAATTTGCACAAATTCCTTCTTTATAACGAGGGTTTAGTTAAATAATAGCTGAGGTTTCTTGGTATGTAGTCTTTCTCCCGCTATAAAATGGAAAATGTATTTTTTATCTTCCTGTTAATAGAAGGTTTTTAATTAAAAGTAAGTTGACTTTAAGATAAGTTGCCACTAGTATATAAACCTCCTGAGGGCTGGGATTTTTGTCTCTTCTTTACTTCTCTGTCCACAGAACCTAAAACAGCACCTGTACAGAGTAGGTACTCAATAAATATTTATTGTATGGATGAATTATGAAACATCTCACTTACATGATTTTTGAATCAGATATTCATTATTCTGTCACTGGTTACTAGATGTGGCCTTAGACTACTGTCTAGTTAGCTACACAAATATCACTGGGGAAACACATTAATAAGACCTATTCCCAGGCCTACTGCTACAACATTCTGACTTGGTAGGTTTAGGGCAGGGCCAGACAAAAAGATTTTTGTTAAGTAAAGTCAGGTTTAAGGCCTTCTGAAGAATCTCTCTCTTGAGAGAGCACATATTTTTAAAATGTTTTGAAACATTTTACTTTTCCTCAGTAACACTATATGACCTATTCATATAGTATAGATGGAAACTTTTGGTAATTCTGGTATTGTTGGACTAGGCCAGTGTCTTTATTATAGATCACTGGTTCTCAGCTAGGAGCAACTTTGCCCACCAGGAGGCAGTTGGCAATGTCTGGAGACATTTGTGGTGGTCACAATGGAAGGAGATTGTCACAACTGACATCTAGACAGTAGAGCTCAGAGACATTGCCGATACACTGCACAATGTACAGGAAAGCCTCCACAACAAAAAATTATCTGACTCAAAATGTCAGTAACACTGAAATTAAGAAACCCTGTTATATAAAGCTTTGCTCTCATGTAAAGTTTATATGTTAGGCACACGCTTTGATCCTTGGTGTTTCCAAATGCCCATAAGAGTACGCCACTTGGAACAGGCCTCTCCTATATGGCATACAAAGGTTTTTTGTTTGTTTGTTTTAATATACTTGAAAAGCCCTTGGGATTAATTTTTCAGAGGCTTTTGCAATAGCAATATATATTCTATAATCTTTTTGTTTTTTTTATTTTTGATGGACAAATAATAATAGTATATGTTTATGGGGTATAATATGATATTATGACATGTTTACAATGTGGAATGATTAAATCAGGCTAATTAGCAAATCTTCACCTCACATGCTTACCATTTTTTGTGGCGAAAACATTTAAAATCTACTCTGTTAGCAATTTTGAAATATACAATGCATTATTAATTATAGTCATAATTCTGTGTGATAGATCACTAAAGCTTATTCCTCCTAACTGTGTGATAGATCACTAAAGCTTATTCCTCCTAACTTCGTACCCTTTGATCAACATCTCCCTCTTCCCCATCCATCTCCCTCTCCCAAGTAGTCTATAGTCTTTTCATCGCCTTTTAACCTAAAGCATTGGTTAAATCATGGTCACTATGAGTTTAGAAGAGCCTTTATACTTTAAAGGTCTTGCATTCAACATGCCTAGCAGCTGAAAGTGAGTAATGGAAATTAAAGAATGTCAAAAACATAGGCCGGGTACAGTGGCTCACGCCGATAATCCTAGCACTCTGGGAGGCCAAGGCGGGTGAATTGCTCAAGGTCAGGAGTTCAAAACCATACTGAGCAAGAGTGAGACCCTGTCTCTACTAAAAAAAATAGAAATAAATTAATTGGCCAACTAAAATATATATAGAAAAAATTAGTCAGGCGTGGCGGCGTATGCCTGTAGTGCCAGCTACTTGGGAGGCTGAGGCAGGAGGATCGCTCAAGCCCAGGAGTTTGAGGTTGCTATGAGCTAGGCTGATGCCATGGCACTCTAGCCCGGGCAACAGAGCGAAACTCTGTCTCATAAAAAGAATGTGAAAAACAAAAAATGTTAGGCACAAAATCTCTATGACAATTTTGTAAGAGATGTCAATGTGACATTCTTTTTCTTTAAGTCAGTAGATTCAGGGACTTTTGCAAAATAAGCATGGAAAATTACAATTTGAGATTCAGAAATCATATATAAGTGTCTTCCGTATACCTGCTACATAAGAGGTTGGGTTAGGGGGATTTGCCAATCCTATGCCATACATTAACTCATATGTCCTTATTTTTATAGGTATAGGAACTTTCCTGTGGTGGAAGCAAGTTGGTCAATGCTACATGATGAGAGGCCATATTTATGTAATTTCTTAGGAACTATTTATGAAAATTCATCCAGACAGACACTAATGAACATTTTGAAACAAGATGGGAACAATAAGCTTTGTTTTGTTTCAACAAGAGAACAGTAAGTTTTATGCTTATTTGATTCATCCATCTTGTTCTCCAGTCTGACAGTTGCTTTATCTGGAAACAGAAAAGGTTTCCAAAGAGGCACTGTTAACTCTATTTATACCAGCCCTTCCCCAGAAGATACATTGGTAATTAAAGCTGTGAAGAGGTAGGGTTGTATACATTTAAAATAGGAAGAACCCCTCTTATGGCTGTAAGTCCATCTTAAAGAAGAACACTAGTAACTGTCATTTGCAAATATCAATTGTAGGGTTTCCTCAATATTTGTTAGGCACCCAGGAGATCGTAAATGCCTATAAGGTCTTAGGTTCATCCCTGAGTTGTTCAACAGACCAGTTAAGTGTTCCAAGACTGCCTGAAGTACTTCTCACATATTCGGGAACCTGACACTATCCTGAGGATGGGGACCGGGTATTTTTCTTTGAATCCCAAGATCTAACACTGGACCTTGCACAAGGTAGGTGTAGGATGAATGATGAGTGGATGGATAGATGGATGGATGGACAGAATTAATAAGGTTAACTTTCTTCTATCTTTTATATAGTAATCAGGAAACTGGAGTGAATCAGGAGTAGAGGAAGTAAATTTGGAATAATTTATCTTGTTTTTAAATAAATAGAACAAACAGGTACAAAGTCTTTTAGGAACTAAAAAAAAAGGGAAATATAATATTTATAAAAAATTAAAAAATGAAAAAAAATAAATAAATAAATAGAGTTTTCAAATGAATAAATAGAGTATAAATCAGAGTCATCAGGGAAGTAATGCCTAAAAAAGTCTGTCTAGATCTAGAAATTTATTTTTTTAATTTTTTAATTAAAATAACTTAATTTTTAATTGTAGCAGGTATTCTTTTCTAACATGCATAACTCCCAACTCTATTGTTAATGTAACCATATTATATTCATTTAGTCAACACTTATCAAGCAGTTGCTATATGCCAGAAACTATTTTACCCATGGTAAATACAACAGTGAGCAAAACAAAGTCCATGCCCTTCTGGAGCTTAAATATTTGTTGAAGGAGACAAACAAGCAAAATATATTGTGTGTAAGAAGATGATAACTACCATGTAAAAAATTAAGCAAAAGAATGGCATAGAGAAGGCTGGGGGTTGGGGTGGAACATTTGCTGTTTTGAAACAGCTGGGAAAGGCATTAGACTCAGGATTCTATTTAAACACTGAGCTTGAAGAAGGTACTGGGATGAGCCTTGTGTATATTTGCGAGAAGAGTATCCTAGGCAGAGGAAAGAGCAGGCAGGAGTGGAAGAAGAATAGGGGCCAGTGTGGCTGGAGGAGAGGAATGAATGATAACAGTGTAAAATAACAAAAGTTGATTGTGGGAATAGAATTATTCTTTAAACTCCTCTTATACTTTTGAACCAGAGATCAAGTAGATGTCCTCCTTGCCTCTCATTCTGCTTCTAGACCACTCTCCCCTTTCCCTCCCTAATACCCCCAATTTTGAATCTCATGCCAACAGAAAACATTACCCTTACTCTCTGAAATCATATACTGACTTGGGTTCATCCCCCTAATTCTTTGAAGAGTTTAGCTCCTGGTTCACTCTCACTGTGCCTCTGATGCTACTTTGGTCTCTCTTCTTGGTGATTTCCAAGTCTACATAGATGGTTCTTCCACCTTGATCTTTGCAGTTCTTTCAACTCCTGTCCTCCAGTGAGCTGGGCCTCCACCTTACCTCAGCTATTCCCTATTATAGGGAATTTCCTAGACCTTATCATTACATATACTGCATCCTTTCAACATGATCTCAAGTCCCAGCCTCTCTATATATAACTACCATAATTTGTCATTCCAGCTCATTCTCTGTAATAACCTGACTCCAACAATCCATTGTTCCTACTACCCTTTCATTGTCCTTCACTCCCCTCTCTTCCTTTTATTCTTTACCCAACTTAAATTTCATAGTCAATCATAGCCATAACTATGATTTAGCTATATACCCTCAGCTCCCCAGTTCCCTAATCTGGCAAACACAAACCATGGTTAAATCCAGCTCTCTGCCTACTCCATACCTGCACCAGTGCAGCTAAACACATATGGAGAAAGGTGTTAATTAATGTTGATTTATTTATTTTTTTCATTTTAGCATATTATGGGGATATAAGTGTTAAGGTTACCTATATTGCCCATGCCCCCTTCCCCCCTCGAGTAAGAGCTTCAAGCATGTCCATCCCCCAAACATTGCACATCTTACTCTTTGTGGTTGTATATACCCATCCCCTCCTCCCCCCTCCCACCTGCCCAACATCCGATAAATGTTACTCCTATATGTCCACTTATGTGTTGATCTGTTAATACCAATTTACTGGTGACTACATGTGGTGCTTGTTTTTCCATTCTTGAGATACTTCACTTAGTAGAATGGGTTCCAGCTCTGTCCAGGAAAATACAAGAGGTGCTATAACACCATTGTTTCTTAAAGCTGAGTACTACTCCATGGTATACATATGCCACATTTTATTAATCCACTCATGAATTGTTGATTTAAATACGTGACCTCGAACCTCCAGTGTCCAGCAATCTTACATTTCCCTTGTCCATGTATTCTCCCACTCTCCTAGAAGGCTGTTTTCATGCCTGCTCCCCTAAACATTAACACCTCTTCTCTCAGCCTTTCTTGCTTTATGACCCTGTTGCTTACTTCACTGAGAAAATAGGCCAATCAGGAGGGAACACCTAGCTTTTGAACTGATCTCCCAGCTTCTACCTTTGCCACTGTGTGGTCCATTCTAATGCAGCAGCCAGATTGATTCTGATAAAACCTATGTCAGGTCATGTCACCCCCTGATCAAAACTCTGCATGATAGAACCCCTGTGATGATTCAGACCTTATCTTCTGCACCTGTTTCCCTCAGTTACTCTACTATAGCCACCCTGGATGCCTGCTGCTCCTGAGCTTGCCCAGCACACGCCATGCTGTGGCTGTCACTCTGGCTTGCATCTACACTCGGTCCTCCCCCAGTGCTGCATGGTTGGCCCCTCATCTCCAACTCTGTGCTCAGACACCACTGCAGCAAAACATTCCCTTGTCATGTATTTAAGATTGTGAGCCTATACCCCCAGAAATGCCCTCCTACTTCTCTGCTTTGTTTTTCCTCACAGCATTTAGCACCTTCTAAATAATTTACTGACTTGACTTGGTTTTTGTCCATCTCCACCACTAGAAGTAGAATATAAGCTGCATCAGGGAGCAAGGTAGGGAAGAGAGGACCTGGAACTCAAAAAGATGGGTTGAATTAATGTTATTCATTCATAAATGTTATGGTGACCCCTAGATTTTATAAATATACAGCCATAAAATGTTCAAATTCTTAAATATGTTTAAGAAATCTGTTTGGACCAAGATTTTAGATAGCTCTTATACCTATGATCTCTGTAATTTGTTCACCATTTCCTAAAAGTGATTTATTAAAAGATAAAATCTTTTCTTTCACAAAATATATACTTAATAAAGTGCTGAAAGCTACAGTTGTTTTTCTGATTTTCTAGGTGGCAGCCCCAGGAAACAAATGAAAGTCTTAAGAATTACCAAGATGCTTTGCTTCAAAGTGATCTCACATTGTGCCCAGTGGGAGTAAACACAGAATGTTACAGAATCTATGAGGCTTGCTCCTATGGCTCTATTCCTGTGGTAGAAGATGTCATGACAGATGGCAGCTGTGGAAATACATCTGTTTCCCACAGTGCTCCTCTGCAGTTGCTCAAGTCCATGGGTGCTCCCTTTATCTTTATTAAGAACTGGAAGGAACTTCCTGCTATTTTAAAAAAAGAGAAAACTATAATTTTACAAGAAAAGATTGAAAGAAGAAGAAGGTTACTTCAGTGGTATCAATACTTCAAGACAGAGCTAAAAATGAAATTTACTAACATTGTAGAAAGTTCATTTTTAATGAATAATAAAAGTTAATTGTTAATTATCTTTTTGAGCTGAGATGTGATTTTTAAAATCAGTGTCACTACTGTGTGTCTGTGTGTGTGTGTAGTTATAAATGTTTTTTAAGGTACCCTGGTAATAATACCCTATAAGGCACCCTAGATTATGTATATAACATTGACCAACTGCTTCCTTATTGGGTCAGTCCTCTATACAAGCTAAAAATGTAGTTAAAATGTTAATCGGATTCCTTCCTACAAAGGTGAATGATTCAACATTTATCAACTTTTCTCACTCATTCAAACCCACTCTATAAAATGGTGGCTTCCAGGGGCTATGGGCTAGGGTAGGGGGTGGGGACAGGGTGGCTATTGGTCAAAGGATACACAATTATAGTTAGGAAGAATAAGTTCAAGAAATCTATTGTACAACAGGGTGACCATAGTTAATAATAATATATTGGGTTTTTGTTTTTGAGACTGTTGCTCTGTCACCCTGGCTAGAGTACTGTGACATTATCATAGCTCACTGCAACCTCCATCTCCTGGACTCAAGCAATGCCTCAGCCTCCCAAGTAGCTAGGACTACAGGCAGGTGCCATAATGCTCAGCTAATTTATTTTTTTGTTTTTTTTTTGTAGAGACAGGGTCTCGCCATATTGCCCAGGCTGGTCTCAAACTCTCGGCCACAAGCAATCCTGCTTTGCCCTCCCAAAGTGCGGGGATTACAGGCATGAGCCACAGCACCTGGCCCTTATTCATACCATTATTTTAGTAGATAAATAATATTTATTTAATTCAATTACTGAGAGTATTTCTTTGTTAGTCTACCTCTTTCCACCATAATATAAATTCTGTCAGAACAGAAGTGTAGCAAATTTTTTTCATTTATATCTTGTGTAAGCCACTGTTATTTTGAGTCTATAACACAGCAGTGAAATCTATATCCTAACAAATACATCGAAAAAAAAAAGATTTAAATGAAAATGGTGTCAGGAAGGTGTGTCTACACTGTGAATGAATTTTTATTTCACAACAGAGTCTATGTTTTGCACAGGAGTGAAAGAATGAATCAAACTCTCCCTTTTGATTCTTTGTAATAATGAAGCTAGAGAAATTAAAGAGTGCCTTTGCTTTTGTTTAATACATTTATATTACTGAATCCTTCTGCTTTTACTATTTTTCAAATTTATTTAGGCAAATTTTTAAAATAATCTTTTTTCAAGTAGCACATTTCTACTGCAGAAACAATTCGATGTTACAGAGATTAATTACAAATTTAAGAAACTATGAAGTATTGTACAAAGAAACTCACCCGTGAGATATATTATTTGATCTATAATATAATTTGAGATTGAAAGCCATAACTGGAAAGAACTTCTGAAATATAAAGTTTACTACAGTGTCAACAATTTCTAATGCAAGTCCTCCATAAATAGGGAATAACAGCTTAAATGTCTATGAAAATGCTTTCACAAGCATCACCAATTATTGATACTTATATAAATTACATTTATTACATTTGTTACCAAGAAAACAGTACTTCAAATAGTATGTTATGGGCTATAGTTTTTTATTTAAATGAGCAAATTAGACAAAAATATATCTTCTAGTTTTATAGACTCCAGTTGTATTATTTCCTGTAGCAGAAATACAGATTTTCTTAAAAGTTGAAAGAAAACTGCATTCTTTCTTTTTGCCTTACAGTCTCACTCCCTAGGAGTCCTACATTTATGCTAGAAGTGAAGCAACTGCCAAAGCAGTCAAGACAAGAGTAAGTAGGCTGTTCAATTATTGAAATGCATTTTTGTTGAAATAATTTTTTTGCAAAGATTCATATGTGTCCTGATTTACTGTTAAAATATGTTTTTCCAAAAGGTAACAAGTTATGCAAATGAATATGATACATTTTTTACAGTCTAATGTGTAGCAAACTTCCACTAAAGTTTCACTTAAAGACCTATTTAACATACGAGGTCTGCCCAGAAAGTATCTAGCCATTATTAATATAATGAGAATGGTTTGCTATGTTCATGTAACCTGGCAGCCAGGGCAAGTGGACTGGAATGCTCATGCGTGAAAAATGACACCATCACTGTGCTAGTCAGTGGGGTGCAGGACAGCACTGAGTAAGCATGTATACTGTGTAGACCTCGCAGTCAGAATGACTGAGCGAGTAGAGCAATAAATCTGCATCAAATTTTGCATTAAGCTTTAACATTTCTCCACGGAAACTATTCCGATGACTCAGAAGGCTTTCAGGAACGATGCGATGAGTGCAGTGCAAATAAGAGTGTGGCACAAACACTTCAAAGATGGTCGAGAATCTGTTGTAAGTGATCCATGTTCTGGAAGGCCTGCAACAAGCAGAACACCTGAGGATGCTGAACGTGTACGGGTTAAGTTTAGAGGCACTGGGAGAACTGTGGGAGGTCCCAACGTGCCTATTTTGAAGGGAACTGAGGTGTCATTGTTCTGTGTACAGTGTTTCTTGTATCTTCTTCAATAAATGTCTCTTTTTCATATTACCTGGATGGATACTTTCCACACAGCCCTTGTATATCTGTTGAACAGCTACTATGTTACAAGCACAGATCTAGGCAACAGATAACAGATTCTAGAAATTATTCTCACTGTTAGCCTTTAAATTTTAAAGTCCATAATGTTAAAAAAAAAAAAAAGTCACACATGAAGCATTTGAAAAATCTTGTCATGTGGCTGTCTTTGTCCTTTATTTGCTTTCTAGAGTACACATTTTGTCTCTTTCATTACGATAACAGTGATTATAGGCTTTACCAATCACAAAGCAAATGACACATTCTCAGACTGTTTAGTGAGAGAAGTTAGCAAACAAGCTTTAGTTTGTTGATTGGTCAAAATATCCAGATGACTAAATCAACCTGGTATTTAAACTTATCTTTGATTCAGCTGTGTTTTCTGCTACGTGTCTGCCTTGCTTGAAATAGATTTGAGTTATTTTAAATATTTTATTTACCTTTCTGAAATGAAAATGGAAAGCACAATTATGGCAACTTAACTTCTTGGGTACATGTATAGTAAAGCCTTGGGTTTGAAAACCACACAAGAGGAATTCCCCTGCCAGGCTGGAGGAGCCTCATTAAACTTCCTCCATCAAATTAATCCTTTCCCAGGAAGATGCAGTTGGGGCCTAGATGCCTAAAATACCTTTTTTTTTTTTTTTTTTTTTTGAGACAGAGTCTCGCTCTGTTGCTCAGGCTAGAGTGAGTGCCGTGGCATCAGCCTAGCTCATAGCAACCTCAAACTCCTGGGCTCAAGCAATCCTTCTGCCTCAGCCTCCCAAGTAGGTGGGGCTACAGGCATGTGCCACCATGCCCGGCTAATTTTTTCTATATATATTAGTTGGCCAATTAATTTCTTTCTATTTGTAGAAGAGACGGGGTCTCGCTCTTGCTCAGGCTGATTTTGAACTCCTGACCTCTAGCAATTCGCCCGCCTCAGCCTCCCAGAGTGCTAGGATTACAGGCGTGAGCCACTGCGCCCGACCTAAAATACTTGATTTTTTCTCTTGTTGATTTGCTCTCCTTTTGCAATCTGTTGTTTGAGACACTGGATGTTTTTAACCCTTTAAAAATTCACTATAAGCAAAGCAGAAAACATGATGGATCATTAATTCCATTAATTCAGAAGCAGGTTGTTAACTGATGCTGACATTTTGTTCATTATATCCGACTGGGTTTCTGTTCCTTACCTTCTCTTGCTAAAACTCCAGCTGAGCTTTCCTTTAGTTGCATCAAAACTAAAACTCTTTTTCTCTTTTTTCTTTTTGTCGAGATAGAGTCTTGCTCTATTGCTCAAGCTAGAGTGCAGTGGCATCATCATAGCTCACTGCAACCTCAAACTTCTGGGCTCAAGCAATCATCCTGACTCAGTCTCGAGGGCAGCTAGGACACAGCCACTCACCACACCTGGATAATTGTTTTGTTTGTTTTTGTAGAGACAGGATCTTGTCATGTTGCCCAGGCCGGTCTCGAACTCCTGGCTTCAAGCAATCCTCCCACCTTGGCCTCCCAAAGTGCTAGGATTATTGGTATGAGCTGCCTAGCCTGACCAAAACTTTTTGGAGCTTTTACTGGGCTATACTTCTCATCTTGTCTTGATTCAAACTTTCGATATTTCGTTCATTATGGATTCTTTTGCATTACTTTTGATGTTCTAAAAAAAATTGCATGAAACTATCACTCACCTTGATTACTTAGTCGTTTGGCACCCTCTGAAGTTTGCACCCAAGGAGAGTGCTTCATTCCATCACCCTTGTCCTCACCCTTATAATAACCAACTTCAATATCTCAGTGGCTTACAACAATATTTATTTCTTGTTCCCATTACATCAAAGTTACATATTAGCTGCAACTCCACTGGGCTTGGCTGGGCTCTACTCAGCTTGGCTCCAACATGTCTTAGTCTTTCCAGATCCCAGGATGAAGGAGTATCTCTTCTCTTGGATATTCTATTCTCACTGGAGGATCAGACCAGGAGGGGACAATTACTGACTATGATTAATCATGCCCTGATCTTAAAGCTGCTGCCTGTAACTGCCACCCTGTCACTTCTGCCCAGGTTCCAATGACCAGAGCAGTCACAGGGCCAAGCCTGAACTCAAAGGGGTGGAGGCATATTATCTGTCTTCTGAAAGAGAGAAAATCTTGGGAATAGTCATGCTATTTGGCTGAAACATGAACTCTGGTGATACAGTGGTGGAGTCCTGGGGGCTACTCACAAATATTCCAGTTTTACCCCCCTGAGCACAGGGTAGGACTACACTCACTGGGTCCTGTTGAAGCTAGGTGTAGGTATATGGTTTACTTTGGCCAACAGAGTGTGGTGTAGACAATGTGTTTCACTTCTAGGCAGAAGCATTATAGCCCAATGCACAGTTCACCTCATTCCCTCTTTCTGCCTCACCAGTTAGGGAAGCTTGTGTCAAGATGCACCTCAGTCAGCCTACATCCCTGACTGAGCAGAACCCCATGACAACCCATGATGAACATGGAGAATGAGATAAATAAACTTCTGCTGTGTTAAGCCACTGAGATTTGAGGGTTGGTTGTTGTCTCAGCATAACCTAGTGCTAGTACATTTGGCCTTTAAGGATGATTTCCCTTCTAATTGTCTGGCACATGCATTTCTAGGAACAAAATACAGTAGTCACTCCTCCCTCACGGGTTAACCAGCAGTTCTAAAACTAGTGGTCAGGCCGGGCGTGGTGGCTCATGCCTGTAATCCTAGCACTCTGGGAGGCCAAGGCAGGTGGATTGCTCGAGGTCAGGAGTTTGAAACCAGCCTGAGCAAGAGTGAGACCCTGTCTCTACTAAAAATAGAAAGAAATTAATTGGCCAACTAATATATATAGAGAAAAAATTAGCCAGGCATGGTGGCGCATGCCTGTAGTCCCAGCTACTCGGGAGGCTGAGGCAGAAGGATTGCTTGAGCCCAGGAGTTTGAGGTTGCTGTGAGCTAGGCTGATGCCACAGCACTCACTCTAGCCTGGGCGACAAAGTGAAACTCTGTCTCAAAAATAAATAAATAAACAAACAAACAAATAAATAAATAAATAAATAAATAAATAAATAAATAAATAAATAAAACTAGTGGTCAAAATCTTATTAAAAAACAAACAGGAGATTTACATAATTTCAAAGTACCCCCCTCACAATAATATACTTATTAGTTACAAAGGAAAAAAATAAAATTTTACAATTGAGAAACTGTGATAGACACCGACTTAACCAAGGGATCAATACATTATCAGTAATGGGATAAATATCATGTGCCTCCTAATAGAATATATTGAAAAAGATATAACATCACTCTGTGGTATTCCTGATAAAAATACATACCCTGAAACCAATCCTGAGAAACCACTAGAAAGAACCAAGTTGAGGGGCTTTATTCAAAATAATCAATGGGTCAAAAGTAGCTAAGACACAAATGAGGTAAGTATAAGATATGGAAACTCATGTGACACAGAGACATTACAGATCATTGGGAAACAATGTACATTTCAGTAAATGGTTGTGGGACAACCACTCATTGAAATATACATTGGGAAAAACTAAATTAAACCACACCTCATCACATACACAAAAATAAATTCCAGGTGGGTTAATGATAAAATTATGAAAAGCAAAATTATAAGCTATAAATTTTATTTCAAAAGACACAATGGACAGAAGCCATGAAGAAAAGCTGGTAAATTTGACAGTATGAAAAGGCACCATAAGGAGAGAGAAAAGATTAGCCACAGGCACCCTGGCTCACACCTGTAATCCCAGCTCTTTGGAAGGCTGAGGCAGGAGAATCACTTGAGGCCAAAAGTTTGAGACCAGCCTGAGCAACATATCAAGACCCTGTCTATACAAAAAATTTAAAAATTAGCCAGATGTGGTGGCACGTACCTATAGTCCTAGCTACTAGGGAGGCTGAGGCAGGAGGCTCACTTACGTCTAGGAGTTTGAGGCTGCAGTGAATTATGATTGTGCCACCCAACTCTAGCCTGGGCCAGAGCGAAACCCTATCCCATTAAACAAAAAAAGATTAGCTACAAGTAGATGTATATGGTGAATATAACTAACAAAGAATTGAAATTCAGAAAATGTGAGTAGCTGTGATTCAAAAAGAAAAAAACCTATTAGAAAAATAAGCAAAAGAAATAAATAGTAATATCCCAGAAGAAAATCTCATTAGTAATCAGGAGGGTTTGCAATGCTTGGCAGATCTATATATCGTGCCCAAGAGTTGACTACTATTATCCAAAAGAGCCTGGATTCAAACCTGGATAGCTACGCTCCAGAGCTCGTTCTCACCCACAAAACCCTACTTCATCCTACAAATCAATAATCTTGAAATACAATTATTTTTTACTTAAACAAGTGAGGCAAATTTTCAAAAAAATTTGGAATGGACTAACAAGAAAACTTGGACTCAAATGTTTGCTTTTATGGAATAAAAGAGAGTAATTTTACAGTCGGATGCTTGCTTTATAGTAAAAACACAACCACCTCAGAGCTGCATTGCCCCTTTCAGCAGAAGCATCTGAAACTCATGTTCAGAGGAGTTTTCATTCATCCCAAATGTGTGTCTTTGAGGTGGTTGGAAACAAGACCAATTGTTCTCTTTTATAGAAACATAATAGAAGCAATTGGCAGCAAGTCCCAGCGAAGAGGCAATTAAAATTGACAACACCAACAGTTAATTATGAGGGTCTCTTAGAAACACCATAGTGTTAGAGATTAAAGTCCATTCATAAAAGTGCTAAATGCTGGATGCTATAGTTATCCTTTAAGACCATGAATACCATCATTTCTGGCTACCCTGTAGCCTTGGTTTTCCATTTGTTTAGTTGCTGAGTGACTGGCTTACAGTGTGATCAGCACATTGCTGATGCAGCTCTTCCCATCTGTGATAAATGGTTGAATATTCACTTGAAGCAGCAAAGGGCCTGTATCCATTCATTCATCCAATCACTCTACAGTTGGACCTCACCTACTGACATTGGTAAATCACTGAAGATGCTTAATGCCTCTTAGAAGACATGCACATAAGTAACCAGGGTGGCAGCAAGTGCCACAGAAAATGCACTGACCCAAGATTCCAAACACATTGGTTTGGAGACCTAGCTCTGCCAGCAGCCAGTTCCTTTCCTGGAACAAATAACTTAATCTCTTTGAATCTCAGCTTTCTTACCTGTCAAGTGGGAGTGAATGATGGGCACCCAAGGCAGCTGAAACAGCATGAAAAGGCAGAGAATCAGAAAAGCTTGAAATGCAACAAAATTGGGCATGCATTTCAGTTAGGCTAGCCCCAATTCTTAAAGTTAGCTTCCCATGAGGGTTACTGGAGGAAGTCATTTAGTAAAGTCACCACATTTGAGATTCTGTTCATTAGTCTGGGGTGGGGCTCAAGCATTGGTATTCCAATGCCCTGGTTCTCAAACTTTAGCAACCATCGGAATCATCTGAAGAGCTTATTAAAGCACAAATGGTTGGGCTCTACCCCCAGGTTTTCTGATTCAGTGGGTCTGGAGCAAGGCTAAGAATTTGCAACTCTAACAGGTTCCCAGGTGATGCTAAGATGCTGGTACTGCAGACCTACCTGCTTGGAGAACCACCCAGAGTGGGCAGAAAGGATTAATAAAAAATACCAGAAGGGTATTTGAGGGTATTTGGTTTTCCTCTCCATTAAAGGAGGAACATAATGTCTTATCATCCTGAAATTCCACACAATTTTGTTAACCAAGTACAGAGGATTTAGCTTTTGAAATACATATGTTAAGGAACAGGTAATAGAGATTGTTCCTCAGGAGGGAAGCTGCTGAGTGAAAGAGATTTTTTCACTGTATACGTTTTGGTACTACATGAATTTTGCGTCATATGCGTGTATATCCTAATTCATTGTAAAACCAAGAAAAGCTTGGCTCAACCTAATGACCAACAAAAGTAATAGAGGAAGCCTCTGGCTTTTATGATGTGTGGCTGTCATCTTCCCTATATATTTTATTCCCCAACATTCCTTGCACTATAGTAAAATTCATTTGAGCAGTTACAAAAGATCATTAAAAGGAGAAAAGAAAGAAGGGAAGTTAGGAAAGCGGGAGGAAAGAATAGAGAAAAAAAAAGGAAACGAAATATGGGCTTGTATGATAAAGTTTGTGATTTTTTGCTCAGCCAATTTCTCTTTCAAGGGAAAAAAAAACATGTAGAAGAACTAGATAAATACCCTGATTGAAAGCTACAAAATAGCATTTGAGGAAAAGACATCAAGTCAAGAGTAAATTATCAATTAATAACAATATTTTGTAATAATTTATTGAGGAGATTTTCATGTCACAAAGACTTAGAAGAAAATAAAAAAGGAAAATTAGCCTATCAGCCATATCTATCTATATCTGTATCATCTATCTTTAGCTATACTTATATACACCTATAACAGGTAGGGATAGATATGTCTAGATAGATAGACACAGGTAAAATATGTTCATTTGAAAGCTTTACATAGCAAATAAAATTTGATAGTCTTGTTACAAAATAGAAATACAGAAACACATTTTATAATGTAGCATGCAATGGGAAGTGCAAGACTTGCACAGTGCAAGTTCAGGCTTTGTCCACAACAGGGAGCAGTGAAACCACAGATAATAAATATCGCGGTTTTCCTGACTGTGTGTTTCTGGTATTTCTCAGCTGAGGAGTCAGAGAGTAGGGGATGGGAAAAGGAGAGTATGGGTATTTGGAGGGATAGATCTTGAAGTGAGCAATTGTCTCACACCTTGCAGCTTTAGAACTATAGAAGAGAACACTTAGCTGCCACTGCCCACCTGTGATTTTCTGCAAGTCCTTTTCCTTTACAACCTAAGAATTAAATACTTTTAAACATTTGACCACTATCAAGACAATATTCTTATTTTCAGAAGCTTTTCATTCTTCTTAAATGAACTGGCTAGAATTTAGAATGTGTTCTTTGTTTAATGAAAAGTGGGTTCATTTATTAAAGTTTGATTGCAAAATCAGAAACATAAGAAGTAGGGAGTATGTCAGGCACGGTGGTGCATACCTGTAATCCCAGCACTTTGGTAGGCCAAGGTGAGAGGATTGCCTGAGGCTAGGAGTTCAAGACCACTCTGGATAACATAGTTGAGATCCTATCTCTACAGAAGTTGTTAAAAATTAACCAGGCTTGGTGGTGCCAGTCTGTAGTCCCAGCACTTTGAGAGGCTGAGGTAGGAGGATCTCAGGTATGTAACTTGTATGATGGGGCTTGTGAACAGCTACTGCACTCCAGTCTGGTCAACATAGCAAGACCCCGACTCTTTTTCTTTTCTTTTTTTGAGACAGAGTCTTACTCTCTTGCCTGGGGGCTAGAGTGCTGTGGCGTCAGCCTAGCTCACAGCAACCTCAAACTCCTGGGCTCAAGAGATCCTCCTGCCTCAGCCTCCCAGGTAGCTGGGACTACAAGCATGCGCCACCATGCCTGGCTAATTTTTTCTATTTTTAATTTTTTGGCTAATTTCTTTCTATTTTTAGTAGAGATGGGGTCTCGCTCTTGCTCAGGCTGGTCTCGTACTCCTGAGCTCAAGCAATTCTCCTGCCTCAGCCTCCCAGAGTGCTAGGATTACAGGTGTGAACCACCACACCTGGCCAAGACTTCAACTCTTAAAAAAAAAGGTAAGAAGTGTTGAAGTATTTATCAAAAGAATCATGTTCAAGTTTCTCAGAACTTCAGTAGTTTTTAATTCTTCTTGATGTGAAAAAACAAATATTACTACTTATATTTTATTAAATGTAACACATACATTAGTTCCTCATGTAGATTTCAGTTAAAGTTTTACTTAAATTTAATAAATCTTACTTAAATAACCATCAAAGCCTATCAGTGTCCAGTAACATTTTCACATGTGGGATTGTCCTGTGCAAGTCAGGCCTGTCTCCTACATTGTTACACGTTATCCAGACAATTCAAAGAAGAGAAAGGGCAAATAGCCAATAAAAATGTGTAAACATGTTCATCCTTTCTCGTAATCAGGGAAATGCAAATTAAAATAAAAAGGAGATGCCATTTTAGACTCAACGTATTTAAAAAAATAAAGTCAAATTTGAGTTTGTAGGAAAATGGACACTTTCTCATGCTGCTGGAGCAGTTTACATTGACAGAACCACGTTGGACAGCAATTTAGCACATATAATAAAGTTAATGGTGCATATACCCTGCGATCTGGCAATTCCACTCCCCTTAAATTGAACCTGGCCGCACATTAGACTCATTATCCCAGTGGGTTATCAACCCACTGCCCTATGAGGAACTCTTGCACATACATGTACATAAGGAAACAAATTCAAAAATATTCATAACAATGTTGCCTATAATAATGAAAAGTTGGAAATGATATAATGTCCATCAACAGCAGTGCAGAAAAAATATGATATAGTCATTCCACAGAAAACTAATGAAACTGTACAAACCACATGTACATTAAGCAACATGATTGAGTCTCCCAGATATATGACAGGTCATAGGCAAAGAACACATATAATGGAATTCTACATATCAGCTTACTGTATTTTTATTTTTTTTGATTCAGGGACAGACTGGATACATATCAGTTTAAATGAATAAACTAAATCTGTATATAAATCTTATACTACTTTCTATGGCTGCTATAAAAATTTAATTAATGGCTTAAACCAACACAAATTTATTGTCTTACATTTCTAGAGATCAGAAATCCAAGATGGAACTCACTAGGCTAAAATTAAGTTGTCAGCAGGGCTATTGCTATGGTTTGAAGGTGTCCCTGTAAAAGCATGTGTTAGAAACTTAATCCCCAATGCCATCTGGGACTTCCCAGGCTCCAACTATGAGAAATAAATTTCTTTTCTTTATAAATTACCCAATCTGTGGTATTCTGTTCACCAGCACAAAATGGACCAAGACAGCTGTGTTTCTTCCTGAAGGCTATATGGGAGAATCTATATCCTTGCCCTTTCCACCTGCTAGAGCCACCTGCCTTCTTTGGCTGTGGCACCTGCCTTCATCTTCAAGTCCAGGAATTCCACCTACCACCTTAATTCTCTTTGCCATATAAGGTGACATATTCACAATGTAGGGCAGAAAAATATTTTCCTCTTCCCTCTTAGGCTCAGTGGCTGAGCCTGTGAAATAAACTGATAAAAGACAGATTAACAGGAGAAAAGTATAGGAACTTTATTTGATCTCAAACCTGCTTACAGGACAACGAAAGGGAATCTGCTAGCTCATAGAAACCAAACTCCAGCAATTTGGGTGAAGTCAGGAACGGATTGCTCTAGAGGCTCAAACCATGGCATCAGGTAGAGCTGCATTTCTCGATTCTACAATTGTGTCTCTGAGCTTCTTTGCCAAGCTGGACCTCCTGGTGGAGGCATGATGGCATCAGCCCCCGCTAGTAAGTCTTACAGCCACTGAATCCAGTGGAAGAAAGGAAAAGTTTCTCTTCCTTTCCCTGTTCACTAAAATATATCTTCTAGGAATCCTCTTTCGTGACTGGATCTCTCATATCTACAAGGATGTCTGCAAATGGAATTTGCTCAACAGATCACTATCTAATTATAAGAAAATAGGTCCATCGCCATGGCTCATGCCTGTAATCCTAGCACTCGGGCAGGCCGAGGCGGGAGGATTGCTTGAGGTCAGGAGTTCAAGACAAGCCTGAACAAGAGTGAGACCTCTTCTCTACTAAAAATAGAAAAAATTAGCCGGGCATGGTGGCGCATGCCTGTAGTCCCCAGCTATTCCAGAGGCTGAGGCAGGAGGATCGCTTGAGCCCAGGAGTTTGAGGTTGCTGTGAGCTAGGCTGACGCCACAGCACTCTAGCCTGGGCAACAGAGTGAGACTCTGTCACAAACAAATAAATAGATCTCATTAATACTAAATGAATTAACTAACTGCCCACCCAAAAAACAAATACTCCTGGTGAGATAGGCTACTTGGTTTCACTCAATCAGACATCTCAAGCTGTAAACTAAGAAAGGGAAGTGATAATTCCTTAAAGGAAATTTGGGCCATTGTAAACAGAAGGAGGGGGAATAAATGTTGAGTAGAAAATAACAAAATTCTACTACATGGAATATTCACATTTCAACATATGTTGGTTTAGACTCCTCGATTAGGTGTAATGCCTCAGCATTTTGGTTTTCTTTTTTTTTTAAGAGACAGGGTCTCACTGCCACCCAATTGGACTGCAGTAGCACAATCATAGTTCACTGCAGGCTTGAACTCCTGGGCTCAAGTGATCCTCCTACTTCAACCTCCTGAGTAGCTGAGACTATAGGTATGAGCCACCACGCCTGACTCTGGCATTTATTACAGTGCCTGATACATCCAAGATCTCCATAAATATCTACTAAATAAATGGATGGATGAATAAATTTTTTCAACCTAAAAAAGATATTGCCCTTAATCCAGTCACCAGTATCTTGGAGCAAGAGGTAACAGGTGTTTCATGAGTAAAAGGTTATTCAGGCTTTCATACTTCATTTCCATCTTGACCAGTTGAAAAGAATTCTAGATCACCCTTCAATTCCCCCAACTCCTACTCTTTTTATTCCCTTCCCCCCTCCTCTTAAAAATCTATTCTTTTTTACTCCCTCAGTAATAGATTCGATTCTAAGGAAATGAGTAAATGTGCAATGTTGTAAATTAAATAAAATTCCTGACCTGGTGAGGTGGCTCATTCCTATAATCCTAGCACTCTGGGAGGCCAAGGCAGGTGGATAGCTCAAGGTCAGGAGTTTGAGACCAGCCTGAGCAAGAGTGAGACCCCATCTCTACTAAAACTAGAAAGATATTAATTGGCCAACTAAAAATATACAGAAAAAAGTAGCCGGGCATGGTGGCGCATGCCTGTAGTCCCAGCTACTCGGGAGGCTAAGGCAAGAGGATCGCTTGAGTCCAGGAGTTTGAGGTTGCTGTGAGCTAGGCTGTTGCAACAGCCTCTAGCCCGGGCAACAGAGTGAGATTCTATCTCAAAAAAAAAAAAAGAAAGGAAAGGAAAGGAAAGGAAAGGAAAGGAAAGGAAAGGAAAGGAAAGGAAAGGAAAGGAAAGGAAAGGAAAGGAAAGGAAAGGAAAGGAAAGGAAAGGAAAGGAAAGGAAAGGAAAGGAAAGGAAAGGAAAGGAAAGGAAAGGAAAGGAAAGGAAAGGAAAGGAAAGGAAAGGAAAGGAAAGGAAAGGAAAGGAAAGGAAAGGAAAGGAAAGGAAAGGAAAGGAAAGGAAAGGAAAGGAAAGGGAAGGGGAAAAAGGGGAAAGGGAAAGAAAAGAAAAGAAAATTCCTCTTCAGTTTCTCTCCATCTCCAGCTCCCAATTTGCAGGCAGCTCTGTAGGACTGTCAGGATTGCACAGTAATCAGTAGCTAAGACAAATGGTCGTCAAATCCTCTGGCACAAGACAGCAAGCTGGACAACAAGCCAAAGGCCCCAAATAAAACCTGTGATCAACGATGTACCTCTCAAAAAAAATGCCAAGCAGACACACAGTTTTTCTGACAGCCCTGTACTTAGGTTTTCCTGAAGTTTTATTAGGATAAGAAACACTTTGTCTCCTTATATAAGTTTCTCAAGTATGCACTGTCATCCTAAGCCCACGTTATTAAAACATCACACTTCAGAGAGGGAGAGAATTCAATTTTAATGCTGTCTAAATCTAATTTTCAGTTGTGCATGCGTGTATGTGTTTGTGTGTGTGCACGCGTGTATGTGTATCACAGACTCTCCCTTTTAGATTGTTTTGGACCTATATAACCTAAGTCTCATCTAATGTTGATAATGACAAGAACTTAAATTTACAAAGAATTTCATGTACATTATTTCATTTCATTTCATTTATTTTAGACAAAATGACTTCCAGGCAAGCCCACCTAAGTAAGCCCTTGCAGGATGAGAGGGCTGACATCAGCTTGCTGTCAGTGCCTAACAAACAGCAAGCCAGGAGTCTGCCCGTAGCTGCTCTCCAGGCAAAGGGCTATGCACCAATCTGTCCTTGCCTAGAAGACTTTGCAGTCTTCAGTGATAAATGAATTAGAGCTAAGCTATGAATAGTTGTTACATCTTAGTGTGTTGTTCCTATGTAAACGACACTTTTATTTTAACAAGGACCTTGTATGCCTTATTAATTTAAGTATTTCAGAATCTGTTAGACTTAGGGGTGACTTCCCACTCCAAGCAGACTTTACTTTGATTTTTTTTTTTTTTTAGATGAAGTCTTGCTGTGTTGCCCAGACTGGTCTATCTTAAAGAAAGACCTAGTTTTTAAAATATATATATATTTTTATTCAGAACCTATTTCCACCCATGGCAAGCTCCCTGAAAGTCCAGCCAGTCACGTTAACAATGGTTACTCAGAGACCAGATGAAGTTCACCGAGTGACCTGGGGGGGCACCACTTGAACCTCAGAGAGAGAAGCTCAAGGCAGTGACCATAGCCACAGTCCTCACAGATATTTACTGAAGTACAATAGTAGGGAAGTAGATGGGAATGAAGAAACAGAAGGAAGTTACTCAGAGGTTAATAATAGAAAGAAGAGACCTGGAGTGGTGGCTCACGCCTGCATTCCTAGCACGCTGAGAGGCCAAGGCGGGAGGATCACTCAAGATCAGGAGTTCGAGACCAGTCTGAGCAAGAGTGAGACACTGTCTCTACTAAAAATAGAAAGAAATTAATTGGCCAACTAAAAATATATAGAGAAAAAATTAGCTGGGAATGATGGCACATGCCTGTAGTCCCAGCTACTCGGGAGTCTGAGGCAGAAGGATTGCTTGAGCCCAGGAGTTTGAGGTTGCTGTGAACTAGGCTGATGCAATGGCACTCTAGCCCTGGCAACAGAGTGAGAGTCTGTCTTAAAAAAAAAAAAAAGAAGAAAGAAAAGAGAAAGAAAGAAGGAACATGTGAGGCACAAGGTGTAGTTTCCTTCTGCTAGCAAACTTTTGCTACTAATTGTGTGTCTACATCAATTGCTGTTTTCAGCACGTACTGCATACAGTACTGACATCAAAGACGCCCTTATGGCTTTTGCCTCAGGGGGTCTGACCTATAGTTTCCTGCAATAGTGCATACCAGGCTCCCACAATTTGCTGTGGCATACATGGCTCCTTATTGTGCTTTGCCTCCTCTGTATACTTCTCATGTCTCTCCAGTACCTGCCTCTATTCTAACTTCAAGACCATCCATTTTCAATGCCCTCCCTTTTAATAATTTAAATGAACTCCATGAAAAGATCTCTACACCCCTTCTTAGCAGGAAGTAGCTACAGAGGAAAGATCTCTGCCCATTTTCCCAACTTCTGAGTCCATTTTCATTTTCAATAGAAATTTAATTTTAACAACACAAGGGGAGAATGTTAGGGCAGCCTTAAATCTCCTAATTTTCTAGTAACACCTAGAGATCAATCTTGAGCTCTCCCTACTCTCTTTGCTGCTTCTGTCTCAAACTAGCGGGCAATCTGCTGGGAAAGACAACGATGCCTGCCTCCCAATCTTTCTAATTTTTAATTTTTTCTGTTTCTCATACCTTGCCCTTCCTTTTCTTACATGTATATATAAAAAGGGTGGACTACTAGGCTTAAAGAATTCACCCTCCCCAAACTTCATCCAAATCTTCTATAAAACCCACTCCTCTCCCCTTCCTAGGGGTATATTCGAAAGACCTAGTTTATAAAAATTCAAATTTATACCCCAAAACTAGGACAGGTGATAATTGTTTTCCAAAAATTTTCTTTGCTTTACAAAAGGCAACACCATGAGATTCTTTCAAATAGCAAATCTCTCTATTATATTTAATTATTTTTTTTTAAGAGATAGGGTCTCACTCTGTCACCCAGACTGGAGTGCACTGGTTCTATCACATCTCACTATAACTTTAAATTCCTGGGTTCAAGTAATCTTCCTACCTTAGCCTCTCAAATAGCTTGGATTACAGGTGTGTGCCACAGCACCAGTAATTTTTTAAAAATACATATTTTGTAGAGACGGGGTCTTGCTATGTTGCCCAGACTGGTCTTGAACTCAAGCAACCCTCCTGCCCTAGACTTTCCCGTGGACTCATCAGGAGCAAATCTATGTGTAAAATGAGGAATAACTCTACAGACTTGTTTCTCAGTAGAAGCAGCAACAAAATTAGGCAGCCTCAAAATGTCTAATGCCAAAGTATAATGGCAAGAAAAGGAGGAGTCATTTATATCCTAAAATAAAAGCATTAGATAGATATGTGTTTTTCTTGATATAAGAAATCTTTTGTTACAGCTTGCTTTATCCACCAATCCATGTCTGATTCTGACAATTGAATTGCAGCTGCTATTTCATGCCTAACTTTGGCTGTTTTTCTCTGAGTAATAATACAATCTTTTTTTTTTTTTTTCTGTATAAGTGATGGGATTTAATACTTTAGTCAGGATGGGTTCATTGAATATTCATATTTTGCTTATATTGTGTAGCAGCCACATGGGACGTTGTAGTAGGATTTCAACAGCAGAAAATAGTAGCTCTGATGAGAAGGCTGTCATGTGTGGGTGTTTAAAACTTATGAATATCAAGTTAAACAAAGCAAATTCCGTTTGAATAATGATTTGTGCAAAATGGAAACAGGTGATTGTGAGTAGATGGCTAAAAATAGTATAAAGCAACTTTATTGAAAGAAAATCAAAGCGTTAAAGCCCTGATTTATTTTTAGCTTTAAACAATTTCCTTGAAAATCAGAGACAAGTTTGTTTTGGGGGAGGGGAGTTAAATTATACAATTGAATGTTTTAGAATGATCATTCATTTCATTGTTCTCTGTTGCCTTTTCTCTCCCTGTGATGTTCCCCTTTCTTCTTTCTTTTCTGTCCTTTCCTCTTGTCTCTCAGCCTCTCAGGAACTGACACTTCCAGGTCTTTATCTAAACCCACCTTTATTGTTTCATTCTATCCTCTTCCCTGCCAGGAAAAGTGCATCAGAATGAAACTGGCAAGATCATTTGACAGCTTGTCTTTACTACTCTGCTGCCAAAAGAGGGAAAATGGATATTTATACGAGCCATTTCCACAAGCTGCTGTTAAACTATGGGCCAAGTTTCTTTTAAAACAATAATTAATATTTCTTAATTGACTATCTGGCAAACCGCACTGAACTAATCCAACCTACAAATGAGTGGGATTTCCCTAGATTTGGGAAGTGTACAACTGAGGCTTCACTTTGATATCAGGAAGTGGGTTTTTATTGTTAGATTTTATTTACACCAAGGACAGAGTATGGGGCCTACTGTATGGGGTCAAATCAAATGACATTGCCATTTTCATGTCAAAAATTATCAAATATCAGCAATGTCACACAGTTCAACATGATAAATGCTCAATAAATATTTGTTGATTAGAATGGAATAGACTACAGAAATCATTCTATAAAAGATTGGGGTAGTATATAGGAAGTGCATACATACATTAAACTCATTAAACTAATAATAATCAACAAAATAAACCCATTAAAACCAAAGAAATTCTCAATTAACATAGGAGGTTCTAACAAGGAAGTAAACAGACACATAAATAAGCTATACAGTTCTCCACATTTGAAATGATTTTGCTCTAAATTTAGACCTTAGCTTTCTATACCAAAATAATAATAATGACAGCAAAATACCAACATTTATTTTGCATTTATTATGTGCCAAACTTGGTGGTAAGTGCTTTCTATATACTTTGCATTCAATTCCTAACACAGACATATTTGAGTAAGTATTTCCATCTTACAGATGAAAAAGTTAAAATTTTTATAATCTTTGAGAAACAGCCCAGGATCTTAGAGACATACTAAACTGAAAAAAAGTCTTAACAATGGCCTTAATGTTACTTAAGTAAACATAGCAATCTTTTATAAGAATATTCTTTTAATACCCCTTGGCCTTGAGCAAAGATATTCATGCATAAGAATCAACTGGGGACTTTCCACACACCCGAAATTCAGACCCTAAGGTTCCTTTGCTCCTAAAAGTGTGGGCTTTTTGACTGTGTAATTGACATAGCCTAGGAGCGTATTAGAAAAACGAGGTCTTAGGCTTCATTCCAGAAGAAATCAGAACTGCATTTTAACAAGATCGCCAGGTGATTTGTCTGCATGTCAAAGTGGAGAAGTGTCACTTTATGAGTAAAGTAGGTTCCATGTGTCAGAGTTTTAAACAGACTCCCAAAGTGATTCTGATGTAGGCGATCAATGGTAAGATCACACTTTATAAAACATTATCCCAGGATATGATACCAATATGCAATGCACTGAAGGCAAAACTGCAAGTAATTTGAGAAGCTAAGAGGTTACAGAGTCAAGGCAATATAAGATATGTGTGCAAAGCAGTCTGTGTTCTGATGCTCTGGCTAGTCCAAAAATAAAATCTAGGGTACTGGCAGGGCTTCACCTACTTCTCCGTCCCAATAGGCAGGGGAAAATGTATCCTTTATGTTAATGGAGTAGCAGAATGGCCTACTTCAGACATGAAATTCCTAGAAGATAAAACTACAGCTTAAAAAAAAAAACTGTGTGAATTTGGCGTTGACTCTTTAATATATTTGTATTTAATTCTTTATTTTGTCTTTATATTTATTTGTTTATTTGTTATTTATATAGACAGGATATTGCTCTATCACCCAGGCTAGAGTGTAGTGGCATCATCATAGTTTAGCACCATCAAACTCCTGGGCTAAAATGATTCTCTTGCCTCAGTCTCCCAAGTAGCTGAGATTACAGGTGCATGCTACCATGCCTAGTTAATTTTTAAAATTTTTTTTGTAGAGACAGGGTCTTGATAGGTTGCCCAGTCTGGTCTCTACCTCCTGGCCTCAAGAAATCCTTCTGCCTCAGCAGAAGTGCTGGGATTGAGCCATTGCACCCTGCCAGTGTTTAATTTTTAAAAAATGACTTAAATTATTTACCACTGGGTTAAAGTGGATAATCTATCAATATTTTGTGCCTGCAATGACCCTTGTGCATACTCTTACTTATTCCCAGGTCTGGTGGTGAATTAACTTCTACTTATATGGGAATTTGGGTGGACTTGGAAATGCAATGCTAGATAATAGGGTGGATTCATATGTAATAGGGACTCCAACTGTGAGGCACTCCAAATTTCTCACAACTGAAGAATTGGAGTGTGGCAGGGGAGAGGCAGGGTTTAGGGGGCAAAGTGCGGCCTTCTATTTTATAGCTAAGAAAACGCACAGCTACCACAAGGTGGAGCAAAATCACAGAGAATTGGTGTATGAACCAGAATCAGTATTGCCTGTCTCCCAAACTTGCGTCACCCTAGTTTTTTGGATTTTACGTCACAGGCATTCTCCATATCCCACTTTGTGAGGTGAAGTGGGCTCTTCTTAAATATGGGAAAAATAAGGAGAATCTGAAAAAATAGAACTATTCTTATGAAAAGAATAATTGATTTGTCAATGACATTGAAAGCCTGAATCAGAAAAGAGATCCATCAATGGAAAACCATGAAGGAATCACACATTTTACTGTATTTGAACCTGCTTCACAAGTTGAAAGGAACAATAAGTTCATAGGAAGCAGAATAGAAAATTGGAACGGGCACCCACTTTGGAGGCAGTCCGAAATGGACTGGAAGTCTGGCCCTGCCAGGCCAGACACTTGCTGAACTTTCTGAGCCTCCAGATTCTCATCTGTAAAATGAGGACAGTGGTATCTTCCTTGTAGAGTTCTTGTGAGGATGTATGTAAAATGCTTACGTTAGTGGGTAGTACCCAAGCTTCAATAATAAAATGGTGGCTTGCTAATATGAAGGCATTAATATTCAACACATTTTTATTGACTGTTTATTGGACACCATGATGAAGTTAAAAATAAGATTATCTCTGGTTTTTAGATAGCTTCCTCTCAAGGAAGATTAAAACAGATAATAATAATAATAATAAAGATAATTACCACTCACTGAGTATGTACAATGGCTTGTAAGCCTTTACAAGGGCTTATCTTGGTAAGTGCTTCTAACATCCCCAGGAGCTAGGCATTAACCCATTTTACAGATGAGGAAACTGAGGTCTAAAGAGGTACAGTAATTTTTACCAGATCCTTCAGGAAGCAACAGAGCCAGGATTCACCTCTGAGGTTTGTTTGAACCACATTGGTTCACATCTAGAGTCAGCCAACAATTCATTTCTAGGGGCTGCCAAGTTGTACTTCCCAGGTGCACATATGTAATAAATCCCAATAGCACCATGCATATGAATCATATTTAGATTTGAATGAATCTCGTTTAAATTTGACTACATTATCACCTAAGTGGGCTGCCTGTCTCTGGTTTCTCACTTTCCCCATGGCTAAACCAGCCTTTCACTCTGCCAACAGTTATCTTTATAAAACACAAATCTGATCATGACACTTCTCTACTTAAAAGGCTCCCTGCTGTCTGCAGAACTGTGTCCAAGAGCTCAGCATGGCACAGGAGGCCTCTCCCAGCTGGCCCTCACTTTCCTTTCCACCCTCTGCTTTGGACGTTCTGGCTCACCACCTCTTCACCATACCTTCTTACCTTAGACAGGAAATTACACGTGGAATTAGGGCAGCCAGGGGTGCCATAGTATAACCTCCGGGGTGGTGAGATGAAAAAAAACTTTAAAAAAAATTTTTTTTGATGTTTCTCCTTTATCTTCTATTTTATTGTTATAAAGTAAAAAAAAAAAACAACTTGCTAAAAATTAAATTTTAAAAAAAGCTGTGCAATTAGAAACAATATCCACACACTATCAGTTGACACATGTATATACATATATTACAATTTTAAAAAATTATCTTTCACCATCTATCAGGGATCTGGTATTTTAGTGGAAGATATCTTGTAACTCTATTTGTAGTATCCCCAGGGTATGATGCTCCTCCCTTTCCCTGAAATGCATCCCTTTCCCTCCCTAAAGTAGTCAGCTACTTATTATTCATCCTTTAAATCCAGCTCAAATACCACTCCTCTGCAAACTGTTACTCCCCAAACCTCCTATGCAGTATGTTTTTCCCGCCTCAGGTCTCCCAAGGCCGGGAGCATTTCTCTCACTTACAGCATTATTGTATTGTCTGTGATTATCTATTTATACAACAGTAGACTGTGAGATCCTTTAGGGTGGGGTCCTAATCTCCGAACTCTGAGTTCTTGGCTTGGTAGTTGGCCCATAGTCAAAACCAAAAAGTTGATCACTGGATACATGAACACATTATCTAAGTCTGAAAGTTCCTACTTTTTTAGATCTTGGAGGGAAAATATTTTGATACCGGGCACGCCTTTGGACACATGATTCTGATAAATCAGGCCCATAATATTTGAGCAATGATTAGAAAGAAGCCAGGAAATATCTCAAGCAGTAAACCTGTTGGTCAAAAAGCTAGGGATGATGGACTTAAAATACTTAACCAAAATAACATGTGAAGCATAGGAACATGACAAGGTAAAGTATTCATCTTATTGTTCCTAAAGAGGTTAGACCCAACAAATCTTGTCCAAGATGCATATGAAAAACGTAAGGGCGTGGTGGCTCATGCATGTAATCCTAGCACTCTGGGAGGCTGAGGCGATAGCTTGAGGTTACAAGTTCGAGACCAGCCTGAGCAAGGGCGAGATTTCCCCGTCTCTACTAAAAATAGAAAAAATTAGCCGGGTGTGGTGGTGTGTGCCTGTTGTCGTAGCTACTCGGGAGGCTGAGGCAGGAGGATTGCTTGAGCCCAGGAGTTTGAGGTTGCAGTGAGCTAGGCTGATGCTAAGGGACTCTAGCCCGGGCAACAACAGAGGGAGACAAAACACAAAGGAGTACTAAATGCAATGTGATAGCTTGTATTGGATCTTAGAACAGAAAAACGACACTAGTGGAAAAACTGGTAAAATCCGAATAACACCTGGAGTTTAGTTAATTAAGAAAAAAAAAAATGAAAGAAAGAAAGCCAGCGCCATGCTTATTGTGACCTGTTCCCAACACCCCAGCTCCAGGAGCTACTTCTAGGATAGAGGATATAGTGTTCAAGATGGGCGTTTTTCTCAGTCTCCATTGAAGAGCTTTGCTCTTGCTCTTCGATTTTTAGCAGCCAGGTCATTCACAATTCAGGATTCAGTTTTCCTACTGGGGCCCAACATCTTGGGGTCCCATCCCTTTCCGTCATGGAGACATCCAACTCTAGACCGTCCCACTGGATTCTGGAAAGAGCCCCACCTGATCCTACCCCCACAACCCCTCCTGTCCCGAAGCGGGTGCCCGGGGTCGGGAGGGGTCTTCCCGCTGCGGGAGCGCGAGCCGGGCCGCGGCGAGCGGACCCCGGCGGAGGCCGCGCTGGGGCGCCGCCCACGGCCGCCTGGGCTCGGCGCGCGGGGCCGGGCTGCGGTTGGCCACAAGAGGCATCCATCTTCCCGGACGAGCCCGGCGTTTCCTCACGGAGCAGGGGCGGTGGCGAGGGCGGAGAAGGGCACGGGCCGGAGCGCCGTCCCCTCCCGCCAGCCCTGCCCCGCGTAGCCGAGCCCGGAGCCGCAGCCCCGGCCGCCACCGCCCGCCGATCGCTCGCTCCGCGCCCGCGAGCCGCCCGCCGCGTGCGCACCGACAACTTCGCGGCCGCCCGCCGGGGGCGCGGCTCCCGGGTTCGTGTGCGAGTGTGCATGTCACCAGCCACCTCCTGGGGGCAGCAGCGGAAAGGGGGACGAGGAGAAAGAGGCAGCCTCAGCGCACAGTGGCCAAGGAGGCAGAGGCCCCTCGCGGCGCCGGCTCTGGAGACCCAAACTCCGCTGGGGCTGCGCCCAGGGCGCGCTTCAACGTCGCTGCAGCCACCTTCCTGGCCAGCAGCGGGGACTCGCGTTGGCATCGCGACTCCTGTAGCCTGCCCGGACGGCAGCGGCAGTGTCTGCAGGCGGAGGAACGGCGCCGTGCCAGCAGCATCCCCGGCCCGGGCGGGACCACTGAGCGCCGGAGCCGGCGGCTGGCGGCAGGAAGGGAGGGTCGCGGCGCCCGAGCCGGGCGCGTTCCCCAGCGCCTGCCCTCCGCAGCCGGGCCTGCCCCGGGCGCCGGGTGCGGGTCTCTAACAATGGTGTGGAGCGCCGGCGCGAGCCCCGCGCCCGCCCAGCGGCCGTAGAGGAAGTGGCCGGCCCCGGCGAGGTGGGCAGGGAGACGCCCCCCGCCGCCCGCTCGCCGGAGTTTGCCTGCGCGTCCGGCCTCGCGGGGCCCCGACCCCCGGCTCCCCCCTGGATCGGCGACGGCGGCTCGAGCCCGAGAGCATGGTGCCAGCGCCCGGGTTAATCTAGTTCTCTGCTCGCTCCCTTTTTTTTCCTTCTCCTCGTCTTCCTCCTCCTCCTCTCCCCCCTCCCCTCCTGTCGGTGCCGCCTCAGGGTTCCCGGCGTGTGGGAGTGCAAGTCGCTGCCTCTCCAAGGAGACCGGTTTGTGACCACTGAACAGAACTTGCCCATTGAAAGCAAGCCCGGAACAGCTGGATAATGTCCACTCCGAGCAGATTCAAAAAGGACAAAGAGATCATAGCCGAGTATGAAAGTCAAGTCAAAGGTAAGGGTGGGAGCGGCTGCCTGGCTCCTTTTGTGTGCCTTCTTGTCATTGTGCTCCTGGAGTTGCCTTCCTAACTTGGTGTCTGCGGTGGAGGAAGGTGGTGAGGGGTAGACAGCTCGAGCCCTGGCTGAGCTACGCGGGGCTTCTCGCAAGCCAGTCGCCAGTCCCAGTTCTGGTCCCGTCAAACCCACAGGGAGCTGGAAACCGGGTGACTTCCCCCACTGCCTGCCCACAGCTCCAGTAGGAGAGCGCTGGCTTTAACTTAACCACCGTCGGCTGGGCCGTGTACACGGGAGGCAGCCAGCACTGGTAGATCCTGTCCAGTTATCATCATCCTCCTCATCATTATCCTTTTTAAATGACACCATTGTCACAACATAATTTTTTTTCCTACGGAGTCTTTTGTAAAGTCTGAACACCAAGTGGTCTAAAGCCTCATTGAGTGCAGGCTATTTCAGACATTTACACTGCTCACTATTAATTTATTAGGGTGAGTCCTCATTTTATAAAATAGCTCCCCGAAAGCCTGGCAGTTAAACCCACAGTGACTAGTGGAATCTGACTCCTCTTTTATAATGGGCCAGTATTCAGTGCCATCTTTCACACCCACATGGGAATATTGCTTTATCATTTGCTGGGAGCCACTTGCATGTAAAATGAAGGTTTGAATATTTGAGTAGTAGTTTCAATGCATTTACATGGTCAGCTAATGAAGGAAACCTAATTAAGGTTGATGAGTCATTTTTATTTTCCATGTCTTGTGGTTTAAAAACAATTTTTTTTTTCTCTAACACAAGTATTTTGTTTTGCTGATGAGGTGTTGAATAAACATATATGCTTGTTGGGGTTTTTTTTCTTCCCTTCTCTTTTGTGGTCTCTCAGGGGTAGCTTTCATGCCTGAGACAATGGATGGTGTGTTGGGATATCTGCTGTTCTTTGGCATATTCAATGCAAAGTTCATAAAGATTGTTGTGTAGACACCTGTGTTTGTCTATACACAATAATATGAAAGGGCTGCTGGAAAGGGTATTACTGTACTTGCCTTGGGCAAGGCAGGAGCAGCTTGAGTGTTCTTTTGTGTGGTCAAGTTGTGAAAATGCCTGAGTCCTGTGAGGGGATCCTGTGTGGGAATCCTGTATCACCCGGTGTGAATTCAGACCAGCTCATTATGGCCATGCACAGCAAAAACAATGTGCAAGCTCAGGGACTTAGTTTCCTTTAGGCTGACCATTATAATGGAGTTAAGCTAAACATTGTTCAGGAAACACAGATTTTTATCTGCCTGGAATTAAGATAATTTATACTTACAGGTACATGTTAAGTTGATGTGGAAGTTATATTAGCAGAGGAGTGATTCTTTCATCAGAGCCAGGTAAACTTTCTAATGAGGGTAACCTTTCTTTTCTTAATGAGCCTAACGCAGCCTAAAACCTTTCATTCAAAGGCAGTACTCTTGTTCACAATCCCCATTTCTCTGTGCAGTTTTTTCCACATGGCTCTTTGTGGCAGGTCTTTGCAGGGTGGCGGTCTGGTTTTTCTGCTGCCTGGAGCACTAATTGACAAATGCATTTCCAAGTGATGGTTTGGTTATCTCTGCTCTAAGGTCATTTGGCTCATGATCAAGTCCTTATTTGAAAAATATTCTCTTGATGAATTTCTTCTAGTGTTTGAATTCTGTAGTTATGTGGTTACTTATATGCTTGAGTGTGTAAGCTCTCTACATTGATTAAAAATCAAATGAGATGTGTTGCAATGTGTCTGTCAAATCCAATCTCGGGAAAAATTATGAACATAATGAAAGTGATTTTTGGAACTAATTCTGTCCCACAGGAAGTAACCTTCTCTCTATTTCCTTCAAACCGTCACACACGCAGGAGAACTTAGCCTGCTTTAGGACTCTTCACTGTACCTGCCCTGCCCTGCGTCCTGACTTCACCTCCCCCTGCAATGTTTGCACATTCAGTGTCTAACCTAGATCATTACATCTGTAAGCAAATATGGGAGTAAGGCAATATGGTGACATTGGATCATGTACACATTAACTACCACAAATTCACCTGTACTTCTGGGTAAAATCAAGAAGGGAGTGGGAGAGAAATGACAGGTAAATAGTCCTTTACAGCATGAAGCCAGCTGTCCTGTGCAGGGAGAGTAGGCTCCTTAGTAAGGATAGCCTGGGAGACAAGACTCTGGTTTTCTGTTTACTTCCTGAGTACCTCTTTAAGGGTGAGCTTCTTATCCTCACTCAATGCTAGTCCAGTATTTAAAGATATGTGTTTTTGGAACAACCTATTCTAGCCAGCTACTTCATCTGATAATAAACAGAAGAAACTGGTCTGTTCTGTTGCTGAAGGAAAGCCTGGCTGCGTTGCACTCATTAAGACAGAGGTGTGTTCCCAATAAATAAAGACACATATTGGATTCTGTAGGCAACTTAGTCGTGTGGTTGATTTCAAGAGTCATTTTGATTATATGTAATTTTTTAGCCTTCCAACTTAGAACCTAATACTCTGGAGTATTTTCCTTTCTTACTCTCTCCCATTGTCCCTGATACCAATTGCATTTACCCAAGAATTTCTTCGATCTAAAGGAAAGACTTCAGATATGGAATTTTGCCACTGTGGCTACTTGCACGGGTTTGGGGAACAGACTTCATGGGGCTATTCTCAACTGTGAAAAGAACCAGCCCTGGTGATAATTTGTAATTGTTTGTATAAGTCCATAAATGTATTTAGTTTGTTGTATCATTTTGGTCAAGTCACTTAGCTTCTCTCTGGGTTTTGGCTTTCTTAAAGAAGTTTAGATTCTCTCAATCCTAAGAGTCTTTGAATTTAATAGAAGATATCATATCAGTTTATATTAATCACTTCATAAAATTTTCAAGCTTTTTAAATTTTCTTTTGGCTGCTCTCTTTTGCAGGAATCATCTTTGCTTTCACTTGTTTTTCAGAGTAAGTTCACAAACACTAAAACTGAGTTCTTGGAGAATTAAAATTGTAATACAATAAAGAATACAGAAAAATAATAAACCCACATTCAGAGAAATATAGCGCAGTATTGCAAGACAAAGAATTGGGAATAATACAAGTAGTTAAAGATAGATAGGTTTAAATCAGGGATAAAAAGGAATCCCAAGCAACAATTTAAAAGGAATGTATTAACTAGCAGTAGAGAGACTGGACATTTCATGCCTGTTGGTCAACTTCTCAAAGACTTAGAATCAAGGGGAATCTCTTGTTTGTATGGGCCATTGAAAAGCAAGTTTGTCTGGAAAAGTATATGAAACTCAAACCAGTGGACTGTGCTAGTTGTCAGTATCTCTGGCAAAAAGCTTAGCAGTGGAAGAGATTGAACAATTGGCTAACAGAAGATTTTGAGATTATCTGTGGATTTTGTTTAGTAATCTATGTAATTTTTGTATTCTGCAGCAAAAATATTGTGGAGCTACACATATGGGAATCAAAAGACTCAAAAAACACATTTTATGAGGTGAAACTTATAGATGAGAGGTTGTGTTTGTTTTCAATAACATGTTGTTAGTTGCTAAGAATTGACAGCTATTATTTGCAATATTTTCTAGGGATAGCACCATACTTGTCTACATGCAATATGTACAGAAAGTGCCAAGCAAATCTGTTGTTCTTTGACCACTCTGTTGTCTGAAATATAAACAGTACATTTTGGTAGCAGATGGAACATGAAGAAATGCCAATTTAATTTGATAGGGCCCTATGTCATGCTATAGATTTTAATAGAGAAATTATAAATGTGGCTGTCACTAATGTGGAACCTGAGTCTATATCTAATGTTCTTTCATCTAATCTGGAATAGAAGTGACAACAGTTTAAATTATGAATTAAAACTTAATGGCTGGGAGGGACTTTAAACATTTCTTGTCTAACCCATCCATTTGCATGATGCAGAAAGGTTTAATGAGAGAGTTGCACAATTACCTATGACATACCTAGGACTAGAACCCAGGTCATCTGCTTTTCAGTGGCAGTGATTTACTTTTAGATTCTTCTAAGAAGGAGATAGAACACTTATTTAGACTTTACATTCATTGAAGGACTCATAGTTGGACCTGAGAGAGAGAATAGTAAATCTAGTTCTCTGGATAGGAGTTAATTAAATTGATTAACTATGACCAAGTTGGGTTTTTTTCACCACGATCATTTCAAGGGACCACAATACCCAGGAGGCAGTTCACATGGTAGCCTTTAAGGTCAAGAAAAACAACATGGTGAATAGGTACAAGTGTAATTTGCTTGATGTTTTGGTGAAGCTAATTGCAGCTACTGCAACAAGCCCTCTTAGGTGCTTGAAAACCTGATTAGTTTCATGAACTTCAAAATATATTAAGGAATGGTTTTGGAGAAATTTTTGAGCAAAGCGTGTTCTTCTGAAACATATAAGGGTTGGAGTATAGTACAGAGTGGTAAACCTCAGCGCTAACAATTTACATTGGTTTGTTTACTCTTATGTTATGTCCTGTGTTTAGGAGCCAGATATCTTTAATTCTTTTCCAGGTTTTAGAGTCTTCTTTGTGGATTGGTCAAATCCTTTTTTTCTTTTTTGTGAGACAGAGTGTCACTCTGTTGCCCGGGCTACAGTGCTGTGGCATCAGCCTAGCTCACAGCAACCTCAAACTCCTGGGCTCAAGCGATCCTTCTGCCTCAGCCTCCCAAGTAGCTGGGACTACAGGCATGCACCACCATGCCCGGTTAATATTTTCTATATATTTTTAGGTGTCCAGCTAATTTCTTCCTATTTTTAGTACAGATGGTCTCGCTCTTGCTCAGACTGGTTCTGAACTCCTGACCTTGAGTCATCCTCCCACCTTGGCCTCCCAGAGTGCTAGGATTACAGGCGTGAGCCACCGTGCCGGCCATGGCCAGACCCTTTTTAAATTTCATTCATGCTGCCTAGTTTCACTTCAGTTCAAACAACTAAGAATTAAGGTAAAGAGAAGGGAATAAATTGTATGTCTAATTCGTCTATTTATGTTTTAATAGTTTGAAGGCAGAAATTGAGATTAGAGACAATTACAGGAAGATATTTTTATTTGTCCATCCAGAGTTATTTCTAATTTACTGACAGCATATCTATGCTCTCCTGTTGATATCTCAGAATGGGAAGAAAGAGAACATAGTATTTAGGATCAAGGACTTTAGTGTTAGTCATCTAGCCCTGTTACTAATTAGTTGTGTGACTGCTAAGACTCAAGTTCTTCATCTGTAAAATAGGCATAATAATAGTACTTATAACCTTGTTGTCTTTGTGTGAGGGCTATGAGGTGATTTGTGGAAAGCAATTATCATAGGCTTGGCACAAAATAGTCAATAAATGTTAGTCATTGTTATCTGTTTAATTTGGGGGTTTTTTCTATCTCAACTCTTTCTTGTTACATTCTGATTTAGGTAAATCTTTTGTCATTCAAGTACATAACCACCAATCTTGCTACCCGAATGGCTTCCAAAGTGGGCAAATCTTGAATTATCCTGAGAAAGCACCATGTACTTTTAGAATGGAGTGAGTTTCATAGTGGAATTAAAAAGGGAAATATAGTATGTAAAACAGACAGATCCTCAGCTCTCTTTGTAAGGTGGATTTTATACTGTGTCATTATTGTTTTGTTTTTTTTTTATCCAAGCACAAATAATAAAGCCTAAAAGCACATTTCCTAGCCCTAGGCTGTACGTGTTTGCTTACAACTTTTGTTTTAAATTTTCTCTACCTCTGTTCAGCAATGGTATGTGGAAAATGAAAACTATAGTCCAGTTAATGACTTTTATTTACCTGTGAATAAAAATGATTCTTGTGACATCAGATAAAGTCACTGACTTAATTTCACAGTCTTGAGAAAAATATTTTCTTTTAAAACCAAGGTAGAAATGAAAAACTTTTAACTGCTAATTTGCTTCTGTCTCACTAGAAAGCACTTTAATATTAGAAATCATTGTCGATGTATCTCCCACGCCTCTAGCACAGGACTTTATTAAACATTTATTGATGAGTCCAGTAATGGTTTAGAATAATAATTCCTTTATAGTGCAAATTAACAAGGCGATCATTCAAAATTACCTAGGGTGTCCAATCAAGTATTACCACAAAATTAGTGGAGTGCAAGTCATTTGTAACTTCTTTAGAAATTCACAAAGCTGGAAACAATCTAAGTGTACCACAGTGGGGAATGGTTAACTAAATTCCACTGGTAAATTGTTAACTAAGTTGTATACATGGAATGTTACACGGCCATTAACAGTGGTTTTTGAAGAACACGTTATGATATAGTTAATCATCTTATAATAGTTGGAAAAAGGGAGACTATAAAAAGGATGGTGAACTAATAATTAACGATAATCACAACCGAAGCTGATAGTTATTTAGCACTGACAGTGTGCAAGTCACTGGCGGCTGCTTTGCGTGGTTATACTGAACTTTACATGTCCATAGCAAGCTACAATAATGCAAGGTAGGAGGAATTTCTAGTTATTTTTCCTGCTTGATATGGCTTTTACTTCGTATGTCTTTGGACCATGGTATACCTGGCCCGTGGCTGGTTTTTAGGCTTAATGCAACAATAACCTCACTTTCAACTCCATCCTCTTTGAGGATGGGAGTCTCCAGTCAAGGTAAATCCAAGCAAAGCTTACTTTATGGATTAACGCTCTGATGATCAGATTTGTCCAGGGGACAATTCGAAACTTCTTGTTTGCTTACAACTCATTGATGTACTTTAGTTTTCCCTTGCTTTGACTTTAGCTATGGTGTGTGTGTCTGTGTGTGTGTGTTAGGGAGAGCAAGCTTTCTTTCCTTCCTTCCTTCCTTTCTTTCTTTCTATACATACAGATGAGTACAGAAAATGATTATTTACAATTTAAAGAATAATAGCAAAATGAACACCTGGGTATCAGCTACGCAAGTTAAGAAATAGAACATTACCAGTGTCTTGGAAACCCATATATGCCTCTTTCCTGAAAAATCTCCATTAATCCCACTGCCACCCAACAACAGTTCTGAATTTAGTATTAATCATTCCTTTGTTTTCTTTAAAGCTTTACTATAGTTTTATAGTATTCTTTATAGTTTTGATATATGATGCATTCATATATCAAGTAAGTTTAAAAAATTAGGCTGGGCGAGGTGGCTCATGCCTGAGAACCCCATCTCTCCTAAAAATAGAAAGAAATTAATTGGCCAACAAAAAATATATAGAAAAAATTAGCCGGGCATGGTGGTGTGTGCCTGTAGTCCCAGCTACTCGGGAGGCTGAGGCAGAAGGATTGCTTGAGACCAGGAGTTTGAGGTTGCTGTGAGCTAGGCTGATGCCATGGCACTCTAGCCTGGGCAACAGAGTGAGACTCTGTCTCAAAAAAAAAAAAAAAAAAGTTAGAATAATAGTGTTTGGGCTTGTATAACAAATCTTTATTTTTTAAGGATACACACTGAAGTATTTATGGATGACATGACATCTGGGATTTTTTCAAAATAATCTTGGGGAGGAAGAAATAGGTAGGGACACAGATAAATTAAGATTGGCTATGAATTGATAATTGCATGCACAAGGTTCATTATATTATTCTCTTTATTTTTGCATATATTTCACATTTTTCCTAATACAAACTCATTGGTATTTTGATTGAAACTGTATGAATTTATAAATCAATTAATGGAGAATTGGCATCTATATTTATTCTTTCTACCCATGAATATGAGTATTTCTCCTTTTATTCAGTTGTTTTAAAATATCTTGGAGTTTTATATTTTCTATGTTTTCCTTAGGTTTAATATCCTGATACAATTTTGATACTAATATTCATGAGATCTCTTTTAAAATTGTTTTCTAGATGTTTCTGTTAAACAGAAATGTAGTTTATTTTTGCATATTGGTCTTATATCCAGCCACTTTGCTAGTCTATTATTATTTCAAATATTAGTAGTTTATTCATTTTTTTGTAAACTTTTATTTACAAATAAAAATAATTTTATTTCCTCCTTTATAAACCCTATAGACTTAATTTGTTTGTCTTATATTTTTGATATAAGTAGAATTTTGAGCACAAAATTAATAAAAGTGGCATTGACATTCTTTTCTTATTTTCTGTTTAAAAGGGAATACTTTTAAACTCCTCCTCCCTTGAAGGATGATGATTGTTTTCAATTTATAATATGTACTCTTTATCAGGTTAAATGCAATCTTTTGTATTCCTTGTTTGCTTGTAGTTTTAGTCATTAATAGAGGTTTGAAAGTTATCTTTATTTCCTTTCTGCATCTATTGATATTTTATTTTCTTCTTTAATCTGTTAATATGAGTAATACTTATGGATATTCTAATATTAAACCATCTTTGCATCAAACCTGTTGTCATCATTATATTTTGTGTGCATGGTGTGTATGTTTACATATACAGTTGGATTCATTTTGCAGATATTTAGTATAAAAATACTCTAAATTATTTTTAAAAACTGGTCTGTGGTTTTCCTTCCTGATAATGCCTTTGTCTGGATTCATATCTCAATTTTACTAGCCTCACAAAATAAGTTGGAAAGTATTGCTTTTCTTTCTGTTTTGTAGACTTAGTTTATGTAGATCTAATTATTTTCTTTGCATGAAGAATTTTTTAACTGCTGATGATCAGTTGGCATGATCATTGATTAATCATTTTCTTTTTTACTTATAGGATTATTTATACTTTCTATTTCTTTTTTCTCTTTCATTAAAAAAAAATTCTTTTTTAAATAGACATAGGGTGTCACTGTGTTGCCCAGGCTGGCCTTGAATTACTACTGAGCTCAAGTGATCCTCCTACCTCAGCCTCCTGAGCAGCTGGGATTATAGGTGTGAGCCACTATACCCCGCTTATACTTTCTATTTCTTCTGGAGTCAGTTTTGAAAAATTATATTTTTCTAGAAAGTTATCCATTTTGTATAAGTTTTTAAATATATTGATATAATATTGATGATAGCATTTCCTTATTTTAAAAATATGGGCTGATCTGTATTAAATTTAAAATATTTGTTTTTGCTTCATCTCCTTGCTGAATTTTAAAATGAGTTTGTCTATTCTTGTTAGCTTTTCTTCTCTATTTTGTTGATTTCTTTTTTTCTTTAAGGGAAGCATGGAAATGAGGTTTATTGAGGAGAAAAAGATAGGATTATAGAGCAAGAGCAAGATACAGGTTTACAGAGCTTGACACATATGCCACAGATGACCACTGGACATATTGTCACAGCAGGAAAAGAGCTATTTTGTTGATTTCTGCTCTTACCTTTACTATCATGTTTTGAATTTTCGTTTCTTTTCTTTCTTTTTTTGAAACAGAGTCTCACTCTGTCACCCAGGTCACCCAGTGCTAGAGTGCGGTGGCATCAGCCTAGCTCACAGCAACCACAAACTCCTGGACTCAAGCGATCCTCCTGCCTCAGCCTTCTGAGTAGCTGGGACTCCAGGCACACGCCACCATGCCCGGCTAATTTTTCTATATATTTTTAGTTGGCCAATTAATTTCTTTCTATTTTTCATAGAGACAGGGTCTCGCTCTTGCTCAGGCTGGTCTCTAACTCCTGAGCTCAAGCAGTCCTCCCGCCGGGGCCTCCCAGAGTGCTAGGAGTATAGGCGTGAGCTACCGCGCCTGGCCATATTTTGAATTTTCTTTGAATTTATTCTATTCTTTACCTATTTTCTTGGGTTGGAAATGTAGCTCATTCATTTTTTATCCTTCTTTTCTACTTATAAGCATTTAGAATATAAACATCCTTTAAAAGATAACATTTCCAAGATGAGCACCTTTTCCCTTTTTAACATCAACATTAGAAGCAATAATATTTCTTTTCTTTTCTAACATAATTTTTTTTTTTTTTTTTTTTTTTTTGAGACAAGGTCTCACTCTGTTGCCCCAGCTAGACTGCAATGGTGTCATCATATAGCTCATTGCAACCTCAAACACTGGGGCTCAAGTGATCCATCTGCCTCCTGGCTAATTTTTCTATTTTTTTATAGAGACAGGTTTTCACTATAATCATTATATCTGATATATTGCTTCTAATATAAGCATTATTCCTAACAAAGACATCTGTTCTTCTTCATGAATAAATATTTATAATTCCCTTTAAAGTACCACTTTTACTGCATCTCACAAGTTTTGATATATAAAGTTTATTAAACATTTTTTAATCTTCATAATGGTTACTTCTTTAACCCATGAGGTATGTAAGGGTGTGTGTTTACATTTTTTAAATGTGAGATGATTTTTATTTTCCTTTTAATATAATTACATTGTGAACTGAAAGTCATAGTGTTTGAAATTAGTTGAGGATTATTTCCTCTTTTTCTGTTCTCTGGAGGAGTTCATGTAAGACTGGTATGATCTGATCTTACATGTTTAGTAGAACTTATCTGTAAAATCTTCTGGGTCTGATGTTTTCATCAAGACAAAGAAACAATCTGTCATTCTTCCAAATATTCATATTTCATGATTTACTGACATAAAATTGTTTATAGCATCCTCTGTTTCTTTTTTCTTTTTAATCTCTGCAGGATCTTCAGTTTTGCCTCTTAATCTATTAATAGCAATTGTCTGCATGTATCTTCTCCCTACTTTTCTTTGATTGACTTTGCCAGAGTATGTTTATTAGTCCTTTCAAGGTATTAGATTTTTGCTTCCTTGATTTACTTGTATTTTATTTTCTGTTTCATTAGTTTATCCTTTTATTATTCCTTTCTTTTTACTTTTTTTCTTTTTTTTTCTTTTTTAGAGACAGGGTCTCACTCTTGTGCAGGCTGGAGTGGAGTGGCTATTCACAGGAATAATCATAGTGTTAGTACCTCATATTCCTGGGCTCCAGTGATCCTATTCTCTGCCTCCTGATTAACTGGGACTACAGGCATGTGCCACCATGCCTTTTACGTTTTTGTGAGTGTTTGTTTGCTTATCCTTTTTAAAAGTTCCTATTTCTTTTCTAAGTTCTTATTTTTCTTCTTTCCTAATATAAACATGGAAGGTTATAAAATTTCCTCTAAGTATGGCTTTACCTGCATTCTGTACATTTTATATGTAGTATATTTAATCTTTCAGTTCTATGTATTTTCTGATTTTCATTATGTTTTTTTTCTATGACTCATGATCTGTTTAAAAGTATGTTTTTAAATTTCCAGATATATAGAGTTATTTCAGTTTCTTTTTGGATACTCATTTCAAGCTTAATTGTATTGACATGAGAGAATATCGTTCGATTTTACTGACCTTTTGAAATTTTTTTCTTGACAAGATCTTTTTTTTTTTTTTTTTTTTTTTTTTTTTGAGACAGAGTCTCACTCTGTTGCCTGGGCTACAGTGCCGTGGCATCAGCCTGTCTCACAGCAACCTCAAACTCCTGGGCTCAAGCCATCCTTCTGCCTCAACCTCCTGAGTAGCTGGGACTACAGGCATATACCATCATGCCCGGCTAATTTTTTCTATGTATTTTTAATTGACCAATTAATTTCTTTCTATTTTTAGGAGAGATGGGGTCTCACTCTTGCTCAGGCTGGTTTGGAACTCCTGACCTTGAGTGATTGGCCCTCCTTGGCCTCCCAGAGTGCTAGGATTATAGTCGTGAGCCACCATGCAGGCTGACAAGTTCTTTCTTGAACTATATTTTAAGGCTATAAACCTCAACCTCTGACCCTTCCTATCTCCCTTCCTCTGCTTTATGTCTCCCCGTAGTATTTATTGTGATTTGACCTGATTTTTATGTACTGATTTTATCTTGCTTTTGAGCTTTTGAAGTTCCTTACTTACGTGAAAGCTCGGTGATATTGCTAAAATCATATTTTAAAATTATTTTATCTAGCATCTTAGTTTCAACCAGGCGGGTCATTTAGCAGTATGTATCTACATTTATTATCAGAAGTAGAAGTCTAAATATCCAGTGAGGTTTTTTTTAAGCCCATCAATAATTATAATTATTTTTAATTTATCTAGTGTCTGTTTTAGCAAGAGATCTCTGTAGTATATATAGTTCAAGTTACTATGGGAAGAATAAATCTATGCTTTTTCCTAAAGAGAATCAGGTGCCTCTGGTCCTGGCCATCCAGAATGATATTTATAATCCAAGAGCTATGAAGACTGAGCAGGATGCATTGTACTGGAGAGCAAACAAATGTTACATGAACACTTAAATTCTTCATGTATAGTTTTGTGTCTGCACATGGAAAAATCCAGGATATATGGGTTTTAGGAATGAAAATGTGTAGTATGGATTAGTGAAAGGCTCTGATAAGGGCAGAGCATGAAAACATCCACATTTTTCTGAAAGATCTCAGATATTATTGGATAAGTTCCTGGGTCTTGCTGTTGCAGTCATCCAGAGTGTGGTCTTTCATTCTGCAGTTTGCAGAGGACTTTGCTTTCCTTGTGGAACTGTTTCTACCAGTTTATCCCTTGTGATTTTCTTCTACTCCAAGGTTGGCTGTAGACGCCCTGTGGGGGAGGTGACACCTTCCAGGCTTCTTGGCATCACTGCAGAACCACTGATGTGGTGTAACCAGAATATTTACAAAGGTTCCAGTTCTTTCTTTCTTTCTTTTATTTATTCATTCATTCATTCATTCATTCATTCTCCCTCTGTCTCAAGCATCTAGTCATCCTTAAAGTGCTCTATGTCCCAGTTCCTGGACTGTCATTTCTAACTCCCTTCTCTGTTGGTCTGTGAAAGACCTGTGGACTTTCACCCTTGGCTTTTATTGTTCTGAAGGTGTGGCTTGCAAAAGCAGCTCCCTCCTACTGACCTCCAGCAATTAAGATAGAACAATAGGTGTCTGCTTATCTTAAGTCAGACTTTTTTCACTTCTGAAGACATCCAAGTTTTAGTCTGGCTGTGAAATTAGCATGTTTTAACAATAGAATTAAGCCTTTAAACAGTGTGTACCGAGGAGAGGGAGTAGGAAGAAGTCAATTTGTTTTAGGTATGTAATGGCTGTGTGCATTGCCTTTTGATGTCTCCTCCGTGCAGCTCAGGAAAGTTCTCTTTCCAGGATCGGTGATAGCTTTATCCTTGTGCTCATATTGATTGCCTGCTGTTCAAGTACAGTTCAGTCCAATTATAATCCCCGAGCACCAGCAGAAAGTCCAGAACTAAGTGAGCTAAAGGTTTGATCATTGTTGCAGTACTGAGTTCTGTCGGTTCCCTGTCCTTAGAGGAAAGGTAGGTTTGGGAAAAAAAAAAAAAAGTAGGTAAAAAGAGCACCTTTTTAGAAGGTGCAGGTTGAGCAGCACTGCTTTCTTTGGCTGACCCCAGGGCTGTGATTAATTTGTTCTCATTTCCTTGGCTGTGCCCAGTTTCTATCTTTATTTTCGTCGTTACAGACAACGTAGGCATCTTTGCTAATAGTGCGGCAGAGAAAGCTGGTAGGCTTTGAAAATTTAGAAAGAATTTGTTAGTTTTTGTGTCCCTTAGAAAAAAGTTTTCTGAGTACAGTATTATCAAAAAGGAAAGTTAATGACTGCCTTTTCAAATGGTCACTTCATTTTTAACTGAACTTCTATTGCAATTGTATTGATAGCGTTTATGGAAACTCTCAAATGTGTCACCAAAAGTCTATATTTGAAAGATTTCCAAACTGTGTTTTTCTAGAGTTTAAAGTTTTAATTATATACATCTATCTGAATTCTCCAAATACCTAATCTACAAATAAATATCTTCTTTGAAACTGGAAACTGTTTCCCTGCAGTTGGGCTCTTTTCTGTCAGACATCTCATTTCTTCCAGTGGTCTGGGAATTGCCTCGTGGAATAATGTACAGAAAGTATTGTGCAGCGCGCAACACGATAAAAATGACTTTTTTATCTTTGTGGCCATTAGTCTCTTGGGTGTTTCTGTTATTCTCATAATGTCATAATGCCCCATTTTCAAATACTGCATAGCACTTGAAATAAGCACACTTGCTTAGATTTACATATGTTTCACGTAGCATAGTAGTTTGTATTGTTACTGAAATACAATGGCACTTGTCCGGGAGGCCAACGCGTGGTTTGGGGAGGAAGAAAGAGGAGTTTTATTACTTTGCCTGCCAGCAAAGGAGGAGGATGGAGACTCCTGTCTGAAATGCCATCATCCTAATAATAAGCAGAAATACAGAACTTTTAAAGGATGGGTTCTCAGTTTCAGGCAATTACTGTTCACCGACAGTTGATGACTCCACTGATGACAATCTCAGTGACCTCCACCCAGGACCTCCCTTTACCAGGTCTGGGCTGAGCCCTCTCCTTCAGCACAAATAATAATAAAAGACTTACCCTGCCCCTCCCAACCACTGGCCTGGGGCAGGGATGCAGGTTTTCCTTCACAAAAAGGAGTGGAGGATGTTTTAAAAGATACAGAAAATATTTTTTTCCATCTGTTACATATTCCCCACTCTAAATATTTCCCCTCCATAGCTATGGGAGGAGGGGTGACTGCTCTGTTATGATATCATGGCCTCAGACGTCAGACTGATGGGGTCTGAATCCCTGGCCACTTTATGGCAGTTTAACTCTGGGCAAGTTACTTAATCTCATCCTGCTCCAGAGTATGGTGGCTCACACCTGTAAACCTAGCACTGTGGGAGGCCGAGGCGGGCGGATCACTCAAGGTCAGGAGTTCGAAACCAGCCTGAGCCAGAGGGAGACCCCGTCTCTACTATAAATAGAAAGAAATTAATTGGCCAACTAATATATATAGAAAAAATTAGCCGGGCATGGTGGTGCGTGCCTGTAGTCCCAGCTACTCAGGAGGCTGAGGCAGGAGGATTGCTTGAGCCCAGGAGTTTGAGGTTGCTGTGAGCTAGGCTGATGCCATGGCACTCACTCTAGCCTGGGCAACAAAGTGAGACTCTGTCTCAAAAAAAAAAAAATAAACTGTTACAGCAAGTGTTAAGTGCGTAGTCCCGAGGACACAGAGCGGCACAAGGAGTTTCGTAGAATCAAAGTTTATTCGCCAGTGGGCTCACAGGGGCCTCGCCACCAAATTCTGAGCCCCATCTACCTGATTTTTCCCACTTCTATTAAGTTGGGGTGGTCCGAGGGTGGGGTCTCAGATGGCTGCTGTGCCAAGTAATAGATGGGGGTTTTCCTTATCAAACTAGTGATAATAATGGTAGCTACCTCAGCATTGTTGAGAAAAGTAGAGTGTTGGACAGACTGTCACACAGAAGTGCTGTTAAAATAGGTGAGCGTATTACCACTTTTATAAACTCTGGTTCTGAAAGCAATAATAATAAATTTTAAGTTGCTAAAACACTTAGTAGCCAGGAGGAGACTAAGGAGAACAGGGGGACTAAATGTAATGCAGTATCCTAGATGGGATTCTGGGATAGGAAAAGGACATTGAGTAAAAACTAAGAAAATTCAAATAATGTATGGACTTTAATTTTTAAAAATTTAGTAACTGGGAAAATAAAAAGTTTTCTATTTTTAAAAAATCTCACTTATGTAACTTTATGGTTATAAAAAAACTTGTTGGCTAAGGTACAGACTTGATAAGGCAGAAAATGGAAGTTCTCCCTTTTCCAGAGATAGCCACTTTAAATGGTTTGTAGTACATCCTTCAGTGGCATCATTTGTATTTATATTTATCATATTTAATCTATTTATTGATTTATTGAACAAATGAGATCATTTGCAGAATAGTCAATAAAGACTTTTTTGTTGTTGTTATTTTTGAGACAGAGTCTCACTCTGTCACCCTAACTAGAGTGCAGTGAGATCATAGCTCACGGCACCCTCAAACTCCTGGGCTCCAGGGATATTCCTGCCTCAGCCTCCTGAGTACCTGGGACTACAGGCATGCACCACCATGCCCGGCTAATTTTTCTATTTTTTTTGTAGAGATAGGGTCTTGCTCTTGCTCAGGCTGGTCTCGAACTCCTGATCTCAGTGATCCTCCTGCCTCAGCTTCCCAGACTGCAAGGATTACAGGTGTGAGCCACTAGGCCCAGCCAATAAAGACTTTTTATTTCTTTTTTGCTCAACAATATGTCATCTATACCAGTGCTACTTAGATGTGGTCCATAAACCAGTGCTGGTTAACAAACTACTCATTATCAGTCCATGAGGAGATAAGGTAAATCATGATACTCTTTTCCTTATCCAGAAAATCTTGCTATAAACCAGCAAAACTAAACAGTGCTTAGTGATGTGATGCTTTAGATTCTGGCCCAGTCTCCTTATTGTATTGCAGATCCATAATGAACAGTTCACCAGCCTTCATTTGAGTAGTACTGATCTGCACCATTTCATATAAATATATAAAGAGCTGCCTTATCTCTTTATTGGCTATTACTATTACTTATTTTTCTTTGTCGATTTATCCATAGAAACAAGATTGTTCTTCAAATGGAACAGTGGTAGCATTTACCAGTGGCCATCTCTGTACTTTAATATTCATCAGTTTCAGTGATTGGGCTTCCTTTTAAGAGCTTGGAATCTTGGATGAAGCCAATTCTAGTTATGGCTACTCTGGAACCTGAGTTTTTTAATCTAAAAAATGGGTATGATGATCACATCTATTTTATAAGATTGTTGTGATAATTAAATGAGCTCATATCTGCAAAGAGTTTAGCATTGCTTTTGACATGTAGTAAGGGCTCAATTAACAGTGAGTTGCTACATTGTTTACTACTACCAGAAGTATGTCTTAGTGACAATTTTTTTTAAATTTAAAGCTCATTCATCTCCAAAGAGGTTGAAATAACTTAACAGATTTAAATCCTACAAAACAAACACTAAAAATGTGGATTTTAATGGTTCTTTAAAAAAGCATTAGGAAACACTCTCCTAGACATTGGCCTAGGCAAAGAATTTATGAAGAAGTCCCCAAAGGCAATCACAGCAGCAACAAAAATAAATGGGACATGATCAAACTAAAAAGCGTCTGCACAGCCAAAGAAATAGTCATGAAAGTAAACAGACAACCTACAGAATGGGAGAAAATTTTTGCATCCTACGCATCTGATAAGGGGCTGATAACTAGAATATACTTAGAACTGACGAAAAAAAAATCAAATAACCCTATCAAAAAGTGGGCAAAGGATATGAACAGAAACTTTTCTAAAGAAGACAGAAGAATGGCCAACAAACATATGAATAAATGCTCAACATCTCTAATCATCAGGGAAATGCAAATGAAAACCACAATGAGATATCACTTAACTCCAGTGAGAATGGCCTTTATCAAAATATCCCCAAACAATAAATGCTGGCGTGGATGCAGAGAGAGAGGAACACTCCTACACTGCTGGTGGGACTGCAAACTAGTTCAACCTCTGTGGAAAGCAATTTGGAGATACCTTAAAGCGATACAAGTGGATCTACCATTTGATCCAGCAATCCCATTACTGGGCATTTACCCAAAAGATCCAGTGACACTCTACAAAAAAGACACCTGCACTCGAATGTTTATGGCAGCACAATTCATAATTGCAAGGCTGTGGAAACAGCCCAAGTGCCCATCAATCCAAGAATGGATTAATAAAATGTGGTATATGTATACCATGGAGTACTATTCAGCTCTAAGAAACAACGGTGATACAGCACATCTTATATTTTCCTGGTTAGAGCTGGAACCTATATTACTAAGTGAAGTATCCCAAGAATGGAAAAACAAGCACCACATATACTCACCAGCAAACTAGTATTTTTTTTTTTTTTTTTTTTTTGTTTTTTTTTTTGTTTTTGTTTTTTTTTTTTTTTTTGTTTTTCTTTTAAAACAGGAAGTCTCCAAGTAAAGCAAACTAGTATTAACTGAGCAGCACCTAAGTGGACACAGAGGAACTATAGTAATAGGGTATTGGGCAGGTGGGAGGAGGGAAGGAGGCAGGTGTATACATACATAATGAGTGAGATGTGCACTATCTGGGGGATGGTCATACTGGGAACTCAGACTTGTTGGGGGAGGGGGGTAAAGGGCAATTTTTGAAAGCTTAAAATTTGTACCCCCATAATATGCCAAAAAAAAAAAAAAAAAAGCAGTAGGAGACATTTAGCCAATCACCAGAATCTATACTTTGTCCAATGTTAAAAAGAATTGTCTTGGTAGACTTCCTATGACATTTAGCTACAAAGAAATACTTTGTTATAATTTCTTATGTCATCATTGTTAGAAAACCTTGAGGGCTAATGAATTCTACTTAGTACTATTGTAATACAGGGAGAGGGAATATTGCAATAAGGAGACTACTCTGACCATAAGATCTGCAAGTGCCTCCTTAATTTTAAGTGATGTCAGTAGCTTGAAAAAGTCAGACAACTTCATTATTCTCTTAATATCGGATGTTGATTTCTCCATTGATATTAGTAAGATGTAGTTTCAGTATAATTTTCAGAAAAGTGAATTGCTATGATTTTGTTGTTGTTGTTAGTATTGTAGCTATGGGTGTGGATTGCTCTACCATTAACCCATGTTAGTTGTCCGTGAAGAGTTGCCAGAAATAAATCATCTACCAAACAAATGAAAAGAACCAATAGTTATTCCATCTGGCTGTCGAAGGCATAATGCTCTCATTTGCTTCCAGATAGGATATATACATATGGTATCTTCGTCTGTTTTGTGCTGCTATAACAGAATACCACAGCTTGGGTGATGTATAACGAACAGAAATTTATTGGCTCACAGTTCTCAATGCTGAGAAGTCCAAGCTGGAGGGGCTGACATTTGACAAGGGTCTTCTTGGTGCTTTCATCCCATGGCAGGATGGCAAAGAGAGGACGAGAAAGAGAGTAAGAGAGGGTCAAACCCATCCTTTTATAAAGAACCCACTCCCACAAAAATGGAATTAATCTATTCATGAGGGTGAAGCCCTCATGGCTTCTAGACTCATACTGTTGATCTGATGCAAAATGCCTGGTGTGCTGTATAAATGTTTACCAGTTACAATATAAATGTTGCCAGGGGTTCTTAATATTACTGTCTGCAGTACCAGCAGCCAATATTTACAGTGTATTCTTTTTAAGGGAGGTCATATTTGTGTCACATTACAGCTGGGGAAAATAAAACTCAAAACTTAGAAACTTGAAGTATTTTCCCCACGATCACACAGCTGCCAAAGGAGGGAGCAACCAGGATTCAAACCTGTGCTCCAGCCAGCCTGCAGAAGCACATAAGGACGCCACCTTAAAAACGTGAAATGCTTAGATTGCATGTCATTTACTTTGTTTAAACTTCCAAAAAATAGTAAGAATGATTGCCATTTTTGTCTTAATACAGAGTTTTGTCTTAATACAGAGATTTTTGTCTTAATTAAGACATTTTTGTCTTAATACAGAGTTTGTGTCAGTTCAAATATTAAATAAAAGTATGTATTTTTTGTTGTTCAACGATTATGTGCTAACATTAAACTGTTGCTTTATTTTTCCCTCAATGGTTACTAAGATGAGGAAGCTCTTGGTGTAGCTGCCTCTTTATGTGCATTAGAAAAGGCAGTTAGGGGAGAAATTTGTTTTTAAAATCCTAAACTGGAATGAATACTCTTGCTAAATGAGGTGCTCTCTTACTGGGCATAAGAGTCCCTGCCTCCGCTCCTTTGTCACTCCCTCCTATGGCTTTGCCAGTTTCCAAGTGAAGAGGCCCCCTATCTTGATTTTCTTGGGAAAAAGTTGTGTCTCTGGCTTGTTGGCTTGACTTTATTTAAGGCCTCACTTTTTGTTGTTCTTCCTGTTTGAAAGGTTCTAGGGCTTCAGGAGGGACCGCTTACTCTGATCAGAATCACCTGGAAGGCTGGTTTAAGTGATTTGCTGGACCCCACCCTAAGCCCCCAATTTGCATTTCTAACAAGTTTCCTGGAGATGTTGATATGGTATGTTAGGAACCACACTTTGGGAACTGAACCATTGTTGTAAAAATCAAAGCAATTTTGTAACTTCCATAAATTAGCCAATTTAGATGCTAATTTTCCTCCCCATTTCCCTAAGATCTTACCTTTCTTACAATTGCTTTCAATTCCTGTAAATGGACATCAAATTGTGGCACTTTAAGACTGTAGAAAGTGCATGCAGCCCCCTGCTTTTTTGCTTTTGCCATTTTTCCTTCATTTTCACATTTTGTCACTTTCTCGAATTATAAAGAGCCTTTTCACATCACACCTGGGAAAATTGAAAACTAAAGTGGGAGCATGATGAACCTTTGAGGAATAAAGCTTCAATTTCCCTGCAAATCTGCATGTGCTTTTGAACTAAGGAAAAAGAAGACCGGGCAGTATACCCTGCACAGGGCCTCCACTACCACACTTCAGTTTCCTAGTCTCTACCAACTCTTAGGACAGTCATCAGGCTTAGCACCTGGTGCTGGAACAGCTGAAGTGCAAGTTTCCTGTGGGTTATGGCTCATGCAAATCAGGGTAAGGATAGAAATTTTTCTCTAAATAGGACATCTTATGTTTCATCAGAGCGTTCATTTGATTTTTGTTTGTTTGTACCCTTGGTCTACCGACAATTCATTAAATTGCTTTTGCAGTAGTTGCATGGGAACTACACCTTATGTTAGGGTTAGGATCTCAATTCAGACAATGGGGAGAAAGAATTACCCTTGAAAATCCCCATGTCACCAAGAAGTACATCTGTTAGGTAGACAGTAAGGGATTCCGGGTTTCCTAGGGACGAAAATAGGTGTTATTGCCCCTATCTTGGTCCTGCCCAACCCTAATTCTCCATACCTGGAGGAGGGAGTACCCTACGAATCTGCCAAACAGAACTTGGCGCACCAACTGCAAAAGAATGCAGAGGACTCTCTAGCCCACAGGCCAAGCAGCATGTTTCCAGAAAGTGACCTAGAACCCACATGTGTAATTAAGGCTCAGGTCATGTGACTCCCAACTGTCCAATCAAAGTGGTTCCATGGTGACCTCTGAACCACGAGGGAGGTCCCTATCCAGGAATTATAAGATAAGGTGAAGAGCAGTACCAAGCACCAGCGCTCTCTCTCTTTGCCCTTCATTTGACTTTCTCTTTGCTGCTATAGTGGGTCTGGTCGTCATCTGTGGCGTATGTACCATGCTCTGCAAACCTATGTTTTTTTTTTTTTTTTTTGAGACAGAGTCTTACTCCGTTGCCTGGGCTAGAGTGCCGTGGCATCAGCCTAGCTCACAGCAACCTCAAACTCCTGGGCTCAAGCAATCCTTCTGCCTCGGCCTCCCGAGTAGCTGGGACTATAGGCATGCGCCACCATGCCCGGCTAATTTTTTCTATATATTTTTAGTTGTCCAGCTAATTTCTTTATATTTTTAGTAAAGACGGGGTCTCGCTCTTGCTCAGGCTGGTCTCGAGCTCCTGAACTCAAACCATCCTCCCGCCTCGGCCTTGGCTTCCCATAGTGTTAGGATTACAGGCTAGAGCCACTGCGCCCGGCCTGTAAACCTCTATCTTGCCCTTGCCCTATAATCCTATCTTTCTCTCCTCAATAAACCTCATTTTCATGCTTGCCTAACTTTGGTGTGTCTAATCATTCTTTGGCCATGAGCACGCGAAGAACGACATTTCATACTGAAACCTGAAAGCTCAGAAACCAGAGATTTACTTAAGTTCCTCTTTGCTTATAGGCTATGGCGTCACACTCCCATGTGGCCATCATCCGGTTGAAAGGGGGAAAGCATATTGGGGAAAATAGGATTTTGTTCTCCCCTCCCCATCCCTTCCAAGTAAACACAGACATGTAGCTAAACTCAAATGTGCTTGTGCTGTGACTCTTTTATATTGTTAAGATATGGAAACATTTGATTTGGGGTCACTGGATTAATTTTTTGTTAAGGGATAGGGTCTCCACTCTATTGCCCAGGCACAATTAATTATAGCTCACTGCAGCCTCATACTTCTGGGCTCAAACAGTCCACCTACTTCAGCCTCCTGAATAGCTGGGACTACAGGTGTGCACCACCTCATCCTGCTATTTTTTTTTTTTTCATATTTTTTTAAAGACAGGGTCTCTCCATGTTTCCCAAGGCTGGTGTTGAACTCCTGGCCTCAGCTGATTCTCCTGCCTTAGTCTCCAAAGTCTCCTAACTGGTATGCAAGATATGAACCTTGTAAAATTTTTTTACAGTCATACTGGAATTATGTATCATATGTTCATCCATTCAACAAACATGTATTGAATACTTTTTGTATACTTCCTAAGGCCAAGGAGTTTTGTTGTTGTTGTTGTTGTTGTTTTTATCATGGTGCTTAATTTGTCCTAACACTAGTTGCTCAGGCTGGTTTGTTGAATGAATAATTAGAGAAACACAGTCTACCCTTTTTGCAGTCAGTGTCCTAGTTTTAGAGATGGAGAAATAAACAAAGATTTGTTATATAGTGTGTTAGAGATGTCTAAAACTTATGGGAACATTGTGGAGGAAGACATTAGTTTTGCCTGGAGGAGTACGATACACCATGGGAGAGACATTTGAGCTAGACTTTGATGGACGACTAGGAGTTTCCCAGGAAAGGAAGGGTATTCCAGGTGGAGGGAAGACTTCCTCAAATGATTCTAGTGTGTTTCCTTTTTAGGAATCATTAGCATAGTGTTTTCAGTGCTTTGAGCAGAATAATGAGAGATAAGAATGGAGGTAATGCTAATCGTAGTTAATAGCTATTGGGCATATATTATGTGCCTGGCAGTATAAGTGAACTTTACACACATGATTTTATTTAAATCTCTTTAAAAAACACCGGAAGTGTAGACACTGCTAATACCATGTTCCAAATTAGAAAACTGAGGAAAATTTATATTGCCAAAGATGATATAGCTAGTGAGATGACAACCATTATGTTTTATACCTTCCTCGAATGCCTTGTAGGCAATTAGACATTATGGACAGTAGGGAGCCACTGAAGGTGATATAGTTACCTGCAAGTGTGTAGGATAGATTTAAAAACCCTAAGTGGAGGGAGGCCAGTTTAAAAGTCTTCTTGTACTCTTCAGTAGCATGTTGAGGGCCTCAGTTCTGTCCTTGAGCTTGAGCAATATGAAGCAGGTGTAAGAGGTGTAATCAAAAAGACTTGATCAGCTGGGTGTTGTGGTTTGTGGTTATAATCTTAGCCACTTGGGAAGCTGAATCAGGAGAATTGCTTGAAGCCAGGAGTTCGAGGCTGCAGTGAGTTTGATGGGGCCACCGTACTCCAGCCTGGTGGAGATTATGGACACACAATGATGTGCTGGAAGAGAATGTCATTTGATTTTTATGGTCTCCTTTTAAACCTTTTGTGTGTATAATATCTAAAATATATTAGAATATGACATGTATATAATTTGTAAATATAGAAATAGACACACATAGAGTTTATGCTCATTTTTTCTATATTGGGGTGTGCCATCATAATAGTTTGGCGACTGCTGACACAAACATATCCAAGAGATGTACCACCCATCCACAGGTAAGTAAGCCACTGGGGCAAGAAAGATAGAAGAGATGAGGTGAGGAAGATGACCACCTTGCTCTTTTACTTCTGCAGGTGATCGTTATAAGTTCTTTCTCTTTTGAACCATAATTATTGAATAACCCAGAACATTTTTAAAATTCAGGATAAAGGTACTAAAGGGAAAACGGTATGCCTTTCCTGTGAGAAGATTCTGTTCTAATCTGTCGTTGGCATTGGAAAATGTTACAAGTGGAATGGATCGATAATAAGATCATCTAATCCAACTTCTTCCCACCCATCTGGAATCTCAGACGAGTGAATCCTTTGAGAAGTATGCAGCCCCATTCTTCACAAGGAAGTTTGGACAGATGAATTGGTACAGTTCTTCTTTTTACAAGGCACACTCTGCTTCCATATATGCAACTTTTAAACATCTCCTCCCTTTTAAACAGTTACAGAACCCGTAACACTCTAAGTGGTGCTTTGCAGTTTTCCAAGATAAGGTATAGCCACAATTGTTGCTCACACCTCTTATGGAGTGGGCAGGCATATGTTTGTTCTGATTAAATGAGTGAGGCAGTTGAGACTGTAGTCCAGTGGAAGAGCATCCTAGTTATTTTCCCCATAAGCATTGCCACGCCTGAGTTGTGCATTCTGTAAAGAAGCATTGTAGTAACAGGAGTCAGCTGACTGTTCTGGTTCTGCCACTTTCTAGTAACAAGACTGTGGGCAAGTTACCTTGCTTCTCTGAGCTTATTCTCCAGCTCATCTATGAAGTAGGAATAACACCGCCCACCTCAGAGTGGAAGACTAAAGAAGATAATTCTTGTTAAGTTGTTGTATAAGCTTGGCTTAGAGCTAGGTATGCAACAAATGTAAATTCTTGCTTTTCTTATCTTGATTTTTAAGTTTTAAAAATCCTTATACTGGCCGGGCGCGGTGGCTCACGCCTGTAATCCTAGCACTCTGGGAGGCTGAGGAGGGCCGATCGCTCAAGGTCAGGAGTTCAAGACCAGCCTGAGCAAGAGCAAGACCCTGTCTCTACTAAAAAAACAGAAAGAAATTAATTGGCTAACTAAATATATATAGAAAAAAAATTAGCTGGGCATGGGGGCGCATGCCTGTAGTCCCAGCTACTCAGGAGGCTGAGGCAGAAGGATCGCCTGAGCCCAGGAGTTTGAGGTTTCTGTGAGCTAGGCTGATGCCATGGCACTCTAGCCCAGGCAACAGAGTGAGACTCTTGTCTCAAAAAAAAAAAAAAAATCCTTAGATAGCATGATGTTTATCTTTTTTTTTTTTTTTTTTTTTTTTTTTTTTTGAGACAGTCTCATACCGTTGCCCTGAGTAGAGTAAGGTGGCGTCAGCCTAGCTCACAGCAACCTCAAACTCCTGGGCTCAAGCAATCCTCCTACATCAGCCTCCCAAGTAGCTAGGCCTAGGGGCATATGCCACTATGCCCAGCTAATTTTTTCTATTTTTAGTAGAGATAGGGTCTCACTTTTGTTCAGGCTGGTGTGGAACTCCTGAGCTCAAGCATTCCTCCTGCCTCTGCCTCTTAGAGTGCTAGGATTAAGCCACTACTCCTGGCCTTTGTTAAATTTTCTATTGCTGGTTCAGTTCCATTGTATCAGCTAATGGAAGTTACTTTAGGACTTAATTCTGTCATTTGTCTTTTTAGTTATAATAATTACTAATGTTATCTTGATTTTGAGAAGGCAAGAAATTTATCTGATTATTTCAAATATCATGAAAAGATACATTACAGAAAGAAACTTAATCTATTTCCATTTTGATAAAATTGACTCTTGTATAGACATTGCATTTTATATGACATGAATTGGGTCTTCTTGGTGCTTTGCAGCCATATTGGTACTGAATGGGAAGGAATCAGAGTAGGTTTTCTTGTTCATTTGGAATTTTTCCTTCATGGAGTTATGTGATAAATGCATATATATGTCTTTGTAATTAAGTATTTGAAGAGGAAGGATCAGTTCCATTGGAATCTCTTTTATCTTTTTGTTCTTCTCATATTCTGTCTGGAGAGAAAAAAATATTTTATTTTTATCCTGAGAAATATGCCATCTTGATAGACATAAAAGCTCTTTGACACCTGCTAGCTAATGATTAAGTGTATATTTAGTCTGCCAAACTGTGAACCCCGGACAGGGATCCAGTCAGAATTTCTTTCTGTGTTACTGGAACATGGCACAGTGCTTGGCACTTAGAGTGAAATAATAGCTCTTTGTTGACTGAAGGAAATGTTACTTACTGCTGTATCTGTGGAAATTTAGTGAATGCAGATTGATTAATATGTCTTGGGAGTTTATTGCTGTACCTTTTAGTTAGAAAAATATTACTTCAAATGAAACATATAAATTCAGGGAACAAATGCTTTTTTTCACATACACAGAATTATATTGAGGGCTTTCTCTATGCAGAGACAGTGAAAATATGGGAAATGCTGTATTATCAACAATAATTGTCCTTCAGATTTCCCTAGAATTTCTCCTCTGAAGAATGCATATTTTCATTTGTCCCCTAACACTTTAGGGATGGGTTGGTGCCAGGGCCCTGACTGAACTTAGACCATGGGAGATGTGGGATGTCGGTGTTCAGATTTCTAGTCCTGCAGAAACTGCTTTTAGTGAACAGTGCACAACCGTGTGTGTGTGTTAAGCTCTTTTCGTATCTCCTCTTCAAATTTAGTCCAATATCCTGTTTCTCCAGAGATGAAATCTTTCCCCATTTCTTGTTTTAAATTTTTTCCCCCAGTAACTTCAGCTGTGCAGGGAGTCTGTTTTATCTGTTGTATCCATTTTCTAGCAACTTCCTTGGCTCTTGAGGGACATTAAGCTGGGAAGAATTCAAGGCCAGACACAGTGTGGGTGAGGGTATCTCTGATTATGACTCTGACATTTTTCCAAAAGTAGTAATGAATCATTTGGGAATGATGGATTATGCATTCTGTGTATTTCTTCTCTCCATGGTGGAGCTGTTTGTATATATAATTTCTGTTATGATCAGTTCTTCTCTGGTAAAATGGTCTATTCTTCATTTTATTTCATTTCAGTCATTATTTCTAAATCAGTATGTTCAGTATGTTGAATCACAAGTTTTTCTATTTTCTTCCACCATTTTGGCATTTAGAGGCTTAAAGATGAATTTAGTCTGAGGAAAAAAATCCTAAAGTCCTGACTTGTTGCAGGAAGTATTTGTGTTAGGGAACTTCAGTTTTATTGTCTTTTTCTTAAGTTCTAGAAAACATATATATCTGATATTAGCCACTCGAGGTTTTCTACATATAAATCCTATGTGATGTAAACTATCTTCTTTTTAAAAATATGTTAAATGCCGCCATAGTTGAGGAATGTTTGCTGCATAGGTTAACCACATACAATGAAATGTGAATTTACTTTTCAGTTGGAATTTTTTTTTCTAAGTATAATATTTGATTAAACTGAGGGTGTGGTATTATAAACAATTTCTCACTAGGAGTGGGAGTGTAAATTGATACAGTCTTTCTGGAGTATAATTTGGCCCTGTAATCTCACTTTTAAAAGTGTATTCAAAGGAAATGATCAGAGATGAGGATGAATATTATGCATAAGCACGCTCATCATAGTTTTCTTTAAAATTTAAAATGAAAAGACATATAAATATCCAAAAGTCAAGAAATATGCTTTCTATGTGGCTGCAAAAAAAAAAAAAACCCAAAGAAATTATGGTATGTGAAAGTGTTAAAATATTATGGAACCATTAAAAATTAGGACTTTGAAGAGAATTTAAGGACAAGAATAGCTGGGCACAGGGGCTCACACCTGTAATTACACCTGCTTGGGATTCTGAGGTGGGAAGATCACTTGGAGCCAGGGGATTGAAGCCAGCCTGGGCAACACAGAGACTCTGTCTCTAAAAAAAAAAAAAAGAAAAGAAAATTATTCAGGATTCGAGGCAAGAGAATGTTTGAGGCTGCACTGCACTCCAGCCTGGGAGTCTCTTCAAACAAACAAACAACAACAAAAGGACAAGAAAACTAAGATGATATTTTGTTAAGTGTGAAAAAAATATGGTGAATAAAATATGATATACATCAGGATACTAAAATTATTATTTCTGAGTATATGAAATGGACAAGCTTTTAAAAACTTTCTTTGTGTGTTTTTGTATTTTCCAGATGTCCTTTAACAAGCATATATTACACTGATGATTAAATGAATGAATACATAGAAAGCACTGGAATGGTGCTTGGCCTCATAGTGAACTCTAAAGTCTAAGCTCTTATTGTTGTGGTGGTATTATTACTTTTATAATAAAGAAAATATTTTTAAGACTCACTCTAATAATTATAATTAATTGTGTAACCAGTTGTTTAATGTCTATCCTCCGTAGACTGTGGTCCTTAAAGATCACATCTGTCAAATCCATGCCAGCTCTAGTACCTAGAATGGTACCTGCCATATGGTTAGTGCTCAGTCAATATTTAGGCTCTTTGAAAGATCAGATTTCTAATATTTTGTCTTATTTCAGTTTCCTAGCAGGAAGGTCACCAATGAGAAAGCTGGTAAAATATTAGCTGCTCCTAATTGAGAATTTTTATGTTTTTATGAATGTTGAAATGTACATAGATGAAGAAATTGCAGGGTGTTAAGGTATGTTGTTGAACTAGAAGTATGTTTATTGGCATATTTTGTGTAGAGAATTGCACTGTGGTTTCTTTAACATTTTTTCAAAAGTTATAGTTTTCAAAATTTAGAACATGAAGAACTGGATAATCAAGATTATGATAAAGCTACCTTAAGCATCCTTTTTGACAGATCTTCAGGTTACAACTTTAAGCAAGAATATGCACATTTTTAACAGCCTGGAAGGTATTTTGATGGGACAATAGGAGTGTACTTGGTTGTATAAAGATCCATAATTCTATTCAAGGACATAATTTGAATCTGTAGTTGATTATAGGTATTAAAGGTCTGTGCAGTATACAAAGTTTCTTAACTGTAAGTAGTCACTTCCCAAGTCTTGCTGATCACTATGAGGAAGTAATGAAACTCAGCAAGAATTCCCAGCTGCTGTTTGTAAAACCAAATGATAAAATTCACTTAATGAAAGTAATGTGCTGACAGCAGTGTTTATTGTTTAAAAAATAATAATCATGTTTATTATATCTCTCCAAGATGGCTTTGCAGAATATATCTTAAGTGTAGCAGAGAAAATTGAGAGTAACGTGCCTTCTTTAAAATGTGTGTTTATTTACACGAAACCAATGTAAAAAATTTGAAGAACCCTTTGTCAGAGATCTCGGTTTTCTAGAGTTAAACTGGAAAGATTGAAGAAGTGGAAAGTAATTATCATTTTTAGAAATACAAGAAATTCAGAAGTATGAACTCAGAAAACACACTTGGGGAAAATTTTAATACCATGAAATCTAGACCTTGTGAACTTCAAAAGATCTTAAAATCCACTTTATGGTGATTTTGGGAATCTCAGAAATAGTGTTGAAATATCATACGGTAGAAAAGAATAATCAGGAAGTTTAGTGCTGTCAGAATCTCAGCTTATTATGGGGAGTAGCATTTGGCTAAGCCTGCTAAACTACTGTAAATGAATGTTAATCTCATTTTATCAGCTGCTTATACTATCTTTATTACATAATTTGAATATTTATGACCCTGGAAATATGTTTAATGATGAAATTACAGTGTTTATGGAATTCAAATTTCAAAAGCATACAAACCTTTGATGGAAAAGAATTCTTTAAATACTACAAAATTCAAGATGTTTCTACCATTTAGCATTAGCCAATATCTTGCCAGACAAGCATTGTTTCTGACTAAAATACTGTGACAAACAATGATTTTTACCAAAATTGACTTCAAAGGTAAGCATATGATTTTGATAATTTGTTGTTTACACAAAAATCAGTCACCAACTAGAATATTTTAACTTTTTAGGATGAGGTACAATTTTTTTCTCAATATAGTTTGTATCATTTTGGTTGATTACATCTTTATCTGCTTGGAAATTCTTAATGAAGCTTTTTAAAAATATGAACCAGGCTATGGGACTGATTAGTTCCTCCTAAAGATACAATAATATTGAAAATGAAAATAATAGATGGGAATTCTTCTTTTGTTTTATAACATGTACTTAATTTTGTGTGTGTATGTGTTTTGGGGAAACTTGACTGTCTGCCAGTACTTTCTATTTCTTTGCAAACATAAACCCATGAAAAGTTATTTTTCCCTTTGGAAGGATTTAAATGTGTATTGTTTTTCCAAAAAGTATAGTCTAATAGGAAAATACAGTTCATATTAGAACAAAAAAAGCCTGTAATTAAGATGCGCCTCAGTCACATGTTCTTTCTGTCTTTTGTTAAAATGGAAACATAGACTCATTCAAGTAAATAAAATTGTTGGGTGGGTGAAACACTGTTTTCAAAGGTTATAGTAACACTACAACTATCTGGTTACTTCCTCTTGATTGTCTAAAACATTAAATTATTTTATTATAGCAAATTATCATTTTACAAAATTAGCAAATTATCATTCTATAAAATTTAGGTATACACCTTTTTTATACTTGACTGTTCGAGGTTAATTTAGATGTGTGTTCTCCTCTGGCAACTCTAGAGAGGTGATTAGGAGGATGAGCTTCAGGGTCAGAGAGTGTAGGGACCTAATTCTGGATCCAGCACTCACTTAGCTTACATGCCATCAGGTTACCGAATCTCGCTGAGCCTCAGTGGTGTCACCTTCATGAGGTTGTTGGGGGTGCGGATTTCCACAATCCTCACAAAGACGTGGAAAGTGCCAAGAATGTATACCTGGAGTCAAGGACAGTTTGTATACACTGCTATTTCGTAGCTGATGGTAGAGGCTCTTTATGTCTTAAAGAGGGTTACTTGAAACCCTTCGCCTTTTCACCATCCAAATTTGGGAGAATTACACGCTCCTTGAAAAAGTTGACAAAGGGAAGAATATCAAGATTGCAAGTCAGGCTCTCTTTGTCTAATAACCACGTTAGAGAAGTTGGTCCTAATGCCTAGGATGAGAGTGAGCGCTTGTTTGTGGATATCATTGTGCTGTTGCCTGCCCGTTAGCTTAAAACAGTGGTCAGCAAGCTTTTTCTGTAAAGAGCCAGGTAGTAAATATTTTAGGCTTTGTGGGCTCTCCAGGCTCTGACAACTTTTTTTTTTTCCCCCTTTGAGACAGAGTCTCACTCTCTTGGCTAGAGTGCCGTGGCATCAGCCTAGCTCACAGCAACCTCAAACTCCTGGGCTCAAGCAATCCTCCTGCCTCAGTCTCCTGAGTAGCTGGGACTACAGCCATGCGCCACCATGCCCGGCTAATTTTTTCTGTGTGTTTTTAGTTGTCTAGCTAATTTCTTTCTGTTTTTAGTGGAGACAGGGTCTCGCTCTTGCTCAAGCTGGTTTAGAACTCCTGAGCTCAAACAATCTGCCTGCCTCGGCCTCTCAGAGTGCTAGGATTACAGGGGTGAGCCCCCGCGCCCGGCCTCTGACAACTTCTCTACCACCACAGGCAAGACCAGTCACACACAGTCTGTAAATGAATAGGCATGGCTGTATTCTGGTAAAGCTGTGTTTGTAAAAACAGACTAGTTTGCCAACCCCTGGTGCAGATAATTGAGAGTGTGTTGGCATCTCCTTTTAAAAAGTCCCAGGTAAGTTATTGCCTTCAAAGTTGTAATTGTGCATTATTTGGTTCCTCTGTTCGTGTGTGTGTGTGTGTGTGTGTGTGTGTGTGTGAGATAAACTGTCAACTTTTGTTTTCTGAAGCTGTGTGAGAGTTTTTTCTAGTCTGTTTGACCACCACATCTCTAGGAACAGGGTGGGGATAATAGGGACTGCTTTGTGATACTAGACCATTACACCTGTTAATTAATAATTAGATTTTGAGTTATACTGGACAGTGTTGAGTGGTGGCTTTGCAGTTTAACAGTTTCCTGCCATGGCTCTGCCCACCTCCTAGCTGCAGTCATTGGCTGGTGATGCACTTTTCTTAGGGATCAGTTTTCTAACCTGTAACTTAGTGTTAATCCTTGCTTTGTCCGGTTGCTGAGGACTGAATGAGCCAATGCATTCAAAGTACGGGGCCTCAGTGCCTGAAACAGATAAACCCAATAAATGGTGGTTCATGAGAACTTGTTTGAGAATCATATCCTGAAGGCTAAATGCTATTTTAAAATCTTTACTGTTATTTACATCTTTTGTTCTTTTTAAGGTGGAAAGTGCACCTCTGTGTACTTAAATACTCAAAATTATTCAGAGCTGTGCCTTTCAGACTATCTGTGGTGAAGGCCTATTTTTTCCTAATCTGTCTAGAACTTTTATATTAATAAAATACAATACAATGAATTATTAAAAAATGAAATAAAGACATACAAAACACATACAAAGCCCCTATTCTTTTTAAATGAGATAATGAACCCATAAAGTTTCTAAATGCTTATTCTCGGTTTCTCTGCTTATTTCTTTGGGGCTAGTAATGAAGAGGTAGCAGATGGGTACTGGTCCCTGGGCCACACTAGTAGGAGCCTTGGGTTGGGGAGAAGCAAGTTCACGGGAATTCATTAAAAACACTTATGTCAGTCACGCTTGAGTAAGTGACTAAACAGACAAATGAGTTTGTCCTTTCTTCTTTAAAAGTAGTTACCAACTGTAAGTGAAAATTATTTACTTCCTCAGATCCATGTTCAACATGGGTCAAACCCCCCCCTCAACACAACGCAAGATTGTTTGGTTAGGGGTAACTGGAGCTCTGACAGAGGAAATAAATCTTGATTGTTTGGTCCAGACCAAGATGGCCCTCAAGTGGAGTGTCCCTATCCACAGGGGCTCCATCACTGACCCTGAGAGCCCAGACCTCATAGGGCATGGGTTTAGGAATCTCAGGTCCTCAGTTTCCTCTCCATCCTCTGTTCTGGCAGCACCTCCCATTACCTCTATTAGTCCATGTATTTTTTTTTTTTTTTTGAGACAGAGTCTCACTCTGTTGTCTGGACTAGAGTGCTGTGGCATCAACCTAGCTCACAGCAACCTCAAACTCCTGGACTCTAGGGATCCTACTGCCTCAGCCTCCCGAGTAGCTGGGACTACAGGCGTGTACCACCATGCCCAGCTAATTTTTTGTATATATATTTTTAGTTGGTCAATTAATTTCTTTCTATTTTTAGTAGAGACGGGGTCTCGCTCAGGCTGGTTTCGAACTCCCAACCTCGAGCAATCCGCCTGCCTCGGCCTCCCAGAGTGCCAGGATTACAGGCGAGAGCCACTACGCCCGGCCAGTCCACGTATTTTATTGTCATTGTATTAGTCCATTTGTGTTGCTATAAAGGAATACCTGAAGCTGAGTGATTCATAAAGAAAAGACGCTTGTTTGCCTTAGTTCTGCAGACTGTAAGAAGCATGAAACTGGCATGTGCTTCTGGTGAGGGCTTCAGGAAGCTTCCACTCGTGGCTGAAAGCCACTCATGCCTGTGCAGATCAACGGAAAGAGATGGGGACAAGAGAGAGGGGAGGGTAGTGCCAGGCGCCTTTTAACAACCAGTTCTTAAGGGAACTAATGGAAGAGAACTAATGGAACAAGAACTCTCTCCACTAGGATGGCTTGGTTCATGACCCAAACACTCCCACCAGGTCTGACTTTCAACCCAGGGGGTTAGGGGGGGTCACATTTCACCAAAAGCCTTGGTGGGGCCAAACTGTATCCAAACCACAGCAGCCATTATTTTGTCTGACTCCTCCACTGAACTGTGGGCTTTGCCATATGAACTACTTTTTCTCTTTTTGGCTGTCTGGCTCCTTGCACACCCTAGATGCACCTTGAAAATGTATCGATGTGTGGATGAACAAGCGAGTGATGCTTTCCAGGCCTCTCACCAGCCTGCCATTCTTTATCTGCATGCTCTTCACTTCGCTAGGGTCCCTCTCAAAAATATGACCAGATCGAGAATGGGGGAGGGAAAGGGAAGGGAGTCACTATAGACATGTCATCGACATTTTTAGTCCCTATATAATACAAAAGAACATGTGCCATGTATTTGGGGAAGTCAACTATTTTTCTCATCCCTCATTTTTTTCTTGCTGATTGTATAATAGTGTTATAGGAAAGCAGCCAACAAGGGTGCTACTGACATCAAAGTTGTCACTGACTTTCTGGAAACTGTCAGGACCACACCTTACCTTAGTTGAAATTCAGTGGCATTGAGCTCTTGAGATTATAGATAGTAATTTTCTGGAGTAGACACAATGGGGTGTGAACATATGACTGGGCTGGAATATATCAAAGTGCTTGCATGAGATGTTACAGATCGTTGATGCATTACAGTAAACCATTTATGGATATTTTATGGCATGTATACAGAATAATGTCACTGTATGATGGCGATAGAAAAGGGTATCAGAATTTCATTTGCATAATAACAATCATTTGCAAGGAAAAACATCTTATTAAAAATAAATTAATGGTTTGTAGTAATGGATTAGGTTTTTGGTGGCTGTGCATTATTTAGAGGACCAGTAAAGTTAATAGCATATTGACTAAATGCTGACTTTGCATTGGGATGACTGGATTCCCATCCCATCTCTATGACTTCATTCAAGTTACACACCTTCATTGAGCCTCACTTTTCTTATCTGTAAAATGGATATAATAATAGTACTGAGGCATAGGTTATTGTGAAGATTAAATATGAAAATTCGTGTCAAGCATTTAGTGGTGCCAATATTTTTTTAAGTACTCTTTACCGTCACTCTGATGTATATAGATTATTTGTCAGTGTAGTAACACTTATGGAAAGAAATGACACCCTTTAGAGTACTAATAACTGTTGTATTTGAAAACGATATGTGAATAGTTCTATTTTAACATATTTCTGCCCTTCTTAGCCATTTTTTATACATTAATTCTGGAAAATCCTTCTTAAAAGTTAGTTTTAACTTTTAAACACTTAAAATTGAGAGGTGATTTACAGTTTGTTAAAATAAATTACTAAAACCCTAATAAAATAATAATAAACTATATTAAAGTTCTACTAATTCAGTGGAATACAATATTAGGAAATACACTATGAAAACTAGCAATATAGAAAATAAATGAAAAAATGGAGTATAGAGTTGTATATACAATATGAATATAGTTAAGTAAGTATATAGATTTTAAGGTGAATAAACAATAGCTATATTATAGTGTTGGTATTAAGAGTGGCTCTTTTATTCCTTCTAATGTTTATAATGTTGCTATAAGGTTTTTACAATTAAACATTTTAAAAGACCAAACATAAGTTATTTATTCTAATCACTCAGAATGGTAGACATTAAAAAGTCATATTGAGTCTGTCTTTTATTATAGCAAATTTATTTAATTTATTTACAAAATGCTAATTAAAATCAGGTCACTGCTTTGTACATTAACTAACTTCCTAGGTGGATAAAAACAAACAGGGTCTCTTGGTTTCATGTTTAGGTACCTAGATATTAATTAGTCAGTGACACAGAGCCAAGCACAATTATCTTGAAACTCTGCATGCGACATTTCACAGACATTTCATAAAGGAACTTTTCAAGGCCAGTGAGAATTCAGCAGCACAGACTTCCTTTGTGATCAGTTGAGGGGATCCCCAGAGATCATCCTGGTTCCTGAAGCATGTGTGGAGTATCCAGTTACAGCTCGGGAAAGGAGCAGATCTGGTTCATCACGTGGCTGCAGATTTCCCCTTCACAGTCAGCGATGACGGCCTGCCAAGCTCACATCTGCCGAGCAGGCCCTGCAGGCCCCCACCTGCCAACCCCCATTATTCCCACTTAGGGTCAGGCCAACAGGGACCTTTCTCATTTAACCCTGAATGTCTTCATTTTCATGAAGTTTTGAAAGCAGAATGAAAGACTCAGCGTGGCAGAGGGTGGTGTGATTGAACCCACCTGGCTTTTATGAAATGGCAAAACTGTTCCAGGTTACAGCTGGGCCTGCCCTCCGTCCATCCCAGGCTACGCCCAGAGTTTCTCTCGAAACCGAACACATTTTTACAGCACCAAAAGTAATTTATGTAGGTAAGTCTTTTCACCAGAAAGTGAAAAGAAGAAAGTAATCTGTTTTTTGTTTGTTCGAAGACTCCCATATGGTAGATTCTGACACATATCACATAGCAAATGTTCTTGTTCTGATGACCAAACTTCCTCCTAAATCAAAAGTTTTTTAAAATAAATATTCTGACAAAAAGTGGGTGACATTTTGCATATACAAAGTTGTTGAACATGTAAAAATGCCTCCGGTACCGGAATCTGCCTTCTGGCTGGCAGCCCTACCCAGGACTTGCGCATCACTCCACGAGGCATGCCTCTATTTTGACATTTCCTTTAAAGGGAAACCCTTTTGAATGCACACAGTAAGAAGTATGGAGAGCATTAGTCACTGAGATTTTTACATGTCATAGTTGAATGTCATTGTTAGTTTGGATTCCTGCATTATTTGAGTAGATTTCTAAAAACTTTATTTAGTTGGCACATTGTAATTATACATCTTTATGGGGTACAATTTGATGTTTTGATAACCGCTGGAGGTAACCGCTGTTCTTACTTGAGCAGATTTTTAAAAATCAACTACAGTTTATGGAGACCAACAGGGAACTCTCACTTTCCTCCTGCCATTGTGCTTCAAAGAACCACTGGCAGGAAGAAAAGCATTTTACTGTTTCCAATATCCTGATATCCAAACTGATTTTGATAATATATTGTTTAGGGGATGGCTCGTCAGATTAAAAGTTGCTGCTTATATTTTCTATATTATATAATACAATGAGAATAATTTAAATGATCTCTTTTCAATAAAATCTGTCTAAAATTTATATTAAGTTGCAACTGGAGCAAAAGTAAAAGCACTTAATTTAAAAGAGTTTTGTTTTGTTTTTACTAAATATAAATATTTCAGAAATACTTCAGAAGAAACAGTAAAAACCAAAGTGATCTCCCAGAAGGATCTAAGAATCTGGACCACTGGGGTCATGGAGGGGGGGAGCTCAGTGACCCCAGCTGGTAGCTCATTTCTGGGAAATCCAGCTCATGAGGAGGAATAGGGATGAGAACCCCTTGATGGAAGGCCAGCTCAGGCAGCGGTCAGAGGATGGGTGGTGCGGGGCTGCAGTTATCCATGCTTTCTGAAGTCGAGGGAAGAAGAAGAAACCCTCTTACCATAAATTCCCCATTTGGTTCTACTGGAAACACTGGATTTGGCAATGGAGGAGTAAGGGAAAGCTTGGCAGGCAAGAAGAGAGTATGGGAAGGGTGCGAGACCCTCCTGGTTCAGAAGGGACCCAGAACTCAGGGATCGGGGAGCAAATGCTCCTGTCTCCTGTGCCACTTGGATCATCAGATGCATGAGACCTGCCCCTAGAAGCTCGAGTTTAATGGCCGTTTGAATTGTCTCAGGTCTGCATCCTCCTGTCTTGAGATGAGAAGGTTTTGTCCAGGCTCCCACACTCTCTCCCAGCGATCATGAGCTTTAGTTCAAGAAACAGAATCTACTTTGACAAGAAGAAATGGTTCTTTCCAGCCTTTCTTCAAGGTCTTTGAATTGCTTTTTAAGGTTTCCAGCTCCTTTATCCTCATGGCTCATCTTGTGCTTTGCTTCAAAACTTTCCTTCTCTTGCGTAAGTCGTGATCTGCCTTGACAGGCAATACCCTGAGCGGCTCCGTTTCTTTGTGACAAAGATCCCCCGTTGCGTGTCCCCTCTCCTGAAGATTTTGAACTGCATTTTCAGTTGAGGCTCCCTCAGTCTGAAGACTTTTAAGATGATTTGTCAGGTCAGCTTTTGTGTCCTCCTCTTTAGAGATACTGGCATAGAATTGATTTTTCTCTCTCGGTGTTGAGATGCACACTCAACTTTGCAGCGTCAGGCGGTTTCTCCTCCTGGCTTCTCCTGCCTGGTTGTCAACATGGTGTCCAGCTCCTGTTTCCAAATTGTCACCTGTGTTGTCTTCTCCAGGGGGAACTGCCAGGTCTTTAGCCTTTCACAGTTTCCTCCAGAGTCTTTGTCTGACTTTCCGTAGACACTCTAGAGTTCTGCATAGAGATGCTGAGTTGTTTTGTCCCCCTTGATACTGTTAAACTTATTGTACTTTCTCCACTTGTGTCTTTTTGGATTTAGTTTGTACTTATACAGATGAGCTCTTTCTACAGATTATCTCTTTCTTGCAGTATCAGACATCAGCTCATCTTAATCTGAACATGGCAGTTTTTCTTTCCAAATAGGTTTGTTATAAAGCATGAGATGGACCAGATCGCAGGGTTGGACATGTCCAAGGCATCTGGCATTCTGGACCCCCATCTTCTTCCATTACAGGGTACAATTTGACAAGAACTTTACATTTACTAGAAGTAGTGCTGAACTTTTAATGGCAAGTTTCTCTTCTCTCTTCGTAGAAGAGCTACCCCCCCCACCCCCACACACACTCCACCAACTAAAAAATTCTGCTTAAACTAAGGGGATTGTTTTTTTTTTTTTTTTTGCTTTTATTTTATTTTTTTTTTTTTGAGACAGAGTCTCACTTTGTTGCCCAGGCTAGAGTGAGTGCCGTGGCGTCAGCCTGGCTCACAGCAACCTCAAACTTCTGGGCTCAGCAATCCTACTGCCTCAGCCTCCCGAGTAGCTGGGACTACAGGCATGCGCCACCATGCCCGGCTGATTTTTTTTTTTTATATATATATTTTTAGTTGGTCAATTAATTTCTTTCTATTTTTGGTAGAGACAGGGTCTCGCTCAGGCTGGTTTCGAACTCCTGACCTTGAGCAATCCGCCCGCCTCGGCCTCCCAAAGTGCTAGGATTACAGGCGTGAGCCACCGCGCCCGGCCACTAAGGGGATTGTTGACACACAAACGGTCCCCTCAGGCACCACCACCTGCCAATAATATTCAAGGGTGAGACTTGGGCCCATATCCGTGGGTATTTCTGCCACACAACAATTTGTCTCACAGATTGGCTACAAGTACAGCTCATGGCAGGACAAAGTCCCTCTATACTAGGCCAGGCTGCCAAAAAGCCTCCTGCAGCCCAGCACACCATGGTGAGCACTGGGCAGAGATCTGCCCCACATTAAGCTTGCACCTGGCAGCCAGGATGAACCACGCGTGGAGGGGATCATGGGGGTGCAGGCCCGGTCCAAGAAAAACTCACACCCTTAACCTACCCATGGCTCCTCCTTCCAGATCTTAAACCTTGCTTTCTACAGCCCTTGAGGCTGCACCTCATCCTCTGTACATGCTGTTACCTCTTCCTGGAAAGCCCTTCCCCCCAAAGTGCACACTGGGACAGTATTCATTCCGTGACCTCTTCGCCCCATGACTCCAGAGCCCAGGGCAGGACCAGCCACAGAGTGGGGGCTCGGTGTGCCACACATGTTTGTGGAAGAACAAAGGAGTAAGTGGGTGATAGAGGCACAAATCACCTTTGCCATCCCTGAAGATTCATAGATGACACTGTGTTGACTCAGCAGACCATGCCTGGAAGAGAGCTTTAGCTCCTTTCCGGATCCTCTGCGGGGAGGGGGAGAGCAGAGGAGCCCTGGCAGTTCTGGCCTGGCCCAGCCTCCTGATCTCCACCCCAGCCCTCTACTAGCAGATTTGAAAGCAGCGTCCTGTCTCCTGTGAATTGCCGATCTAAGTAATGAGTCACAGGAGCAGCTGCAGCTGCCGCTAAAAAAGGTAATGCCATACAACTTTTGAGAGATTTGCTGTGTGGAAACAATGCAATGCAATGCAATGCAATAGAGCTTATGCTACAGAGGACTTTTTTTTTTTTTTAATCTTTGTTAATTGGGGCTGGGCGCGGTGGCTCACTGTAATCCTAGCACTCTGGGAGGCCGAGGCGGGAGTATCGCTCAAGGTCAGGAGTTCAAAACCAGCCTGAGCAAGAGTGAGACCCCCCCCCCCCCGTCTCTACTAAAAATAGAAATTAATTGGCCAACTAAAAATATATAAAAAAAAATTAGCCAGGCATGGTGGTGCATGCCTGTAGTCCCAGCTAATCGGGAAGCTGAGGCAGGAGGATTGCTTGAGCCCAGGAGTTTGAGGTTGCTGTGAGCTAGGCTGATGCCACTGCACTCTAGCCCAGGCAACAGAGTGAGACTCTGTCTCAAAAAAAAAGAAAACTTTGTTAATTGGGAATGAGTGGGTAGGGTGGGGAAGAGAGTGCAGCTAATAACCAGCCTAGCGTTTCTCTATAAAGAACCTTGAAATGTAATGCATGTCATGTTTGTATCACACCAAATGGTTGCACCTCAGTCAAGTATCTAACTCGTGCCTGACGCAGAGTAGGTGTGGAATACCTATCTGTTGAATGAACAAATGTGGTTAAATACTACAGTTCTTAGTTACAGGTGACTGAAATAAAAAGTATAAGAATATCTGCCAGTTATTCAGTATTTATTTACTATGGGCTAATCATTCATTTGCTTTACCTGTTTTTTCCCATGACGATGTTTCTTACTAACCGGCCGGTAGTTTCTCTCCCGTCTCTTTCAGGTGGCTGCAGGTGCACATTGATAATTCACATTTCCCAACTTTGCAGGTACTTCCGGTGTACTCCAGGCCCTGATACCTAGCCCAGAGGAAGGGAAGAATAACTCAGCATTAATCTTAGATCACCCTTCTCCTAGCCAACCCCAAGAAGCCAGGGCTGTTCTTACCAGAAAAGAGTGAAACTGTTTGTTTTTAAAAGAATCATGCTTAGAAACCTTAGAAACAAATGTTGGCAGAGAGGACAGCAAAGAGAAAGCAGGTAGGGCGAATGTAGGTGGGTGGAAAATATGAATGGAAGTTTCTCTTTAAGGTGTCTATTTTGCCTTCCTTTATGCCACTAGCTGCCATAGCCACTAGCAAAAGTTTGAGTTTTGGTTCCACAGTAGAAAAGAAAATCCACATTAATTATGAAGGTTGTGGTTTTCGATTGTGGGAAGTTAGAAAAGCTGCCAACCACTGAAGTTGAAGCTATTTAGAGGAATATATTGTGTGAGCTGTGTGAGGTGAATCTGGGGCTGTGGCCTCTGCCCCCAGTGCTCACTCACTTCTCCCCGCTCCTGTGGCCAGCCGCATGTAGGATGAGGGTGACGGGGACAGCAGGCCTGGCCCAAGTTGCACCAACCCAACTCCCCAAACTGGCCTGCCTGAGCTCCCATCCTTGTGACAAAAGCTCTTCACCGGGGGTCCAGCACGTCGGCCCCCTGAGGCTGGCAGTTTCATCCTTGGCCTAAAGGCATGACAATCTCTCCCCATACACATGCTGTCTCCCTGGTCCCTTTTCTGTCCTTTTCCACTGGGCTCTGTGGAGAACTGGTTATGTTGTAAGTTAAATGCCCCAGCCTCTTGACCCTTCTCACAGACTGTTCCTTCAAAGCTTTGTTTCATACCTTCCTGTTCCCCCTGCCCTAAAGGAGAACACATCTCCTGTAGCCTTCTCTACAGGAAGCTCTGTGCGCTCCCAGGCCTCTGGCAGACTCTTCACTGCCAAGTCCAGTGGATGTCACCTCCACACCTGAGTTCTTGCTGTCCAGGAAGCTCCTCCCCTGCTGACATAGAGCAGTGCTCTGTCACTTGCTGCCTGTCCGTCCAGCTTTGGTTCTCCTGGTGCTCAGCACAGCTATCCTGCAACAGACGGATCTGCCCAATCTCTTGCCTCCTCACTCTTCTTTCCTGCCCTCTCCCCACCAGGTGGTCATGAGTTCATCCGTCTCTCTTGAAGTTAGTTTTGACACACATCAAAGCTGATCACTCCCTCCCCTGAGCCACTGCTGTGTCTGGTCCATATTTCTCTTACTCAGGGCTTGCTGATTTACCGCTGGGTGGGGAATTCCTCCCGGTCTGGATCTCGTTGGATCCTAGCACCTAGTAAATCTCTTCACATAGAACAGAGCTGACGTGGAAGGAACGCTTTGTTGAAACTGTTGATGAGTTGTTAACATTTGAAACATAGTAGTATATTCAGAAAAAAAAAAATATTAGCAAAGGAGGTAAATCTGTGCCTCCCTCAAAAACAAAAAGTATGCTATAGCTGTAAAGGTTGTAGAAAAAAAATAATCATCCCAGGAATTCTGCTGTAAAGACTCTTCCCAAATTGTCATGTAACTTTAAAAAAAAAACTATCAAAGCAGTATGTGTATAATTTAAGAATGAAATAGGTAAACAGGCTTATAATGAAAAGCAGTCATTTCCTCCTTCCTTACCTCCAGTCTTGAATGACAGGATCACCCATTTTTAAATGTTCTGTTTTTAGTTTTTCTTGTGGTCACTGCCATATCTCTAAATACTATAGTTTCATCTCAAATAGGGCTAGTGAAAAACAGCCCCCCAAAATAATGAAGTGTCATAAAATATGTAACACTGACTCATTGTTCACACTGAATCGATGTTATCAATTTCATTATGAAAATCATTGAAAAAATATTCTAGACAAGTGCCCTTAAAGTCATGATATTATTTAATCGAAATGTTCATCTCTCACTTTTCTCTTTACCTTTGAGTGTTAGGAAGGGAATGTTTGTGACTTGCTTGTATAGTTTAATAGAATAAAAGTGGGGATTTCTAGCTCACTCTTTCCTTTCTCATGTTCTCTGCCTCGTATGGGGATACAGTATGGAAAGTATACGGCATCTCATTTACAAAACCATCATAAGCACTGCATGCAGCTCTTTAAAGCTATAGCGTGCTGTGTCTTTGAATCCAGGAAGCCTCAATTCAATGCAAAATGGCTGCTTGTAGTTGAAAATAAGTTGGTAGGTAGAGACTTTAGCGCATTTAATTAGAAGTACTGTGCTAAAAAAAAATTGTAGCAATTATATATGATTAACCTAAGTAGTACCAAGACTTTGAAGTTGTTTGCTGTGTCCCATTATTTTCCTTGATTGTATGCCATCTGAGATTGAGCTGGGCTGTTCAGTTATGTAGGTATTTAGAAGAAGAGCAACATAGTAAACCTAAGTTCAAAATTAGGATCTTTTGGAGTTCTATGCTGCCTATTCTAAGTCATTGCTAAGTGCATTTAATTTTTTGCTGCTATGGTTATTTCGATGGCGATTATGCTATTTTCTCAGCCCACTCCCCAATCAGACATTGTTTAGTTTATTGGAAAATACATGTTGTATATGTCAACTAAAAACAGGGTGTCATTGTGGGGGGGGGAGGCTTTTATTTCCAGCTGAAGCAAATGAATAAGGAAGTTGAAGATCTGAGAAGAACTGTGCTGCATCCATTATTGCAAGAAAACCAGGCCTTGCAGATATAGGGCTCAGTAGTCATTACATGTAGGCTAGGGGGGTTGTCCTGATCAAAAAGAAACTGGAATGTACTTTTCTGTTTTAATAATTCTGCAAGGTGGCAAGAGTTCCAGTGAAAAGAATAAGTTTCTGGATCTGGATCTTTTTAAGCTGTTCTCAGCTACAGTTATCAAACGGAAAAGGTTTACTGAGTGCCCGTGACATGCCTGACAGCTAGAATTTGATAGCTGAAAATGGCTAGGAATCAGTGGTCCAATCCCTCCATTCTACAGAAAAGAAAATCGAAACTAGAGATGCCAAGGGACTTGCTTGAAGTCCCTTATAAGTGACCTTGGACAAATCCTTGTACAACTAAGTCTGCTACATTTCACTTTTATTAGATGTGAACATATCAATGCATTTTAATATCCACTGTTCATTAGAACTTTGTTACTGTAGCTATATCTGAGTTGTTGTAGAGTTCTTTTGCATGTTAGGAAACAAAGCCATCGTTGGTTTACTGAAGCAAACATTGGTTGAGCACTTTCTGTGTTCAAGACACTGTGCTGTTTTTCAAGATATGGCTTGGTAGCTTAATATAAAAGTTGGCGGCGTTCAAACCAAGACGGGAGCTTTCTTTGGCTCCTTCTGATCCATAGCTTATCCCATATGGGAATTATCAAGCCTTCATGGAAATTTTATTTTTTGGTACACATGCAGGAAGTGTGGTTGAAAAGGTTTAAAATTTATTTTTTGGTACACATGCAGAAAGTGTGGCTGAAGAGGTTTATGGAACTCTTAGCCCTGTTCTGTGTGCTACAGCAGTGATTCGACACATTGTCTATTTAAATTAGAATTTAAATTATTTTAAAATAAGTGTTATTAAAAATTTAGTTCCTCAGCCATACACCCAAATTTGGATATGTATTCGGCAGAGCAAACACAGAACATTACCATCATCACAGAAGGGTCTGTTAGACAGCGCTGCTGTTCTGTCCCTATGCGTGGTGGAGTCGCTTACGGTAAGCCTAGATCTGGAATTCAAAGACCTGAATTTGAACTCCCACGTTCACTGCTCACCTTGTTATATAAGCTGTAAGGTCTCAGGGAGGTCCTTTCACCTAGAATCCTCTGGTTTCCTATGGGTAAAATGAGGTTACATCTCCTACAATGTCTGCAAAATGCTTTACATTATACCCAAAGTGCTTCAATAGACAAAGGTAAAAGTTGGAGTTGTTGTTAACTTGGTTAAGGACTAAAAAATATTTCCACTTGAAAGTCTTTGCCTCTTTGCTTCATGGGGAATTCACTTGCCCTGTGGAAGAATTCTGCACCCTGTAACCGCAGGTGTGCCTTTATTCATTGGCATGTCATGAGGTGAGACGTGCCTTTCTCCAAATTTCCTGCTGAGGTTTGCTCTTCACTCAGTCCAGTTTTCTCATAAGACTTGGTGTGGTGTTACCGTTAGTACTATGTGCTTTCGAGACTGCTCTGCTACAACACTCATTGCGTGACCTTGGCAAGTCTAACCTTGTTTTCTTACCCATAAATGGGGGGTGGTATGTAAATAAAAGGTTATATGCCTTGGAGTTGCTGTGGGAGTTAGATGACCTGTTACCCATGTACTTAAGCCCAGTACCCAGAACTAAGTGCTCTGTAAATTGTTCTTCTTGTTAATAGTAAGAGGACGACGACATATGGTTAATTTAGTGACTTTTCTGGTAGGAGTGTGAAGTCCAGCGCAGATCTTGAGCATTGATGGGGAGAAGGTGTTACTGGTGCAGTCCCTTGAGCTCACTACGTAATGGAAGTTAACAAGAGTCACGGGAAAGGCTTCAGTGGGGCTGGTGTTCAAACATAAGGGAGGCAGCACAAAGGACAAGCCCTCAGGCTGGCTCCCCAGGAGGAGTTCAGGGAGAGTTTTAAAGAAGCCAAGGTGGGAAAAGGGTGCCATGTAGGCATGTAGAGGTGGAGATTTTCTTGCACCTGCCTAGTTCTATTACATGCTTCTTCATGCATCGTATGTTTCATTAGCATGTTAAATCTCCACCCCTGGGTGTGATTTTTAGCATTAAAATGAGGTTATAATGAGGGAAAAGTCAGGGTAAGGTCACTGTGGGGGTCTTTTCCGGCTTGAGGCGGTTGGATACAGATAGATCTGGTTCTTTTGCAACCAGGTGCCTTGTGGGCTTGTGTCAGTATCTTGCCTCAGTGGCCCTGAAAAGCATTAGTCACAAGGTTATGCTGCCCCATGTTGTCTCACTTGGTCAGAAGTGAGGGCCCGAGTCCTGTCCCTATTCTGTCTCAGTGTGACATCAAAAGTTTTGAGATTTACTAGAGCTAGGCTTTCTCCCTGTATCTATAGTGATCAACTCAGGGGAACAAGCATGTTGTTCTTCCTCCATGTTCCCCTATCCTTTGCTCAGGGTCTCTAAGGCAAATAAATGCCTAGGAGAAGTAGACAGGACTATGAGTAAGAGATTATACAGTGTGGCAAGGACTCCATCGAATTGGAGAGTGTGTGTATCCTCAGTGGTCTAAATCCACTGCTAAGCTTCAGCCAGTTGTGACCATGTGGGAATGGAGTGTTAGTAAATCTAGATGTGTATGTGAAATCTCCAAGTGCCCAATATTGGCTTAATTTTTATTTAAAACTCTGTATATACAAGAAAGAATATGTACATTGGTAGAAGCCAGCCCGTGGCCACCACTTTATGCTTCTTCAAAATAACATTTCCCAGTGTCTTCCCAAGAATGCTAACTCTATGTGGGTGTTAATTTGGAATTACTTGCCAGATTTTGAAAAGGTTTTATCACCTGAAACCTATTGCTAGCACATATGTGCTATCTGATATGGTTTCAATAGGAATAAATATTGAGAGGATTGCTTTTGTTTGGGAATTAGGTTATTGCAAGCATAAGGATATGTGCAGCCAAATGTAGGGTAGTCGATGGTCCCCAGCCTTTTTGGCACCAGGGACCGGTTTCCTGGAAGACAGTTTTTCCACAGGAGGTGGGGAACGGAACTCAGGCGGTGATGTGAGCGATGGGGAGCTGCTATAAATACAGATGAAGCTTAGCTCACTCACCTCCTGCTGTGTGCCCCTCCCTAAGTTTCATGGAAGACAGTTTTTCCAAAAACTGGGAGGGAGGCAGAGGAGCTCTACCACCCAGTCGGCAGACCAGTACTGGTCAGCGCCCCGGGGTTGGGGGCCACAGAGGCAGATCATAGTATGAGAACCAGAGCAACTAGAGCAACACTTATGAGAATAATCTTTGGACATGTCAAATGTACTCTCAAATTTTCTGCTCCTACATTATTTTAATGGAGTGGTTATTCAGAACAAGGGATATTTTCACTTTCATTAATGAAATCTGTGCATAGTCAATGGCAAAAGGTGATAAAGCTTCAAGAGGAATTCAGTGAGACTTCTATTTAGGCAGTGACTCTTTAACATGCTCTCAATAATTCCTTTGGTAACAACCTCAATTTACCTTGCCTGCTATTTCAGATGTCTTAAAATAGCATGATTTCCCACAGTCCTATTAAAATTGTGGTGCTTCTCCACTTAGTCAAACGTTTCTGCATTAGATTTCATTTAAATTGCATTTTCATGTGTCTTTATTCAGAGACTCCAATTCAATTTGGGAACACAGTGACTAATACAACTCTTTCTGGGGATTTCATTGTGGTAAGCATCTGGATTTGGGGGAGGGAGATGGCTTTTTTCCTTGATATTTTTCAAAGGTATTTCTGGATATTAATATAGAAATCAGAGAACAAGAAGGCTCAAAAACCCACTCACCTGAAGCTGAATCTAATTCACACATTGGGTAAAAGAAAAGTTTGGGTACACAGAGTGGAGGTGGCTCATACCCTCAGTGCAGCTGCTTCACTGGGATGAGAAGGCAGAGCTCAATTTATGCTGACCTGGTAGCTAACCAGAGTTTATCCCGCAAACTTCCTGGGAAATACAGCTAATGTTGGTCTTTCAAAATGCACAAAATGAAAAGCTCTGAGCATGACGCATACTTGTAGGGGACACTCCAACAGGATTTCCTGTGCAGGAAGGAAGCTTGTTGGAAGCCTTTTAATTCATTCAGAAAAGCAGAGACCAACATGGCTGAGAGCTTGGTTTTGCAGTTACAGAGTCTATTATAATATAAAGCAATCAATCCAGGACATCTCATTTCTAAGTTATAAGAGAATTACATATTCCGTATTCTTTCTAAATGGTCATATTGATATCTCAAATGAGAACATTTTCTTTGAACATTTAATGTATTCACTTCTGATAATTTTAAAATGTAATTCTGCCAGATAAAATGGACATTTCCTTGGGCACTTCAGTCTCTGTTCCAATATGGAAAATTTCCTCAAATTAATATTTTTAAAATGCCAGATTTTAAACCGGATGTGTTGCTGAGACTTTTAAGAGGTTTATATTACATAAATATAGAACTAAAGGAGACACTGAAAACAGTCCAGAATTATTCTGTCTAGAATCATGTGAAATAATAGTATACATCAAGACTCAAAGCAACAGTTATGAGCCTATTAAATGTATATTGACATTATTTTGGTTAATCTCCTTATCTTCATATTTTTCATTGTTACATACTGTTTTAAATTTTTAAAAAGGCCTGGTGCAGTGGATCATGCTTATAATCCTAGCACTTAGGGAGGCCAAGGCATATCTTTGTTCCAATATGTCAGACTTTAGAAATAACTCTATAAATGTGAGGCACTGAACTCAATGCAGAGGAGGTGTTAGTTCCTCGCTTGAGGCCAGGAATTCAAGACCAGCCAGGGCAACATAGTGAGACTCCTCATCTCTACAAAAAACTAGAAAAAATTAGCCAGGCATGGTGATGCGTGCCTGTAGTCTGAGCTACTAGGAAGCTGTGGCAGCAGGAACACTTGAGCCCCGTAGTTGGAAGTTACGGTGAGTTATGATTGGGCCCCTGCACTCTAGCCTGGATGACAGATGTCATCTGTCTCAATTAAAAAAAAAAAAAAAAAGGAAAACATATAATTAAGTTTGAATGCACATATACCTTTTGACAAAGGAATGCCTCACCTACTTGACTCTTTTGTTTCATATTAGACCAGTTTAGTGGCTATTGGAAGAGGTTTGACTTATATTTCATTTCCTTCCTTATTGACCCATGTAAAGTAATGGTTAAGTTTCACTAGTGTTTTGCCAACTTATTTGGAACCAGCTGAGTTATCACGATTACATTAAAATTACTAAAGTATGAGATGCTATACCTTAAAACTGACTCAAGAATGAAGTTTGCTTTCTCAAAATTAGAACCAGGTTTGTTCTGTAATAGGAATACTGCAGATGATATTTTTGGCGTGTACACATTATTTTTATTAATCTCTATATTCTGTATGTTCATAAGAGTTTAAATAGCTATGAAATGACTCCTTATATAATAAATTCAAAATATCTTTGTTCCAATATGTGAGACTTTAGAAATAACTCGATAAATGTGAGGCACTGAACTCAATGCAGAGGAGGTGTTAGTGTCAACAGACTTTCTAGAATCTTGATAGATCTCTTAACAGGTTTGTTTGTTTTATTTTGGGGATTGGGAGGCAGGTTGGGAAACACATATGTAATAAATGATGATCTAAACTGATAAGGACTCCCTCATACCTCCAATGGACCATTCTCCCTCTTGTTTGGTAAATAAATGACACCGATAACAATAGCTTTGCATCTGCAGTTATGAACTAAGCAATGCCTCAAATATCTATTTGCCTTTGCTTTTTTTTTTTTTTTTTTTGATTAAAAATAAACTAGGGTGGGGCATGGTGGCTCATGCCTGTAATCCTAGCACTTTGGGAGGCTGAGGCAGGAGGATCACTTGAGGCCCGGAGTTCTAGACCAGTCTAAGAAAGAGCTAGACCCTATCTCTACAAAAAATAGAAAGATTGTCTGGGCATGGTGGTGCATGCCTGTAGTCCCAGCTACTCGGGAGGCTGAGGCAGGAGCATTGCTTGAGCCCAGGAGTTTGAGGTTGCTGTGAGCTGTGAAGAGGCCCCTGCACTCCTGTCAAGGTGATAGAGCGAGACCCTGTCTCAGGTAGGTAGGTAGGTAGATAGATAGATGATAAATAGATAAACAAAATTATAAAGAAGTTACTGTTTGGAATTTTTGTTGTTGTTTGTTTGTTTTTTGAGACAGAGTCTTGCTCTGTTGCCAGGGCTAGAGTGCCATAGTGTCAGCCTAGCTCACAGAAACCTCAAACTCCTGGGCTTAAGCGATCCTCCTGCCTCAGCCTCCCAAGTAGCTGGGACTACAGGCATATGCCACCATGCTGGGCTAATTTTTTCTATATTTTTAGTAGTCTGGCTAATTTCTTTCTATTTATAGTAGAGATGGGGTTTTGCTCTTGTTGAGGCTGGTCTCGAACTCCTGGCCTAAAGCGATCCTGATCCTCCCGCCTCGGCCTCCCAGAGTGCTAGGATTACAGGTGTGAGCAATCAAGCCCAGTCTATCATTTGGAATATTTGCACTATCAACCCTAAATAAGAAATCATGCATACTAAATAAAGAAGAGGCACTTGCTGTCACTACAACCCCAAACTCCTGGACTCAAGCAATCCTCTTGCCTCAGCCTCCAGAGTAACTGGGACTAATTTTCTATTTTTAGTAGAGATGGAATCTCACTCTTGCTCAGCCTGGTCTTGAACTCCTAACCTCAAGTGATCCTCCTGCCTCAGCCTCCTAGGGTGCTATGATTATAGGTGTGAGCCACCATGCCTGGCCAAGAAGAGGCTTAATGATAACAGGAGTGAGTGATAGAGATAATGAAACACATCTCTTTGAGGATGTTTATAGATTGTGAATTATCAACCACATTTGTGCACTTTTATTTTTAATTAGAGACAGTCATGGCTTGATGGTTTAGGCTGTTGTTATGTGGCTGTTCAGTCACTTATTTGCCAAGTATTTTGGAAACACTATGTGCCAGTTACTGTCCTAGATGCTAAGACTTCAAAGATGAATACAATTAAGATTCTTGCCCTGGAGAAATCTCATAGTTGCTCTTCAAAAGCACCACTCCTAAAATGATTTGTTCTTTCTTCTTCACCCAGAGATGAGAAACCCCAGCACAAATAATTCCAATAGTGGATTAATCTTTAAAGAAAAAATGAGCCATTCATAGTCTAGTCTCATGTTTATGCAAGTTTATTTTCCCATTTCTCCAAAATGTAAACTCTTCTGGTTGAGTTGTACTGTCTGGTCTCATTGTGGTACACACTGAGCTCACCCAATCTTTCTGCCTTTACTACAACTTGTCCCTTGTTCCCTATAATCTGAATTGTACTTGTGCTTTAAGACTGAACAAAGTCTTACTTTATCCATGCACAATTTCATTTCTTTCTGGTTGTTCTTGCTCAGAGTTTGAACTCTAAGTTAGAATTATTTCAACCCTGTAAGTTGCTGAAGTTTATGTTAACATTATCTTTATGCAATAAGTCACCTAACATTGTTCTTCAAAAAAATGTAAACCAGGTATTGGCAGCTCACTGGATTTAGCTTGCAAACATGCCTTGTTTGGTCTTTAGGGTGTTTGAAAAATCAAGAAAATTTACAAAAATTCAGATCTATAGTTTCTCTGAAATAACCTTCACCACTCCAATGAATTCTAGGGGAAAGTAAATATTAATAAATGAGCTCATTTTCAAAGAGTCATATGGCACAGGCAGATAACAGTGACAACAACAATGTATCGAGTGTTTACTGTGACCAAGAACAGTATTAACCCGCATAGTACCTCTAGTAGGTAGGGACTATTATTATCCTTACTTTATAAATGAGGAAACTGAAGCACAAAGGCGATTAAGCAACTTAATCTCCAGGGTCACACAGTTTGCAAATTGTGGAATGGAGATCCAAACCTAAGCAGCAACCTGGAAAATTTCAGGCTGACTACAAATGCCCATCACCATCATGCTTTACTGACTCTGCAGGGGAACTGAAGGGATCTGTTCAAAAGACTTCCCTAAAATGATGGACTAGATTTGGTGAGAAAGTAAGCAAGTCCATTTTAATGTGGGAAAGTGGAACAACAGCTTATTTTTCTTCCTATTAATATTTCCTTGGTTTGCATTTAACTTGATTCTAAACTTTGAAACAAAATGACAGCTGCATGAAGAGGCCCGCACAAATCTAATTGCTTAAAATTAGTTTGCGTGTTTATTATTATTTTGATTAACGACTTACTATTTTTGTCACATTTGCTCATTTCCTAGGGTTATGGCAACCTCATTCTTCTGAACTAAACTGAACTGCTCTCAGCTTTCTCTGGAGTCTGTCTGTACTTTTCATTCGGTCACTTCACCATATCTATTATTTTAGTCTTGATCTCCCAATTAAATTATAAACATTTTGAGGATAGCACAGTCCTTTTTTTCTCATATATGTGTAACATAACACAACATTCAGGATGGTAATTTTTACAAAGTATGTTTCTAATAGGGACTGTGTGTCTGAAAGGATATTAGGATGAAACTATTATATATGTACACAAAATGTATGTGTGTGTAAACCTTTTTATTCTGGAAGATTTCAAGCATACTCAAAAGTAGAGAGAATAGTATAATGGATCCCCATGCTTCAGCAACTCTGTTTTTTAAATTCTGAAATATATATAATGAATATTTTATACATGCATATATAAAGGAATAAGACTGAAAAAATAAACTCCATGTTGTGATCACCTGGCTTAAGAAATTAAATTTTATCAATACTCCTCAACCCTCCTCATTCCCTTCCCTCCCGCTAGAGATAACTCATACCCTGAATTCTGTATTAATCATGTGTGGCTGAGATTGCCACATTTGTACACCAACATCTATGTTCCTTTCTCTTTTGGTAATACGACTCCAGAAGTTTTAACTGGACACATGCCTTCTAAAGATTGTATTTTTCGTGTTCCCTTGCAGTTATGTATGGCCATGTGTATAGGGTTTGGCCACTGAGATGTGAACAGAAATGGTATATGTAGCTCCTGTGTTGCATCCTTAGAAGAATTGTGCTCTGTTCTCTCTTCCCTTTTTGTTGATTGGGACACGGACACGATGGCAGAAACTGAAGCAGCATCTTAGAGACCACGAAATGGAAGTCAGGTGTTGAGGATGGAAAGCACAAAGATTGAAGAAGTAGGTTTTGTTCTCTGCAGCCCAAGGTAGGCCTGTATGTGGCACTACCCTGATATGCCCTGGTATGTTTCACTTATATTATGCGGTTGTAAAAGAGATTTTATTTATTTTGACAAAGTGGTACAGTCACGTGTTCAAAATCCAGAAGGAGTTAAGGGCTAACTCGAGTGCAAAGTTTCCCTTTTACCCCTGCTGCCTGCTACCCTCCCCGCAAAGCAGATAGTGCCACCAATTTCTTCTGGCAGCATCTTGTGGATGCAACTTGTGTAGCATCATGTATTTTAAACATAATTAATTAGGTTATAAAAATTAGCATATAGCTATAGTTCCTAATCAGAAATGTCTAAAGGCCATGGTTCTAGGTTTCACCGTAAGTAACAATTCTGATATTGTTAGTGTCTATGTAAAGGGCTGCTTAAAAGGATTCTGAGGCATGATGTGATCAGTTAAAAACCAAAACGTTATGATCGTTAATCACAGTCTGCTTTGGGCTCAGGAGGGGGAGTTGGCCCCATGTGTCCAGGTTCACTGATGACTGAGCTGCCATTCTCTTTGAGTTCTGTAAGAATTTAGTTGATGAGGCCGGGCGCGGTGGCTCACGCCTGTAATCCTAGCTCTCTGGGAGGCCGAGGCGGGCGGATTGCTCGAGGTCAGGAGTTCGAAACCAGCCTGAGCAAGAGCGAGACCCCGTCTCTACTATAAATACAAAGAAATTAATTGGCCAACTAATATATATAGAAAAAATTAGCCGGGCATGGTGGCGCATGCCTGTAGTCCCAGCTACTCGGGAGGCTGAGGCAGGAGGATCGCTGAGCCCCGGAGATTGAGGTTGCTGTGAGCCAGGCTGACGCCACGGCACTCACTCTAGCCTGGGCAACAAAGTGAGACTCTGTCTCAAAAAAAAAAAAAAAAAAAAAAAAGAATTTAGTTGATGAGAGCTGAACAAAGAGAAGTCCCAGCACAGTAATATGGGGAGATCCAACTATCTGATGTGCAGTAAAGGACCAGCCTCCTTTGAAAAAGTCAAATATATGCACCAAATTTTACGCATTTTACGTACTGGGGGACCTAAAAGTACTTTCAAAACCTCTTTGGTCTTGATTTTTACATGGCACTAAACTAGAGAGTTTAATAAGTCAACTTCCTAATTCGCAGAACAGTGGAATCAGCACATTGGAAAGGGGGGAAAGGTGCTTGCTGTAAGCAGTGAGAAATAACAGCAGACAGGATGACAACACAGGAAGAACTTAAGCCACTGTAGCCTGGGGCCATTTAATGGAGGGACAGATACTCTCACATACTTTAGTAAACCCTCTGCTATGTTGGAGCTATAGCACAGCAAAATGCAATAATTAGTGTTTATGGAGATGTGCCTCTGTCATCAAGATAGTGTGCCCAGTGCACTGTACTTTAAAAGGTTAGATTCAATCAGACGCATGGAGGAATGATAACTTACAGCCTTGAAAATAGAGAATAAACAACTTCAAAAACTGATAAATTAAATTATGTCAAAATTAATAACTTCTGTACTCAGGAAAGAAAAACAAAAATAAAATAAGAAGGGAAAACAACAACTGGGAAAACTAGTTTTACTATTTACAGTAGACAAAGGGTTAATATTATAACCTGGAGAGACAGGTGGAGAATTGTTATTAGAAGAACAGGGAGGGTAGAATCCATGGAGCTGATAGGTTACAAAAAAAAAAAAAAGAAGAAGAAGAAGAATTAAAGAAAAAAGTTTGCACAAAGGCAATGGAAGTATAGGTTATTTTTAAAAACATGTATTTTTACAGTTTTTATTTTATAATAAAGGCACATGAGGATAAATGAAAGGGCAGAAAAGACAAAGGACTTGGTATGAGGCATTCTAGAAGGATTATCTTCAAAATGAGTATTGACTATGAGGCATTTCTGATTTTTTCGTTTGTTTTGTCTTTCTGTATGCATGCAAAAGGGATAAGAATATTTAGGTCCCTAGAAGACTTTGCCAAGACTATCTTATCCCCTTGGGGCGATTTTTCCTCAATAAACCACATAGGAATCTGAGAAGGAATTCTCAGAGGTCTCTGAATTGAATAGACATTTTAATTTAAATACTTTAAAAGGTTTTTCTGTGGCCTTAAAAAGGCATATTTTGATTATCTGGTGATGACCTCCTGACAGACTGTTGCCTCACATTTGCCTTAAAAAAACAAAACACAAAAAATTCTTTATTCAGCTATAATTTACATATCATAAAATTCACCCATTGTAAGTATACATTTCAGTGATTTCAGTCAATTCATACAGTTGTTCAGCCATTACTGCAGTCCAGGCTTAAAACATTTCTAACACCCAAAATATTGCCCTCCCCCCATGTTTGTATGCAGTTAATCCCCAATCCCACTCCAGCCCTAAGTAACCCATGGTTTGTTGTCCGTCTCTATAAATTTACTTTTTCTAGACATTTCATATAAATGTCATATAAATGGAATCAAACAGCAGGTGCTATTTTGCATCTATTAATAACTTCTTTCACTTAGCATTATGTTTTTGAGATTTATCACATTGTAGCATGAGTCAGTAGTTCATTTCTTTTAATTGTTAAGTAATATCCATTGTATGGATTTACATTGTGTGTATCCATTCACCCATGGGTGGACATTAGATTGTTCCCAGTCATGTTTACTTTGTGTTTACAATTAAATTGGTACCAAGTAATAGTCATGAAGCAGGAACTATGAAATAGGATATAGGACTTAGGGTTTTTAGAATTATTTCCCAGGGCTCTTTCATATTAAAAGACTCTGTTACTGAACCGCACTGGGATCCAGTTATCCAGAGCAGTAAAGCCGGACACTGACACCGATTGCAGGGGGAGAAAAAGGCGTTTATTGCATGGCGCCAAAGCAGGAAGAATGGGCAGCTAACTCTTAAAACTGGAACTCCCCATTGGCTTATATGCAAGGGTTTTTTGTTTTTTGTTTTGAGACAGAGTCTCGCTTTGTTGCCTAGGCTAGAGTGAGTGCCATGGCGTCAGCCTAGCTCACAGCAACCTCAGTCTCCTGGGCTCAAGCAATCCTTCTGCCTCAGCCTCCCAAGTAGCTGGGACTACAGGCATGTGCCACCATGCCCGGCTAATTTTTTTTTATATATATATATTAGTCGGCCAATTAATTTCTTTCTATTTATAGTAGAGACAGGGTCTCGCTGTTGCTCAGGCTGGTTTCGAACTCCTGACCTCGAGCAATCCGCCCGCCTCGGCCTCCCAGAGAGCTAGGATTACAGGCGTGAGCCACCACGCCCGGCCTATGCAAGGGTTTTTAAAGGCAAGTGTACATTTCAGGAGAGTGGAAGTTGTGAGCAAAATTGTCAGTCAATACCTGGAGGTTACACGTTGGTTTGGACCACAATGTTGAGATATCTGGAAACAGGACCTTCCAGGTCACAGGTGGATTCACAGATTTCTTTGATAAGCAATGGGATAAGGAAGCCAGGCCCTGTGTAAAAACTTGGGGTTGGCCGGGCGTGGTGGCTCATGCCTGTAATCCTAGCACTCTGGGAGGCCGAGGCGGGCGGATTGCTCGAGGTCACGAGTTTGAAACCAGCCTGAGGAAGAGTGAGACCCTGTCTCTACTATAAATAGAAAGAAATTAATTGGCCAACTAATATATAGAGAAAAAATTAGCCGGGCATGGTGGCGCATGCCTGTAGTTCCAGCTACTCGGGAGGCTGAGGCAGGAGGATCGCTTGAGCCCAGGAGATTGAGGTTGCTGTGAGCTAGGCTGATGCCACAGCACTCACTCTAGCCTGGGCAACAAAGCGAGACTCTGTCTCAAAAATAAATAAATAAATAAAAAATAAAAACTTGGGGTCAGTGGAAAGGAATGTTAAGGTTTGGCCTGTGTTTTGATTCTCTGCAGACCCCTTAGGAAGAAATTTAGAACAAGGACAGCATTAGAGTTCGGTCCTCAGTTCCTCCTTATCTACATTTTCCATCTGGTGGGGGTTTCTGGAAAAAAAAAAAAAACTTAAGAATGTATGTTAGGAGGTTATCTTTTAGTTTCCATAAGGAACTAAAGCACCTTGTGACTCTGGCTTGCTTGGAAGACTTTTATTACTGTCTTCTTGCTTATCAGCTTGTTCATTTACTTTTTAAGGCTAACTGGGTGCCTAGAATTTCTCTTGAAAAGACTCAAGATTTTTTCCTTTTTTTTTTTCCATGCTTGGGGGACCCAGCAGGCCCCTAAAAGGGGTCTCTGTTCTGTCTCAATTCCATCCAATATTCAAATTTGAGAAATGCTGTTTAGGTTTGTAAAATTTATCAGCAGTGTCCTAGTGACTGGACTCACCCCCATTTTGAAGTGTTAGATATAACAATATTTATATCTCTCTAAATTTAATATGGTTTGTTTAAATGCACCAGGAACACCATGTTGCTAGGGGAAAAAATCTCCTAGTCTCTGCCTAATAGTGTTATACAGAACAACAATTTGTTACAGTAATCTATCAGTGTCATTAGGTGGATCCCTAAAGGAATATTTATTTTGTATAGAGGTTCTTGGGGAGGGAGGATTAGTTTATCTCTTGCACTTTGTCTCAGCAAATCTCATGGTACATCCCTAATTATCCCAAAGAATTTATCTCTTCCCAACAGGAACTGACTTGAGATAACTGAAGCAAGAAGGGAAGAATTTATTGGAGTTATAGAATTCTAATAATAAAAACAGAATTGAAGGAGGGTTGAATGTAGGGGCCAAGGGAAACTTCCCCTTCCCTCTCTGAAGGTTAGCTTAAAAAAAAAAAATCAACTCACAAAAGAGAGATTAATTGGAGAAAAGGCATACAAATTTATTGAATTCATATACACTGGCAAAGTGCAGAGTGATTGCCCTCCCACTAAAGGGATTCAGGATTCGTACACACCGTCCTGGCAAAACAGGTTATAGTAGGGAGGAGAAGAGGAATTCTGTTGAGGAGCAATAAAGGATTACCAGGGAGACTGAATGGATCCTGGAACAGAGATTAATTTGTAAATAGTTCTCTTTGACAGTGAAAGGGTTTGTTCAGGTGTGGTTACATTCTTGGTCTTACTGGGAGGGGAAGAAAAAACAATTGCCTTCCTTAGTGGGTCTGGATCATAGGCACATAAAGGCCTGGGCTTTGGGAGAAATAGGGCATGGAGGTGGGAGGGTTTGAGGAACCTTGAGACTTCTTCAGCTCAGCATGTCAATGAGCCTTATTTTGGGGTTATCAGTTTCTGAGCCCCAACATGAACAACCAGGATCCAGGTTGTTGGTTTGCTCTTGGGGAGCAAAGTTACCAGAATTCAAGTACAGTGTCTCTTGGTCTCCCCCCACACACACATTGAAATAAGTCACGTTCAGATGCTTTCGGTCCCTCTGTGACTCTGCTCAAAATCAAATTCCTAAGAGGTTGGGTTACCTGTTTATCTCTGCAGGCTTGAGCATGGAGAGTGGCCTCAAGAGACCCACTTTGTGGAAACATTAATCTCCCGCTACGTCTCTTCTTTTTCAGTAGCATCTTACCTTTATCACGTCTTCTCAATTTTGAAAAGATTTTCTATTTAAATCAGTTGGATCATCCAACTACTTCCCTCTACTCTTTTTACAGCTTTATTGAGATACATTCCACATACCATAAAATCTACACGTTTAAAAAGATTCAGTGGTTTTTAGTATATGCACAGAATTGCACAATCACTACAATGTAATTTTAGAACATTTTTCCACACCCCAAAAGAAACTCCTTGCCTCTTAGCAGTCACCTCAATTCCTGCTCTCTCTCCAGCCCACCCTACTTCTACTCCAGCCCCAAGCAATCACTAATCTACTTTGTGACTCTACGGATTAATCCATTCTGGACATTTCACAAAAATAGAAACATATGATATATGGTCTTTTGTGACTGACTTCATTCACTCAGTGTATGTTTCCTGGTCCATTCATGTTGTAGCATGAATCAGTGCTTCATTCCTTTTTATGCCTGAATAATATTCCATTGTATGGATATGTTGGGTTGGCAGTTGTGTGTTCTCGGTTCTTGGTGTACTCTTGGCCGAAGACCGACCAGACACACCCAAAGCAAGGTAAGCATGAAATGAAGTTTATTGAGGAAGAGCAAGATAGATTTATAGAGCAAGAGCAAGATACATTCACCCCAGATGACAAATGGGCCCCCCTAGCAACAAGACATTATAATCTGGGGTCTTGTTTTATACTGTCTGGATTGGGCCCTCCTCATGGTTTCAACGTCACCATGGAACCACTTTGATGGTTAATAATTAGCCTTAGGTTTAGGTTGCTTTCTAGATCCTATTATGCCTGGGTTGCCTGGCATTCTTTTACAGATGGACAGGGCAGCCCTCCTCTCCCCAGTTGTGGTAGTTGCTCGGGGCAGGATCAAGGTGGGGCAGCACGAAGGCCAGGTGTCCGGTGTCCGCCTTTGTCCCTAGGATAGCCAGAGGTCCCTGGCTGTCTTCCTAAAAGATATGTCACATTTTGTTTATCCATTAATTAATTGATGGGCATTTGGGCTGTTTCCAATATTTTTTTTTTTTTTTTTTTGCTATTGCTATTACTATTATTTGCTACATGATTTTGTAAATGCTACCCAATATTGTAAATAAACCCAAGGTCATAACTGTTTATTTGCATGTTTTCTTCTAGGAGTTTTACAGTTTTAGCTCTTACACTTCGGCCTCTGATTTACTTTGTGTAAGGTATGAAGGAGAGGTCCATATTCATTTTTTTTGTATATGAATATTCACTTGTACAGCACTATTTTTTGAAAAGACTATTCTTTCCCCATTGAATTATCTCGATACCCTTGTTGAAAATCGACTAACCATAAATGTGAGTGTTTATATCTGGACTGTCAGCTTTATTCCATTGATATATATTGATATGTCTTCATATCCTCATGCCAGTCTATACTGTCTTGATTACTGTAGCTTTGCAGTAATTTTTGAAATGCTACCTAATATTGTAAATAAACCCAAGGTCATAAATATATATTTGCATATTTTCTTCTAGGAGTTTTACAGTTTTAGCTCTTATACTTAGGCCTCTGATTTACTTTGTGTAAGGTATGAATGAGAGGTCCATATTCATTTTTTTTTTTTTTGTATATGAGTATTCACTTGCACAGCACTATTTGTTGAAAAAACTATTCTTTCCCCATTGAATTGTCTTGACACCCTTGCTGAAAATCAACTAACCATAAATGTGAGTGTTTATATCTGGACTGTCAGCTCTATTCCATTGATATATATTGATATGTCTTCATATCCTCATGCCAGTCTATACTGTCTTGATTACTGTAGCTTTGCAGTAATTTTTGAAGTATAAGTGTGAGTTCTTGAACTTTAAGATTTTTTTGTTTTTTGCCATCCTGGATTGCTTGCATTTCCATATAAAATTACTATAGTAAAAAATTAGTATAGTAAAATTACTATAGTGAAAAAGGCAAAAATTACTATACTAATTATACTGTATATCAGAATTGTCTGAGTGTCTCTGTACTCTTGGGCATAATGTTATAAGGCGTCTTTGAACCAATCTGTTCTTCCCATTTATTCTCTGTTTATAAGAGTGTGTGTCAGTCAGGGTTCTCCAGAGAAATAGAAGCAATAGGATGTATTTTGGCAAGTCCAAAATCTCCAGAAACTCAGGTAGGAGTTGATGTTGCAGTCTTGAGACAGAATTTCTTTTCTCCAGTAAACCCTAGTTTTTACTGTTAAGGCCTTTCAACTATTTTGAATGAAGCCCACTTACATTATGGAGGTAATCTGCTTTATTTAAAGTCAACTGATTGTAAATAAGAACCACATCTACAAAATATTTCCATAATAACACCTAGAGTACTATTTGATTAAATCACTAGATACTATAGGCTAGCCAAGTTGACACATAAAACCGACCATCAGAGTATAAATTTCTGTAGGAAAGGGTCTGTGTCCTCTGTTTCTCTTTTCTTTACTACAGGGAGTCAAATGGCATACCATATAATCAATAGATGTTTTATAAATGTTTGTCTGAATGATTGAATGACTGGGACAAGGTTAAGTCCAAAATCCAACTTGACAACTTGAGAGCTTTAATTTTGGCAAGATTATTTTTGCTGAGCAGGTGTTTTTTATTGTCAGATATTATTAGCAGAAAATTGTTTTCCCCAATCTCTTTGGCAGCTGAATTATTTTAACTAATATGCCCATGCCTTCTGTTCTGGGTTTATTCCTACCTCAAGGTCACCAATATATAAACTACTGTTTTATTTGTATTAGCTGACTATCCTTCCAACTCTGCTTAACTATTAAATAAATTTAGCATTCAAGAGTAACACAGGGTACTCCAATTTCCTTTCCACCCTCTTCTGACCCATTTTGAACCTCCAAGCAGTGGGATGCCTCTGCCTGCCTACATGGGTCTCTTTGCAGGTACAGTAATACTTAGGTATTTTGAAACACATTTAAGTTTTGGTACTTTAGGGGAGAAAAGTGCATGGAACCTTACGGTAGTGTTCTAGTAATATCTGTAAGACAATGTAGGGGAGCATAAGGAAAGCAAATGTGGAGTGGAGGGGTTTGTTGACCATGGTTATAGGTACCATAATAATATTTTCTCTTGAGCATTTATTCTCTACAGGTGACAGTAAAGCCAATATAATATTTTGCCTTTAAGGAACAACACCTTTTGGAAGGTGGGAGCAGTGGAGAGGTCATCCCAGCCTGACCTTGAAGCGCCTCCTTTAGGGTTGAAGATTTCCTCAATTTATCCTGACAACTCCAGGGTGAAAATGTGCAAATGTTTGGACAATAGAGGGGGAAAAGAATAGGTCTCAGAAACAATACACTTGACAACAAATCTGAAGTATAAGGAAAAAAAATCCTTAATAAGTATCTTAAAACTCTGGACTCTGGGTTTCTTGAAGTTTCTGCTGATCTGCTAAGTCAGCTTTGGTTCTCTCTCTGTAATTTTTGCCCTCTTAGAGAGCCTGTGCACCCACCCATGGAGGGATAGTGGTGTTTTGTCTAGACGGCTGGGCCCTAAGCTGATCTCCTTGAAGAGACTTCGCTAGATTTGGCTGCTGCTGTCACTACCCTGCTAAATTAAGATAAACTTTTACATTCCTGACCCCAAATTACTACACCCCCTTGCTAAGCCTTCTGTGCGAAGTGGCACCATGGTGCTTATTCTGTAGTCCCCAGTTGTTGTCAAACTCCCAGTGAACTCTTGACAACCATCTGAGACTTTAAAATATTTAAGCATCTCTCTGATTACTTTACATTTCTAAGAGGTGCTAAATGTTTTAAATAAAGCCTGCCTAAACAGTCTTGTCTCATTCTGGTTTCCTCTCACAGAGGAAGTGCCTTTCACTAACCCCAAACTACTGGCTTCTAATTTTAGGGATAACTAAGGTAGGATCAGGACAGAAAATAAGCTCTCCGCCACTGATTTCCCTTAGTCATTTTACTCCAGAGGCCTATAATTAGCTCTATTTTCTCCACCTGTAGTACATGTTTGGGTTTAAAATGATGTTGGAAGAATAGTGGATGATGTGCAGGGTTAGAAATTAGGGAGCCTACTTGGTTCTACTTTTGGATACTTACATGAATGACATAGGGAGGGGGAGAAGGGGAGATATTATCAATCCATTTCATTTCCTTTTATTTTTAATGACCTTAGTAACTCAGGGACACATAGGTCACCTGCTGTTTGCCAGGCACTGTTCTGGGTACTTTACTTGTATTAACTCATTTAATCCTAACAGTACAATAGCCCTGTGAGCTGTAGGTCCTATCACTATCCCTATTCCAGAGTGGTGGAAACTGGAATGGTAAGTAATTTGTTCAAGGTCATGGAGCAGATAAAAGTCAACACTAGACAGAGCCCACATTCTTTGATGCTATGCCATTCTGCAAGATGAGATGGCAAAATGAAAACAAAAACAAAAAAATAATAGGAGAAACAAAAACCCCAGTTCTTCCCATCTGAAAACACCCAGCAGTTCTGGCATGGTGGGAATTTTTCTCCAGCATTTCAGAGCCCTGCAATGCTATGATGGGGGTTCATGACCTGCAACGATAGGTTTGAAGAAAGAGGAAATCATGTAAACATAAGGTGGTGTTTAATGAGCTCCACCTAGAAGGATTAGCTTCACTGGAGTTGTTGTTCATAACAACATTTTAAATACCCAGTGGAGGAATCAACTGCTTTCTTAGTCTTCTTTATTAAATTTCACCAAATGAGAAAGCTATTCCACAAATAAGGTTCATATTTAGCTTATAAAACTCTCCTTAGTCTGCCTCCTAAGAATTTACATAGAAATTCTTGCTTTTCCTAGCTCTGTGTTTTACTGTTCCTACCTAGAATGCTGTTCCTTCTGCTCCTCATTGCAATTTTCTGGCAAATCCTTTTCCATTTTTTTTTTTTAAGGTACAGTAGTGCAAGGATCACATTTTCTATAAAGCTTTTCCTTAGGTTAGCTCTGTCCCTGTCTCCCTGAACTGATGGCTTCCTCTTACATGAAGACAGCGTGTATACTTTTATTTTAGCACCTCTAATACTTTATTGCAGTACTTGTCCATGGACTGCAATATATGTCACTAGTCCTCTATGAAATAAGCACAGAAATTGAAGGTAAGCATTTAGGAATTGAATAGCAATTTGACAAAGTAATTTTATATCTCTGGAATTTAGTAATAGAAATTAGAGATTGCATTTTTATGTCTTTACTTTTTATTTCATTTTTCTAGTCATAAAAAAATTTACAGAAGGATCAGTCTATGAAGGCTTCAAACATTTTTGAAACTGGTCCTTTATCATAAATAGTTTGAGAAACCCTGTTTATTATTTTTCCTCATCTCTCCTCTGTTCTAGATAGACCATAAGCACCTGAGGGCAAAGTTCATCTTTGTATGAACAGTATTTTTGTATCAACAGTAATGAATTTGGCATCCAGAGCAATGACACTGCAACTCTCATAAAACTGTTTTCATACCTGTCACTTGTCCCTTTTTAAAGGCTGAATTATACTCTTTTCTAATGCCTCAATCATTGTACTTATCATACTGTAATTATCTGTTTGTGGTTCCATCTTTCCCACTAAATCCTTTACGGAAGTTGAGACCAGCTCTGATCACTTTTTGATCCCAAATGCCAACCATACTGCCTGGAAAAAAAAAAAAAAATGTGTGCTCAGTAGGTTTTGTTGGTTGAATGAACGAATGAATGAATTCTGGCTGCTGATCTGTTCCTTTTTGTTTTTAGTGACCTCACTTGATTCATTAACTCACAGCTTAAGGGAATGTGTAAAATGGGTCCAGAGAATTAATGTCTGATATTTAACTCTATCTACTATTACAATTTAATATTGTTAAAAAATAAAATTAGTAGCATATATTTCGGGGGTACAATTTTTTTCCTACCTGAACAAAATGGGATTTGCATTCTTTTTTATTTATTACTTGAACTAATAAAACGCCCCTGTGTCGATTTGCTGCTGATTCACAGTACTGCACAGGCATGCCCTCCTTAGCAGGTTTGAATTTTGGTTTTTGTCCCTGAGTTCCTCCTCTTTTCAAAAAATATGGTATGATAGCTAAAGGAAAACTCTACAACTCTCTGTATAAAACCATTCCTTATGATTCATTTACTATATTTTTTTCCTTTTATTCTTCTAAACGTGTTCCCCGTTCAGCAGATCTACATAATTAGGACTTGGAAAACTCCCAGAAGAGCTCTATTTTGTAATTTACATTTGAATTCTAGATTTCAACAAAGAATCTAACCTTGCTTGGAGGATGCTAACATTGTTTTTGGATGTTGCTTTTTAGCTTTCTCTGGTTATTGGACAGTCATGCTTAAAGTTTGTTCTAGTCTACTCAGCATTTCAAGTTCTTTTTCCTCTTATATAATTGCAAGAAACTTCCCTCACGAAATAATTTATATGTTTGAAATGCAAATAATGAATGTAGACTCAAATAAAAGCATATTTACATTAACTTCAGTGAAGAAGGGAAATACAAAAGCTGCATGCATTTAAAAATTAATCTTGAGATATTCTAAACCAAGAGTCTGTTAAATAAGCAACATGAAAAGCATCAACCAGGTTAGGTGTTTTCATTGTCAATGTTTAGTTTCTTCCAGTGTAGAGTATGTTTTTGAAAAGAGGTAGGTAGGGCTGCCTGCCATATGAATAATTTACTTTCAGGGAACCAGGAAACATAAAAATATAAATGGTATTTCTAATGGACTGCCAAATGTTATAATCCAAATAAAAGCATTTCCAGAGGAACCGAAAGGATGGAGGTATTCTGTTCATATGGAATATAATGCGATAAAAAATGATGAGCAAATTGCATTCATAGACAAATGAACTGTGTGAGTGAAAAACAGCTAATAAAGAGGAGACGAGGGAGAATAAAAGCGGTGATCCACATTTTGAAGATTTTTAGCCAGGGACACTGAGTGATCATAGCAACCATCTCCAAGGAGACCTGTGGAAATGTGAAAAACGCTGAGGTCACGCAGGCGTCCAGAGAAATTCCATATTGATTAACAATTTCTAGTTGTATCTTTCTCTCTTCACCTTCAATGCCTCCAGCCTTTGAAACAACCTTTATTCGAAGGATAAAGAAAGACCCAATGTGATTTGCCCCGAAGAGAAAAAGTAATTCTCAGGAGAGAAACTCTGCTCCAATCGCTGTGTGCAGCCTTTCACTAACCTTCAAAAGCTATTCAGAAACTTGGATATTAATGAAGTGAGAAGTCCCCGGGATTAAATACAAGTCTAGGTCATAGGTGGTCATCGTGGTTATTGTTTTATTGAAAAAGATGCAAGTTTAAATTCTGGGGCTTGGAGGCAGAGCGCTCAGAAAGGGTTCTCTTAGAATTCCTTCATTACCAACCAAGCAGGAGACACCTTCCTTTTCAAATCCCTCCATCCTGCTCGTTCTGCAAGGGCCTTGCTTAGGAGGATGGAGAGGAATTACGGGCCAGCTACGAGGAGCAATGGTTTCCTTATAGTTCATTCAGCAGCAAATATTTATTGCTCGTCTGCGGCAGCCCGACCGGCACTGTACCCAGACGCTGGGAAAACAAACGTCACCCATGCTCTCCAGATGTCCAAAATGTAAAGGGAGATGGACAAAATAAAATAAAAATAAAAGCAGTAATTACACGTAGGAAACATGTGTGGAGTGTTCTGAGCATACAGGGGCTAGAGGGAGATGACAGGGAGACCTCTGAGGCAGCAAGAAATTCCAAGAGGAAGTGATGGCCATGTTGAGAGCCGAGAAGGGGACTAAGGTGCTCTGCGTGATGTAGAAAGTCATGGGATTTAAGAAAGGTCTGGGAATTGCATACAGGCCAGCAGACTTAATAAGAAGTCATGAGGGCGTGAGATGCAACAAAAATTTAAGCACCCCTTCCTCTGTGTCAGCCCCCACCCACTTATTTCTACTTGATTAATTCTGGGGTTGTAGCAGTTTGAGTTGGAGAGAGGGGTGTCCCACGTGATGAAACCATGAGGCCAGACCTTTTCCCAGTGCTACTGGGGACCATTTGGCACAGACTGCTGATCTCTGCTCTGATTCTCACCTTGCTCAGCAATGTCTGATTGCATATGGATGTTATGTGTTCACTTTCACGGGTCTCACGTGTGGGATTTAGTCATATTGCAAGCTTTATACCTACCTCATGGAGCAGTTATGCAGAGTAATGGGCAAATATATGTAAAATACTTCAAATAAATACTGCCTGATTCACAGTAAGCACTGAATAAAAAAGGTTGATATTATTGTTATTATGAGTCATTATTATAAATCTAGGATTCTCCCAAGTCGTTGGAACCCCTGGGGTGTCCTCTGGACCTGGAGCCTGAGCAGAGGTGGAACAGACTCCCAGCAGGGCCCAGGCTGTCTAGGAAGGTGTGGTCCAGCTAGAAGGAGGGGTGCCTGGGACCTTGGCTAGAGGCCCGAGTTCACTGAAAGGTTCATTTTTATTGTGAGCTTGCTGGGAGAGGTGTGAGCCAGGAGTACTGCAGAGTTTGGTCCTTTTGAGGTATGGGTGTTGCTATTGTCATTTTTAGAAGGGACTGCAGGGGTTTCACAGGAATGAAGGCCATTTTACTGTTATAAAATAAGGGATCATTTAAGAGCATGAAGGATTTTGCTTTCTGTGTTTTTGTTTTGTTTTGTTTAAAAAAAAATGTATTACATCTGATACTGCAAATCTACTCTCAAGAATTGCTAATTGCTATTTGAACGTGGTCTCCATTGCAGAACCTACTCAGCCCCAAAGCTGAAAACAGCTTATAATATACCTGCTTTCTGGAATTCTTGTACACACCAACTCCCCAAGCTGGCTGTGAGAAATTAAAGGATGATATGTCTACGTTGTTTGTCATACAGAAAGCCCTCAATAAATGTGCTATTGGTGCTATTTTGGCTATTCTCATCTTGCTGATTTCCGAAGCTGGTGGCTAGTGCAAATGCAGGATTGTATTGTGCTGTCCTCACCGAAAGTTTGGTAGTTACAAGATTTCCCTGGCACATGTCTTTAGTCTGACCAAGTTGTAGATTTCTAACTATTAAGATTCCAAATTAGTCCATGTTTTAAAATTGGGTGTGGAGGAAATCAGTTGTAGAAAAACTGCCTAGAGAATTCAAATTGCTCAAAGCCACCAAGAAAAGATATCTTTTCTGGGGAAATGATGTTGTTGCACAGTAATAATAATATGCTGGACAAAGTGCTAAATTCTTTCTTCAGTCACCACAACCACCCCATTACCATGTTTTATAGATGAGAAAACTGAGACCCAATGAAGTTAAATATAACTCACTCAAGGTCACCCAGCTAACAAGACTCATTAGAGCCTGGACTTCAACTCAGAGGTGTCTGACTTCAGAGTCCATGCGTGAAACCTTTTATGCTGCCTACCTTTGCTTGTGCTATCTATGCCATGGGTTCGTATTCATTTATTCGGTAAATATTTATTGTATGTGCCAGGTGCTCTTCTAGCCCTTGGGAATACTGTGGTGGACAAGATTGTCAAAGACACCACAGTTATGGAGTTTATATTCTAGTGGAAGACACTTAAAATTAACGAGAAAATGAGTGTGTGAGCGTGACTGTTTGTGCATAAAGTACACATGTATACTATTGGAAGTGATGTGTGCTATGGAGAAAAATGACATCCAGAGAAGAGGTACAGTGGCTATTTTATATATTCAGGGTAAAAGTCACTAAAAAGTTACCTAAAATAGTAACTTTTTTCCTCATCTTGTTTTGGCTATTACTTTTTATTAATTTTTTTATTTAACATTTAATATGTGCATGCTGACATGTTTGTAAATTGTGAAGCATAACAACATGATATCTGTGAACCTCCCACCTAATCTAAGAAATAAGGCATTTCTAGTCCTGCTGCACCTTCCTGTGCACTGCTCATCCCATCTACCTGCTACCTTTTGAAGCAACTATTTCCTAAATTTTTTCTTCATTTTTCTCTTGTATTTTATTTTAAAAAGCCGTGTTTAACCCTTATGGATGTGTCTATAAGTACTATATTGTTGAGTTTTGCTTGTTTGTTTTGATTTGTAAAAAAATAGTGTTATTGTTCCACATCGTTGCGTGTAGCTGTAGTTCATTCATTTTAATAGCTGAATTATGTTCTGTTGGGTGAATGGGCAAAATGAACTGATTCATTGCCCTGTTGATGGATATTTGGCTTGTTTCCAGCTTTTTTCTATTTGAACAGTGCTGCTAAACATTTTTGTGTGTGCCTGTTCATGCAGATGTACAGGAGTTTCTCTGTGACCTATTGCTAGGAGTGGCATTGCCGGGTCATAGGGCATAAGGATATGTCAAAATCTTCAGCATCACGTGATACTGCCAAATTGTTTTCCAAAAAGGTGGTAGCAATTTACATTCCTACTGCAAGTGATTGAGAGTTCCAGTTGGTCCAGTTTTTATTAGGGCTTGGTATTATAAGACATGTTAACTTTTGCCAATCTAATGGGTGCAAGATAATATTTCATTGTGGTCTTCATTGACATTTTCTTAGTAATTACTTAGATAGAACCTCCGAAGAGGTGATATTTTTAAGCAGAAACCTGAATGAATTAAAAGATCAAATCAGGCACGACTGTGATGGTAGAATGTTCCAAGGCAAGGTTTCTGGGGGCCGAAACTACCCTGAGGTGTCCACAAAGCAGCAAGAGAGCCCTTGTCAATAGAGAGAAGTGAGCCAGGGAGATGAGGTTAGGAAGGAAGGTAGAAGCTAGTTCTCCTAGGACCTGGGAGGCCAGGTAAACACTGTACAATTGACCCTTTAACAAAAAATGTGAGGGTTAGGGGCACTGAACTCCCCCCGACACACACACTTGAAAATCCTGGTATAACTTTTGATTCTTCAAAAACTTAACTACTGATAGCCTCCTGTGAACAAGAAACCTTACCGATAGCATAAAAAGTCAATTGACTCATATTTTGTATATAATATGGATTTTTTAATCATCCAGCCCCCAAATGTCAATATTATATGTATTACATACTGCATACATACATACATATGTAATACATACAATATTATATGTATTACATTCTTATAATAAAGTAAGCCAGAGAAAAGAAAACCATAAGGAAGAGAAAACATATTTACCATTCATTAAGTGAGAGTGGATCACCATCAAGGTCTTCTTCCTCCTCATCTTCACAATCAGCAGGTTGAAGAGGAGGAAGAAGAGGAGGGGCTGGTCTTGCTGTCTCCAAGGTGGCAGAGGTGGAAGAAAGCCTGCATATAAGTGGACCTGAGCAGTTTAAACCTGTCCTGTTCAGAGGTCACCTGTACTTTAGACTTCATTCTAAGAGTTTTGGGAATACATGAGAAGGACATTAGAAGGAAAGAAAGTGATTCGATTAACATTTTAAAAGTATCACTTTGGCTTCTATGTGAACAGATCCAAGAGGGCAGTGAGAGCAGGACCATAGGGAGAGCTGGACATGCAGAATTGAAGGTGAGAGGTGGTTTTGGCTTCTCTCAGAGTGTTGGTGAGGAAGGTGGTGAGAAGTTGCATTCAGGACACATATTAAAGGCAAGGCTGGGAGGCCAAGGCGAGTGGACTGCTAGAGGTCAGGAGTTCGAAACCAGCCTGAGCAAGAGTGAGACCCCCGTCTCTACTATAAATAGTAAAAAGAAATAGTAGTACTATAAATAGTAAAAAAGAAATTAATTGGCCAACTAATATATATAGAAAAAATTGGCTGGGCATGGTGGTGCATGCCTGTAGTCCCAGCTACTCGGGAGGCTGAGGCAGAAGGATTGCTTGAGCCCAGGAGTTTGAGGCTGCTGTGAGCTAGGCTGACGCCACGGCACTCACTCTAGCCTGGGCAATTAAGCGAGACTCTGTCTCAAAAAAAAAAAAAAGGCAAGGGTGGTAAGACCCATTAATGGCCTGGAAAGAGGTGTGAGGAGAGGAATTTAGGCTGATATCCCGATTTGTGAGTAAATAACAGAGCGTAGGTCCATGGGCTGAAATGGTAAAGACCCTGGGGAGAGGAGCCGCACTGGGAGGAGCTGGAAAGGTTCTTTATTATATAGTAGCTTCCTACTCGACATGCCAGCTGTTGATGTCTCAAAAGTACCTCCAGGTAAACATGTACAAAACCGAACAGTATTTTTTCATCCTACCCTTAACCTTCCTCCCTATCTCTGAATGGTGGCCCATCCATACTGCTGGACAAACCAGACATCTGGGAGTCATCTTTGATGCCTCCCCTTGTCTTACCACCATTGCCACTCCACCGCCACTGCCTGCCAGTTTCACCTCTGCGCTGTCTCTGGAATCTGTTTTCTCCCAGTCTATCACAACCACCCCAGTGCCAGCTATTGTCTGTTTTCACCTTGAGAGCTGCCAAAGCCTCCTAACTGCATTTCTTTGGGTCCTTCCTCCAATCCTCTGTCCACTCTGGAGCCTGCTCACTTAGAACCCCCAATTTTAAAACCCTTCAGAGGCTTTTAATATGACCAAAAGCCATGGATGAGCAGGCCCCTTCCCCTATCTTGAGTCCTATCTTTAGCTATTCCCCTCTCTCCGGGCATCTCTTTGTTCCTAGAAGACACCAGTCTGTTTCTCTTCCTGGGCCTTTGCACAGGTAGTGCCTGAAGTACAGCTCTAAGAAACACCCTCCTTCAGATTTTAGTTCAAATGATACTTCCTTAGAGAAGCCACTTGCAAATCCCCACCTCTACACACAGTCTCTCTCTCTCTCTCTCTCTCTCTCTCTCTCTCTCTCTCTCTCTCTCTCTCTCTCTCTCTCTCCCCTGCTACATGCCTGCTACAACTAGGTTAGGTTTCTCTGTTACATGGTCTTAATATAATTTCATACTTTTCTTTCATAGAATTTATCCTTGTATATATGTATTTATTTTCATAGTTATTAATATCTCTATCTTTCCCTAGAATATAAACTCTATAAAGCCCATAAGATTCAATCTTGTATACTATTGTATTCTTAAGTCTAACTTTAGACCTTAGAAAACATTTAACGAACATTTGTGGAGTAGGGGTAGGCCCTTGCTCAAATATCTGAATTGACTTTATGGACCTTCCTGAGATAAATCCTTTTTTGATTATGATAGACTCTTTCAAACTTGCTTGAAAATATCCTAGTTCCATTTTAGATTTTCTTAGCAGCCACAACTGTGCATCTACTGTTTGCTGTAGATGAAATAAAGATTTGATTGTTTCTGATCTGAAGAATTTGATTTCTAATCTAGGCTAAGGAATTTGTAGACAGGAACTTTAACTCAACTGAGAATATCCTGTTCATTATTCCAAAGCAAATGCTCAGATGTAAAAGCAGATAGTTGTAAGTAATAAGCATTTCAATAGCATTTACAGCTTACAAACTCTTTTTGCATTGGGGATACCCTGGAATAATTGGAGTTTCTCTTTACACATCATGTTACCTCGCAAGTAAAACCTTTCAAATACTCACCGTTATCCTCACAATGAAAGCTTAGTTCTTTACTAAGGTGGCCTAGGCCTCCAGGATCCTACACCAACCTAGTTTTCTAGGATCATTTGTTGCCACTTCTTGCACCATCCTTCACATTCCAGCAACACCAAACTGCTTGTTGTTGCACAAGTTAGATCAAGTGCTCCTCCTTTGCGCTCCTATAATAGCCTGAGCATATGTTGCGTGATAGGCATCTGTTTGTCTCTCTCAACGAACTGTGAGCTCTTTGAGGGAAGAAACAATATCATTTCTTTTTGTGTACTTGGTAGGACAGAGCCCGTCAATCAGTGCTTGATGAATGAATGATCCAACCAGGAGAGTAGGTCTGTTTGATTACTAAAAGGAAGTATACACCTTAAGACTTGCTGCTTGCTCCATACTTCACAGATGACTTATATGGTAATCAAGAGCTTATCCTGTATTCTATTGTGTTTGCATCTACTCCTTGTTTATGTCATTGAGGATAGCCTTTGTTCTGGGCCGTGGGACAAGACCTCAGTGAGATCCTATTTAGAAAGCAGATCAAGCAGGGGAACCCACAGGGTAACTGGATAATAGCAAAACATTTGGTGGCATCCTCTCTAGGACAGCTGTACTGTGTTTGCAGCCACCCTTCCTGAGGACACTGGTGGTACAAAGGAAAATAATGTCCACATCTTTCTACTCACCTACTTAAGTCTGAAATTGTACACTGACCAATCCATAAACTAAAGTGCTAATCCTATCACTCAGAGGTAAAAAACATTAATATTTTATAATATACCACCAGTCTTTTATCTATATGCCTATATGTATTATTGTGCTAAAATTGGTCAAACTATGCCAATTGATAACATTTTCTCTGTCTCTCTGTCACTCTCTCTCTCTGTGTCTCTCATTAGATAGATCTTATCCATGTTAACATATATTATTCCATACTTATAACATCATTCTATAAAATCTTTGAAATACTATATTTATACTTTAGTATTTTAGCTTAGCATTTTAAAATTTAAGGGGTGATTAAGATAAGGAAATAGTTCTCTCTTAATTTTTTTAACCAGTCATATCAAAGAAATTTCACATGATTTTATATAAGGGAAAGAAAGTTTGAGATTATAGCTACATAATTAAGATGGTATTTGATAGCTAACCATATTCTATCTCTCTAATCAAAATTATCTACCTCCAAATGCCCATTTTAAAATTCCTTGGTTGCATAATATAATCAAGATAATTTTCTCTCTTATTAGACTAAATAAGACACTTTGATAGCAATCTCCTTTGAGTTTCTTAATTTTATACAAAAAGTATGTACAATGGCTGTCAAAAATTTGTTAATTTCAGTAGGAAGTCACTTGAGAAAAGTCTACAGATTATACCATTGGCTCTTAAGGAACTAAACTAATTAGTTGGTAACTTGAACACTAACCACATAAGACATTTATACAATTTGATATGTGACCCAAAAAAATATGAGCTCTAAAAAGCTTTTAAGATTTCTGTAGTCATGTTAATTTTACTTCTGAGGCTTTTCATTTTATTAGACTCTTCAATTAAGCCTCAGAAAAAGTGGGCACCATCCTTCTTTTGGTCTGAGTTATAGATGAGTTGAGTTTCAATAAAGCACTTCCCACCCCCACCTAGCGTTCTGTTGATCAAGGATAAAGCAGATCACAGATGAATTTTCCATTAATTTTTCATGATTATACTGCCTTCTCTGATTCCATATTTTAGTAGATCATCTAATTTAGGCATCACATGAACAACTTTTTGGAGGAGCATAAAGATTTTAAAAAACACTAACAGCTGACTTATTGTATGATTTTCAAAAAGAATACTTGCAGTCATTCCGACAATAAAAAGAATACAGAACTGAGCAAGTTCATAAGCAAGTGAACTTTATTGCTTGAATGGCTAGGGGCTTCTCTGGCTTTATTCTTTTGGTGATGTCAACTTTTATTGAGGATTTAGGAGGAAGTAGTTTGGGGAAGTCCCAGAGGGTTCATCCTCTTGGGGGTTACTTGGTTGCTTTGTGGCTTGGTCTTTGAGAAACAGCCTGTTTGAGGATGTGAAACTTAAAATGTATGAGTATCTCCAAGAGGGTTCTCACCTTACCTTTAGGCACTGTCTCAGCAGTGCCTTGCAGTGCCTGGCACACAATTTTGGTGCAGTGTATTGTATATTTGCCAAATGAATGAAGAAATGAATTAATTTAAAATTTTCGTTTTGAAAAATGAGATCACAACTTGAGCCAAGCCTTGCCATCTGGTTGAAGGCTATTTATGGCTCTCAATCGGTGTCATTTTGGCATGGTACAGCAGAGGTGACTGTCACTGTATTTGATGTTATCATATCTCTCCATAATGTTTAAAAGAACAGATGATATAAGTGGGTATAAGTTGTTGCCTGGATCCTGATTTACCAGAAGAGGGTCTTTTTTGTTTGTTTGTTTGTTTTGTTTAAAGCCAGTCAAATTTAGCAGTGGGGGGTTGAATACCAACTTTAGTGACACTAATGTTAATAAGTTCTGAAAGAAGAGGGTCTTTCAGAAAATGTGACCCACGCTCTCTTGCCCAGAATCAAAGGTAAGTCTGCTTTAGGTACAAATCATATCATATTCAAGGTGAACCTGTTGTTGATATTACTCTCTCTTTATTGTGAACTATTTGCTTCCAATGTTAATGACTTAGTCTCTCATCAGGGCAGGTAAATGCTAGGCCTTTACATTTTATGGTCATTTGGAAAAATAAATGAGATGTATAGCATTTTACTTTTGATAAGGACTTTAAGTTCAAGTAGAGGAGGACAAAATTGTTAATATTTGCATACATTAAAAATCTTTATTATTAAAATGATGCCAATCAGCAGGATATACCTGCAGTGCAAAAATTAAAATTTATAAGTGACATCATCATATAACTTTCAGTGTCCTAGAACAGCGGTCCCCAACCTTTTTGGCACCAGGGATCAGTTTCATGGAACACAATTTTTCCATGGATGCAGGAGTTGGGGGGGCACGGATGCGAACTGTGTGAAATAAAAATTGTGGATTTGGAGAAAAGGGTGAAAGGGAAATGATCTTGAAACTGTGGCCAGATTTTATGGTCCCCCTTACTCCAAAGTGACTTTCCATTTGCCACAAGAGACACTTTATTTGTGCATGAAGTGCTTCATGCAAAAAATTATTCTTACTCCTTTTCTTTTTGTCTCCCTTAGCTTCCCTTCATTCTCTTTTCTTCCTGGCTGGAATATTCTGCTTTCTATACTCATATGTTGCTGACTGTGAAAATTAAGTAACATACGTAAATTCTCAGTAAATGTTAGCACTTTCCTCAATTTTTCTTTCCTGTAACATTTTCCCATTTGAAAATTGGAATTTTCTGCTGTCCCCAACCCACGGGTGGGGACCCTGTACCTGGCTGTGCGTCAGACCCGCCCCACACCCACCCACACCCCCACCTCCGTAGAAAACATTGTCTTCAATGAAACTTAGGAACCAGGCTGCACAGCAGGAGGTGAGTGGCAGGCAAGTGCAAGTCAGAGGACTTTGGATGGTCATCCATTCCTCTTCTAGAGTTCTAGAACTCGCTGTTGGTAAGCATCTGCATGCTCCTGCTACACTGCAGACTTAACAAGAGCTGGCTCTGTGTCTGTCAGATTCTTACTGTACTCCTGGTACCTGGTGCGGTCCCTGGCTGGCCCTGATCAGGTACTTGGTAAATATTTATTGACTGATAGCTACCCTATACTGTTGCCAACCAGCAGGCCAGCCACTCCACAGATAGAGCATCCTCATGTTTGCACAAGAAGCTGCAAGTTCCCCATGTCCAACCCACTTTCCCTTAACCCAGTCACAGTGGCTCAATCTGTTAGGGCAAAACTTTATTTATTTATTTATTTATTTATTTATTTTTGAGACAGTCTCACTCTGTTGCCCAAGCTACAGTGCCATGTGTCAGCCTAGCTCACAGCAACCTCAAACTCCTGGGCTCAAGCAATCCTTCTGCCTCAGCTGGGACTACAGGCATGCACCACGACGCCCAGCTAATTTTTTCTATATATTTTTAGTTGGCCAATTAATTTCTTTCTATTTTTTTTTTTTTTTTTTACTAGAGATGGAGTCTCACTCTTGATCAGGCTGCTTTGGAACTCCTGACCTTGAGTGATCTGCCTGCCTCAGCCTCCCAGAGTGCTAGGATTACAGGCGTGAGCCACCGCACCCAGCCAAGGCAAAATTTTCATTTGTGCCTTTCACATTTCCCATTTTGTTCTTTAGTTTACACTCTATCCTAAGCCTAGAATGAGAATCTTTCTTCTGCTTTCTTCATCCATTTCCACAGCCTAAAACCTTACTCTCCAGCGAGACCCATATAAAATACTGTTTCCTTTATGAACTCTTGTTCATCTCAAATGCTATAAATGCTCTATGGTTGGTGATACCATAATCTGCCTAGTATTTCTTATTTTAGAGAACTGGGGACTCTTTGAGAATAGCTGGGTTAAATGTGATTCATCAGTTTACTGATTTCCTTACTGATTCTTTGCTACAGGATTTCTCAAAGCCAATGTGCATTCAGTGTGCTGAAATGCATTGTGAATCTTCAAGTGAGGGGTATGCTGTATGTATAGCGTTTCTTGCCACTTTGTTTTGCCCGCCTTGATCTCTAGCAGAACCAGTTTTTTCACGTGCTCTCTCAGGATATGCTGTTTTAGGGAAAATACCAGTTTTGTTTTGTCAGTAGTCATTATTGTGTTTAGGCTGTCTTTTCTCGCTCTGAAGCTCTGGGTAGGGTGCAGTGGTGTCATCATGGCTCACTGCGACCCCAAACTCCTGGGCTCAAGGGATGCTCTTGTCTCAGCCTCCTAAGTAGCTGGGACTACAGGAGTGCACCACCATGCCCAGCTAATTTTTATATTTTTAGTAGAGATGGGGTCTTGTTCTTGCTCAGGCTGGTCTCGAACTCCTGAGCTCAAGCAATCCTCCTACCTTGACCTCCCAGAGTGCTCGGATTATTGGTGTGAGCCACCGCACCCTGCCAGTCTTTTCCTTGTTCAGTCAAATAGTCATTGTCTAATTCCAAACTCCACCTCCTTCTACATGAATTTACTATGAAAATTGCAGCATACTCCTCCTAAAAACCATTCTGTGATATGCTTTGCTGATGGGAGTATAAGAAGGTACAAGTAGTTTGTAAAATAGTTTGGCAATTTCTTATAAAGTTAAATATACACCTACCCTGTGATCCAGCAATTCCACTCTTATACATTTAACCAAAAGGAATGAAAACATATATCCTAAAAAAGATTTGAACAAGAATATTTCTAGCAGCCCTGTTCATAATAGCCAAAAAACGGAAACAACTCAAACATTCATCATCATGCGACTAGATAAGCACATTCTGGTATCTCTAGACCAGCACTGCCTATTTCTCAGTTCAGAGAGACAAAAAAGCACTACTCATACAAGCACCAACGGGGATGGAGCTCAGGACCACGAAAGTGTTCTCAGTCTTGTTTGGTGGTGGTTACATGGGTATGTACAGTTGTCAAAACTCATTGAACTGAACACTTTGGGTCTGTGCGTTTTATTGTAGGTAAATTATCTCTGGGAGAATCAGGCTAGCAAGGTAGTCAAGAGCCTGGAATTTGGAGCCAAATGCAAATCCTGGTTCTACCACTCATTGTCTCTGGGACCTTTGGCAAATTGCTTTAAGTGTCTGCTTCAGTTTCATCATCTGCCAAATGTGAATGAAATTAGTGTCTAGCTTATAAGGTTGTTATGAGAATTAAATGAGTTAGAATGTTAGTGCTCTTGAAGATCTTGTTAAAATAAAATGTAAAACACTCTGATCTTTGTGACAGTACCTCAGCGCTCCTCATCCATAGCTGCGTATGAGAATCACCTGCGAAGATTTTATAAAACAACAATACCTGGGCCCAGTTCCCAGGATTCTGACACAGTTGGCCTGGGGTGGGTTCTGGGAATTGGGGTGGTTTCAAAGCTCCCATGGGAGTTTTTTAAAAACTTGGCCAGGCGCAGTGGTTCATGCCTGTAATCCCAGCACTTTGGGAGTCCAGCAAGGGAGGATCACTTGAGCCCAGGAAGTCCAGCAAGGGAGGATCACTTGAGCCCAGGAGTTGGAGACCAGCCTGGGCAACATAGCAAGACCCTCTCATCTCTACAAAAAAATAAAAGAAAGAAAAATTAGCCGGGCACAGTGGTACGCACCTGTAGTCCCAGCTACTTGGGAGGCTGAGGCAGAAGAATTGTTTAAGCTCGGGAATACGAGGTTATGTGAGCTTTGATCACGCCACTGCACTACAGCCTGGGCAACAGAGTGAGACCCTGTCTCGAAAATAAATAAAAATAAAATTAAAAAACTATGTTTTCTGAGTAATGCTATATGGCAGGTATCATAATTATATTCTCAGTTTCCAATAATTATCGCACTCTGTAGCAAGCAGACTATATTTGTTGTATTTACAATAATATTAAAAGCCTTTCTAAAGAAAACTAAGAAGATCAATTTAGTAATAAATTTTCATAGGAAATATTGATGTTTGCTTTATTTTTGCAGAGAAATAACAGAAAATCCTAACATCCAAGAGGCAGCCCCCTCCCCCCGTTTTATTCATATCATTTTTTGTTTTATCAGGGAGAAATATTGAATTTCTCAAGTTCTTCAGGGGAAGAGAAAAGCACTACTCAAGTTGGGATGATAAAGCTTAGGAACTTTTTTTAAAGATGGCAACAATACACCAAAATGCAAATTGTGATATTCTTGACTCTTCTCTTCAAAGCTCTGCAAATGTTAGGTGTCATTTTTCTTTCTTTTTAGTTGCGAATGCAGGCAGTCTGGAATAATAAGTACCTTTAATTAACATGTAGAAATAAGTTACATCAACTTTTTGTCTCTGAAGAATGAAACCAAATGCACCTCACCTTTTTTGGGGGAGTTAGTGAATTGTTTGGGCTGGCATTAATGGGAAAGATGATTTTATTCATTTGGATTAGAAGCAAAAAATTCAAAAAAATGTCAAGAGTGTCACTAATGAAAAAGCCACATATGGCACTAGACTAACAGACACTTTGGGTTATTATTGTAATGCTATTTTTACATTAGATGATAAATATGGCCAGATCAGTTTTCCCATAAATGTCTAATTTGGTTCTCTTTATAAAACCTTTTTTTTTTTTTTTTTTTGAAACAGAATTTCACTTTGTCACTCCAGCTAGAGTGCAGTGGTGTCATCATAGCTCACTGCAACCTCTGTCTCCTGGGCTCAAGCGATCCTCCTACCTCAGCCTCCTGAGTAACTGGAACTATAGACGTGTGTCTCGATGCCCAGCTATTTTTTCTGTTTTTATTATAGATGGGATCTCGCTCTTGCTCAGGCTGGTCTCAAACTCCTGGCTTTAAGAGAACCTCCCACCTTGGCCTTCCAGAATGCTAGGATGCTCCTCATGCTCCTGCCTGAGACTATTTTTGTTTATATTTGTATGCCTCTTACTGACAATGAGTTGCTAATAACCTGGCTTATGATTCTTTTTTTTTTTTTTTTTTTTTTAAAAATAGTCTCACTCTGTTGCCCTGGATAGAGAGCCATGGCGTCAGCCTAGCTCACAGCAACCTCAAACAACTGGGCTCAAGTGATCCTTCTGCCTCAGTCTCCCAAGTAGCTGGGACTACAGGCATGTGCCAACATGCCCGGCTAATTTTTTCTATATATTTTCAGTTGTCCAATTAATTTCTTTCTATTTTTAGTGGAGACAGAGTCTCACTCTTGCTCATGTGGGTTTCAAACTCCTGACCTTGAGCAATCTGCCCGCCTTGGCCTCCTAGAGTGCTAGGATTACAGACGTGAGCCACTGCGCTTGGCCTGGTTTATGACTCTAACTACTTAATCACCATACATTAGTATAAACCTCCCCCATCTTTTGTTTTTAAGTGAGAAAGAACCCAGTCATGCAAAGGAAGTCTTTTATAATTGTTAAAATGTGTTTCTTCATCAATAATGAAGTAATGTGGGTAGTTTTATTTTTGTAGATTTTGGCAGATGATTCACATTTGTACTGTATCTGGGTTGACTCAAAAATTCATCTTTAATGGACAAGAAGCAATAAAGTATGGTAGGGTAGTACATTGGAAATGGGACATCCTTTCCTGCTTTTCTTCCCTCTGAATCTCAGTTTCTACATCTTTAAAATGGATTAAAATCACCTTTATTTTGAGGAAAAGAAGGTAATAAGCAAAGTACTATTGATCAATTGGTGAAACCATTTCACTGAAAAAAATATTTTCTCTTGTAATTAACTGTTGACACTTCTGTTTGAGTATATTTCCATTTTGCACTTAAAAGGCAAATTCAGGCCAGATGTCAAGGCTTAGCCTGTAATCCTAGCACTTTGGGAGGCTGAGGTGGGAGGATTGCTTGAGACCAGGAGTTTGAGACCAGCAAGACTCTTGTCAATGTAAAAACAATTAAAAATTAGCCAGGCATGGTGATGTGCACCTGTAGTCCAAGCCACTTGGGAGGCTGAGGTGGGATAATTGCTTGAGTCCAGGAGTTAACAGGCTGCAGTGAGCTATGATCATACCACTGCATTTCAACCTGAGTGACAGAGCGAGACCCCGTCTCTAAAACAAGACAAGACAAATTATTTGAATTTTTGTTCCGTTTTCTCATTCCTTTTACAGATATTCTTTGAATGCACAATACTACATGTGAATGAAGTACTATGAACAAGACATGTCAGTTGGGAGATTTTCTGCTTGAATCACCAGAATTATTCATTTATCCATTCAGCAGATATTATTATGCTTACCATAGACAAGACATGATGCCAGGCGCTGTGGGTCTTATCAAGATGAATAAGGCCAAAATGCTATGTGTTCAGAAAAATAGAGATCATACTTTACTGGGGAAAGCTCAAAGTCGAGCAATGTTTCACAGAGTAGAAAGCATTGGAGTTGTGTCTTACAGTAAGGTGGGTAAGATTTTCATAGGTGCCCATGAGGAGTTCTTTCTAGAAGGAAGGAAGAGCATAGACAGATGAGTGAGGACTGGAAGCAGGGCACTGACTGTGAGGTCCAGTGTGATTAGAGTTTAGGATGTACCTAGAACAATGGAGGGTTGGGCCTGAAAACAAGAGGAGGCCAGATTATTGAATGCCTTGAATGTTGTCAGTGCACAGTTTGGATAGATATCTACCTGTCCATGTGAGATTTAACTGAAAGCATGGGGACAGGTACTAGCAAATCTTCCAAGTTTGAAGACAGTTGACTGTGTCAAATCAGGCACATGTGCTAATCTAACCACATACAGTATTGAGATTTGTCTGTAGAGCGTACAAACTTATTTTAGATGTTCAAAAAGACCATACAGAGAAATATAATATGCAGATATGAGTATTTTCCAATAGACCTTATGCAATTGAAAATTAATGTTTAGTTTTTTTGCTGGTATACATGGTGGTCATGCCAAGAAATATTTATCACTTTTAATGAATGAATTCTTTCAGTGAAAAATAACAAATAAAATTTTTAAATTAATTATTTTAAAGACTCTTTTGGGTTGTGTTCCAATGTCTTTGAAATATACTCATAGGGACCTAATGTACTGATGAATTTTAATAGTCTACTAGTCAGCAACAGACCCAAAGAACTTGATTTTACCGTTGGTGTTGAAGACTGCATTGGCACATGCTCTATTGAATGTACAAGGGAAAAGAGCCTGTATTCTTTGCTCCTGCTCGCTTGTTTTTGCATTTTCTTGTCCATTCTAATATGAGCCTACTTGAAGTGGAAAATCACTTAGCACCCAACTGTATATGTTTTTGCTAGAAAGAAGCATACTTAACTTGCAGACAGAATGGTAGTTTTGCCATTCTCAGGAGATCATATTTTAGAAGGGGGGTTGATTTCTTGGCACCCAAGGAATGCGCGAGTAGAGAAGTGTTAGGGAAGCATGAGAGTGGGGAAAAAGAAACCACCTGCCATTTGGTAAATCGAGGGTGTGGGGACTATTAATGTCTGTGAACCCATATCCTTAGCTGGGATTAGAAGCATACCAAAACCAAAAAAACACACATACACACGAAGCTGGTTAGCCAGTACTGAGTCTTGAAAACATCCTATCTAGTTAGTGCTATTTAGAAAATATAAAAAAGAAGACAATATTTTGCCACTTTTGGGGACTATTTAAAGGACTATGTTAAATGAGCTATCTTTTTCTTCCCTTTCTTTTATAGAAGGATACACAAGTACACTAAATCGAATGGTTTAGAACAGCAGTCCCCAACCTTTTTGGCAACAGGGACTGGTTTCATGGAAGACAATTTTTCCACGGACTAGGGATGGGTGTAGGGGGATGGTTTCAGGATGATTCAAGCACATTACATTTATTGTGCACTTTAATTCTATTATTATTACATTGTCACTTGCCACTCACAGGGTTTTGATATGAGTCTGAAAGCAACTGATCTATTATGGTCTCTGTGTAGTCACACCTCTGGTAAAGATAATCTGTATTTGTTGCCACTCCCCAGCACGAGATCACCGTCTCAGCTCCATCTCAGATCATCAGGCATTGGATCCTCATAAGGAGCAGACAACCCAGATCCCTCGAATGCGCAGTTTACGGTAGGGTTTGTGCTCCTATGAGAATCTAATGCTGCTGCTGATCTGACAGGAGGTGGAGCTTATGTGAGCCATGGGGAGCGGCTATAAATACAGATGAAGCTTCACTTCATCGCGTTCACCTCCTGCTGTGCAGCCTGATTCCTAACAGGCCACGGACCAGTACCGGTCTGTGGCCTGGAGTTGGGGACCGCAGGTTTAGAACAAAAAGTTTTGAGTAGTTAGTGCTTGAATCTAATATGAGGTAACCCATGGAGCTCATAAAACTTTAATAACTAGTTGCAGATTTAATGAAGCAGTCTTGCAATTTTAAGTGAACCAGTGGTAATTCATGGTTCTTGGTGTTGCATAGGATGAAATTGAAATCAACGGTGTCACGGCAATGTTAATGAAAAGAACAAGCCACTTACTATAAATATGAGTAATTCTGGCACTTGCGAGAAGGCACCCAAGGAAAAAAGCCATGGTTGCTGCTTTACAATAATCTTTATGCCAAACTAAAGCCTCGTGTAGAGAATTTGTGTCCAAAGCCCTTAGACGTACTGTCTTTTTGCCCTGAGATGTAGCATTCATGAGGGTAGAAACTTTAACCTGAAAATACAGGGAGGAGATGCTTTCACTCACGTCAGTCAGTTATTGCCCGCGTGGAAGCTCTGCACCTGGCGAGGCGTGGACACACTCAGGGAGCCCGTGGCTAGTGTGCTTCAGCTGTCATCCCTCTGCCCGAGCCTCTCAAGTCAGTAAACCCGGGTCTGACCTCCTGACTGAGCTCTGCTCTCATTTTGCCAGCTGCTTTTGAGTCCGTTCCATTGGATTGGCCTCACAAGACCCTCCCACCTCCTAAGAGTAGCTTCCTCATCTCTCTACCTGCCTCCATTCTACCTGTCTTAAGAGACCAGCAGCTACTCCACAAACTCCACCAAGTCTGTGGAATATGCATTGGCCCACTAGAGTCATTCCTTCCTCTGGAAATCACAGAACTCTTTGCTGTTCCAGTTTTTTTGCTATATGCATGACACACTTTGCAACAACTCATATTATCGTCTCTTCCTATACATTATTATTTTGAGCTCTGTTGCCCTTTAGTGTCCAGCATCTCTGATTCTTCCATGATCTGAGCACAAACCCCCTCCATGTGCTCAATAAATGTCTGTAGACTGGCGGATTCCTGGATACCTAGAAGATACTAACCACAATGAGCTAACTAACAAGAGTGAAAGGCGATTTGAGGAATCATCTCAGCCACTGCCTGGCCTCTTCCTCCTGAACTTCCAGATTTTTCTACATGTTTTCATACATTTCTTGAGGATGTTCTACAACATCCCCACCTGACCCTCAGTTTTTCCCAGTAACTATTGTAATCTGAATTCTTTGTGTTTCAGTTTAGATGTGTGTGTTTCTGTTTAATTGGTGAAGATGGAGAATGGAAAGGCAAAACGATGATGGTGAGACCCTGATGCTTTGTCATTGGGGGTTGACAATTTCCTACCAACCCTCTCTCAGTTCCTATGGCTCTCCACCAGCCTGGGAGCATCATGAGAGCAGAGTGTGTCTTTGATTTTGCACACCACAATCCCCAGCGGCTGGCACAGGGCCTGGCACATAGTAGATGTTCAATAAGTAAATGTTTTTAATATAAAATTGAGCCCATGGAGTCTTATGGAGACTCTGAGCAATGGAAGATTTGAGTCTCATGCCACATGGAATTGTGCCTTACTTGAAGAAAACCCTGTTGGTAAAACTTAAGACCAAAACACAGATAAAATAGTAGAAGGCTATTTATTATAACATTTATGCTGTATTTCCTTCAAATAGCCACTTACCCCAATGCTTTGAAAATGTGATTTAGGTGTATAGAAACACTGCTTTACACAAAAGTTTTAGTGAACTTATATTTTATGAAGTGAATTATCTGAGAATCATACTTCTAAAATTATATTTATCCTACCTAGTTTGATGTCATGTTTTCAAGTGGAGGAATGACTTTAATTATAAGTATACATGAAATTGCTAAATGTTGGAGAAAATTACACAATACTTTCTGCTCTAAAAATAACATTTACTCACAGAAAACAGTATATTACTAGATATTTTATTGCCAGAAAATTTTTTCTTTTTTTCCCTGTCCATCATCTGTGTACATTGCCAGAAAATTTAATAAGCTTTCTTATAAGTGTTGGTAAAGAGGAACATCTGGAAAATTAGCAGCTATGTTTTGGGATGTTGCTTATATTAAATATTCCTTCTTTTTGATTATATTAAATCATCCCCCTAAGAAAGAAAAGAATATTTAAACTTTCTTTGCATGATCTCCAGAAATATGAATTAGCAAGTGTCATTTTGAGATCCTGCAAACTGTTACCAAGGATTGGAAATTCACATGGAGAATCCCAGCTCTCAGTGAGTTTAAATTTTAGTTTGGAAAGCCCAGAACATTTATATTTTAATAAAGACACTTCTCTCATACAAAAAGAAACAAATACAAAAAAGGAAAAAAGGATAGAAGATAATATTCCAAAATATGAATTTGGGTATCTCCCCTGATGAGACAAGGAGTAATTCTTATTTTTTTATATATTTCTGAATTTTCTTCCATGGGTATACATTATAGTATTATAAAAAAATTATTTAAAATAGAAACTGCCTAACAGGGTGCAGTGAGTACCAAATGAGAGATCTGGATAGTAAGGGCTATTGGAATTCAGAGGAGAGTAAACTCACTTGGGCTTGGGTAGGATAAACAGAAGATTTGGGCCTTGAGCTGGGTCTCAAAGAGGAAGTGATACCATAATAATGGTATCTTGAATTTATAGGTTACTATTGCATCAGAGACTAGTTGCCTCCCTGGTAAACATTTTCCCTTTCTCTATTGGAAGAGTTCCAGTCTTGTTCAGTTATGGTAGTCTCTTTCCAGTTTCAGGAATTGGTTTAAGATATGTAACCTAGTCTGAGCCAATGAGACAGCAAGGGGACATTGGGAAATAGGTGCTTCTTGGAGTTTCTTTAGATACTGAAAGAGATGCCCCTCTACTGCCTGTGGACTTTACCTGGTCTGATATGACAGCTAGAGCTATACAAGAGGACCCAGTGGCGTGTAGACAGCAGAGTCAAGACATAGAAGGAACCAGAATCATCAGTCCCATTTTTAGCCACTGTGTTTGGGTGAACTAGTTTCTTCTTCTCTACTTATATGTATGTAAGGTAATTAATGTCCTTGTTATTTAAAGCCAGTTTGAATTGAGGCAAAAGTATCTTCCCTGATACAATAATGCTACCATTTGCTAACCTGTTCATATCCAGTATTAACTTTTTGATTTGAACAACTCTGTGAAGTGGCTGAGATGCACATAATTATTCCCATATTACTGATGATGAAATTAAAGTTGAAAGGATGAAGCTTGTCTTAAGGACAAGTCAAACCTAAGTTTACTAATTCCAAATCATTCTGCTTTCTCTATGCTTTTTTAAGTGGCTGTCTCTATAAATGGAGAGACATGTTGCTTATAATCCATCGGTTCTGAAGTGAATGCCTGTTCTGTGTCAAGCAGCATTCTGGGAGGTAGGCTGCAAAGCAGAGGAGAGGGAGGAAAAGGCAGCCAGTGAAGAGTGGGACAGTGTCCTCAGTAGTTGGCATATGAATCTCATGTTGGAGTGAGTGGATGTTGCACATTGATTCGAAGTCATGACAGTCAAAAAGTAAAGTTGGGACCAGATTATAGAAAGCTAAGAATTCCAGCCTACAGTTAATGTCTTACACAGTGGGGAAAGCTGTGATGTTGATGACAATGCCCCAGAATCGTACAGCATAAAAAGAGATGAGAATCTTCACAAATCCTTTCATCTTGTTGACAAATTCCGTGTCTGTGTGCATGCTGTTTTGTATATCATCTACCACAGATCTTGAAATGAAGGAAATCCCAGAAACTATCAGAAACATTTCTTTTTAGATGTGGATAATTTAGCATTATCTGTACCTCAAAAGAAATTTAATATTAGTTTATGAATTACTTAGTTCAAATCAAAACACACCTATGACATCTGGGCCCCATCTGGTAGATTAATTAAAGCAGGGATGCTGAATTTGGATAGTTTGATATCCTCTTCAAAGACTGATCTCCCTTAGGACGGAGACAGGAAAATCCTGACATTTGGATTTCTCTGTTCACAGGGACCTTTACCGTGAGAACAATAAATAGCCTTTTGTAGCTTCTTAATGAGACGTGTAGCATGTTATATTAACACCCGGGAGCTTGTCTAAAACTGCTCTCCCTCACTAATTACTAATAAAAATGCAAAGCCACAGTGCTTCCTTGTTCTTTATTCTTTTTACCCACATCAGGGGCCTTTGTTTTTTCCCCATACTGAGTGCCCTTTTCACAGAGTATGGAACTAGCACACTGTGTCTAGAAACACCTGGTGGCATGGCTGGCCTGGAGTCTGCAACAGTCTGCTCACACAGCAGCAGGCATCCCTGGATGGCCAGGTCAGCCAAAAAGTAAGTTGAGTGTTTTGCACATTAGCACACTGCACATGTAGACTAAGTGATGTGTGACGGTCTCCAGAGAGGAACCCTCAGTGCTTTCTGCTGAGATGAATGCACCTGGCCATGCGGCTTGAGAGGACCACGTTCTGAAAGGGCCCTCAACAGTGGAGATGCAAGGAGATTAGAGATGGGAGCCACGGGACCTCACGGAAGGCCTGTTTTTGCTTGTATGAGCCTAGCTTGGTGCCTTCTCTGCTTCTAAATTTAAATGCTTCCATTTTAGCCAGTTCACATTTCACTTCTACTTGAGCCACATAAATTATGCAGGGACCTTTAAGAGCCCTTGTAGATGTGGAAGAGCAGATGCCTCCCTGGCTTGGGGTGGAGTCTTCCAGGCTTGAAAAGGTGTCTGGTTGTTCTCACCTGTCACCTGTTCCTGCTGAGCCGTGGCATGTTCTTACGTTCTGGTTGCTTGTGTCCCGAAGTATGAGTAAGACCCCCTAACCCAAACCAAGCCCAATCTCACAGGAAATGGGATATTCCTTCTTCTTTTCCTTTCTAGGTAATATTGTCTGAATAAAAATGATGCCTTGGGCAGTAGAACAACTGGAAGGTGGTAAAAATTATTATACTGTGTGTATATCTATGGAAATGGAGTGAAATAATAATTTTTACCATGTTGGCACCTTCTCCTACCGTTTATGAAATTCCTTGAGAAATTTATTTAAGTTTTTTTTTTTTCTAGCCTGAAATTTCTTTAATTTGTACAAAGGCATAAGGTCTGCTAATATGCTTTCCAATTTAATCTGAGCCAAAGGTGATACACTTTTTTGATATAAAAATCTGACCTGAGTGATCAATTAATATACCAATAATTCTTACTTTGGAAGAAGTGTATTTTGTGAAGATGCGTATAAGAATGCTAATCCCAGGCTGGGTGTGGTAGCTCATGCTTGTAATCTTAACACTTTGGGAGACTGAAGTGGGAGGATCACTTGAGGCCAGAGGATTAAGACCAGCTTGGGCAACATAGTGAAAACCTATCTCTATAAAAAATTTAAGAAATTAGCTGGGCATGGTGGCACATTCCTGTGGTTCCAGCTACTTGGGAGGCTGAGAAAGGAGGATCACTTGAGCCTAGGAGTTTGAGAGTACGGGGTGAGTTATGATTGTGCCACTGCCCTCCAGCCTGGGCAACAGAACATCTCCAAAAACCAAAACAAACCAAAACAAGAATGCCAGCCACAACACCAATCTCAGATTCTCAATGGGACAATGTGAAGTAGAAGAGTAACATGCAATTTCCCTCTTCAACAAGTTGCAGTGAGGCTATATGAACAAAAGAAATATGCCAGATTCCTTGGAATGGCAAATGTTCTATAAGGTATTGGTAATATACTGTTTTTGTTCCAGAAAGAGTTTAAGGGAGCTTTCAAGGGCTCATAAAATACAAGAAAACAAAAATGTTAAATGGAAGACCTGAAAGAAAGGCGGGGGAGGGGGGGGCAGAAGGCGTTAAAGTAAGCTCGAAATGAGGTTAAGAGAAATGCATCCCATACTGCCCGAAATGCAGGTTAATGAATGGGCCCCAGGCTTGCCTGGAAGGGTTGTTTCTTCCAGTGAAAAGGGAAACCTGGTCTGTTCAACACATCACAGCAGCCATGAAGTCAACAACAAGTTGTCTCTCAGGAGAAGAATAATTTATTCATAGTGTCAAGATGGCACTGTGTCCCAAGGGTGCTCATAGTGAGAGAAGCTCTAATTATGATAACGATCTGACTTTATGGCCCTGGGAAGGTAGCTTCCTGGCTCTAAACCTTTACTCCCTTCTATGAAATGGAGAGAATGAACCAAAAGATCCATAAAGTCCCTGTAACTCTCAAGTCCACTGAGTGTACTTTCTTCACTTCTGATCATTTTCTCTGAGAAAATGAAAGCTTCTTTTTCCTTCTGCCTCCCAGTTCTTACTGCTGAACTTTCACCGTCCTTCCACGTCCCACTATAACCTGCCCTTTTCTGTTGCCCAACCTGCTATTCTGTCAAACTCGCCTTTCTCGTACAGCTGCTTATCTTTTTCCCTGAAAAAAAGCTGAGCAGAGGAGCTAGGACCAGGGAGTGTTTGTGTCAGCAGAGGAAGGGGGTGGGCCGTGTGTCCATGGGGTGGGGGAGCACTGTCTGGAATTGAGGTCAGCCAGGAAATAGGAAGCCGTTTTTTATACTTCCCTTCGTTTGCAGGAGGGTTGAGGATTCCGCTCGGAAGCTCGGCTTTTTGTTTCAAATATAGGCCACAAGGAGAACTGTCTGCCGCTGAATGGCTAATTGTTCTTAATTGTGTTCTGTGTTTAGCAGACCACTAACTACAGTATATGCTTAAAAACAGTGTTCAGGGAAATTGTTTGTGCCTCTTGTTTGTTTCTTACATTCCAGTGTTGTCGTAGTCAGAGGCAACATGCCCCAAAGTGTCACCAGAAAGGCTCACAGGGGCACCGCGTCAGGCAGCATGTGGCATCCGCCGCGAGTTATGCATAGTTGGCATATGGAGAGTGGAGGCTGCCCGAGGAAACAGCCAGCCCCATTATGGCAACAGTTGTCCGTTACCTTCCCGTGCCCTGATAAAGGCAGCCTTACCCTAGATGAGAGCTTTGATTGTTCCTTTCACGTGCTCTCTAGAGACCAAGTGTCAGAAACTTAATGGTTTCTGAATGGCAGTGATGTTTCAGCATCATTCAGTGTCACTGGTCTATGAGAGTTCATTGTGGTAAATAATGTATTTGAGGTAGAGTTAGTGCCTGATAAATATATATTAAGTTAGTCAGCTTTCTTTCCTTCAGACACCTTTTCTCTTGCTGTTTGCCCTTTTGCAGTTTAGTGCAACTGCTGAGGTTAGCCAGAATCCCTTGTCCTTCTGTTGGAATAAGAAAAAGGAATGGCTGTCGGCTCCTGTCACCATGCCAAAAAAAAAAAAAAAAATGAAGTAATTATCTTTTGTAAACTGGAGACCTGGATGATAGGATAGGGTTCTTGTGGTTTAGGAATATCAGTCAGGTCCGCTGGATTTGAAGTCAGCGCCACTAGTAATGTGTCTTGATGTCTGCGAACCACTTGATCTGCAGCTCACAGCACGGAGTTACACACATAAGAGGTGAAGCTCATGGTCTTCTCTATAATTGTAGTTGGGATTTCATTGCAGAATTTTACTTGTATTTCACCAGAGCTGTCTTTTAACAGTGAAATGTGTGAACAATCCTCAATGTAGCCTAGTATTTTGAAAGAGAAGGGTTTGCAGCTCCTCCTCCTAACACTTAAAAAAAAGAGAGAGTTGATCCTTTAAGTGGAAAGCCCTTTCTAGCATACTGCTAGCAATTCTTTGCCCGATATTTTACATTTTGCTGAAAATACTTTAACCCTACTCTCTGGTATAGTGCCGTTAGTGAGCCTAGGTTCTGTTGAATGGAATGACCACACCTGGCTGTGATTTTTCAGTTTTTCTGTCTGCTTTTCTTAGCAAATGTATTATCATGTTATTTTTCATTGTTGGTACTTCTTGACTCTTTCCAAGTTTAACTTGTTATTTCTACTGTAGGTTTGGGAATCAGATCTCTGAGTGTGTTATAATTCTGTGTAAAATAAGAGGAAATGTGTGCTAATAATGACCTGAAGGGAACTCCTTTGAATAAAGAACCTGAAAGTCTGTGCATTTCTAATCACTCCATCAATTCTGTAAATCTCTCTCCCTCTTAACTCCCTTTACTTGTACCAAAGGAAGAGGAGATGAAGGTAACCTTATTGAAAAAAATTCTTTGTGGGCATCGATGTAATTCTAGTAGTCCTCAACATTGCTATTTACACTCAAACACCTTATTGTAGTTCTTTAATTAAACAGAAAAGACATACTTGAAAATAACTATACACAATAAGACATGTATAGACTTTCTATGCAATTAAACTAGCCATCTGCATTTAACGACATACATAGTATGCCTAAATGAAGTATATAATTGTGAATTAAATTTTTTACTTACAACCCGTTATTGCAAACCATCTTAAATTATTTAAAAGAATTGTTAATAGTTTGTTAGATAAAATGACATTCTTTTTTCTTGTTCCCTGCTTCAGGTTTCTGGTGACAGGCTATTGTTTTCTTTCAGTCCTAGTTGGGCCCAGTGATTGGTCGGCCTAGTTGGCCTAAATCACCAGAAGAGTTTTTTCCACTTTGCAGTGAGTGTCATAGTTGTTCAGCAAACGTAACGAGCCATTATTACCATCACTGAAACATACCACTTTGTGAGTACACTCTTCATCCGCTGCTTTTTCTTATTCTCTGAGCCTGGCCTCTTTCCTGTCCTCTGTACTGTTCCACACTGCCTTCCATCTGTTTCTTCTCCGGGTGCCATCTCTCAGCATGGACTCTCCCTTTGTTCATCCACTCATTATTGTTCTTACATAATGCTTGACATAAGAAAGTGCTCACTAACTACACAGATAGATAGGTTTTTAAAAATGAATGGATACATCCAAAAATTATTCTAGCCAGTTTCCAAAAAAAAAGCATTAAATTTTTTTTAAAAAAGGGAAAGAGGCCCCCTTCAAAGTAACCATGGGGATTAATAGGTACCAGGAAATGTAGACTAAGTCTAAGTTCCTACAAATGAGCCCTAAATTTAACTCTGTGTTTCTTGAAGGTTTCAGAAAGGGAAGACCAGTGAGTTGTGCATTACCCATTCCCTGGTGGAAGGAAGCATGCCAGTGAACCAGAAGAAAAAGTATTTTTCCTCTTAGTACTCATTTCTGTATATATGATCATTCATGCAACAAAATAATTGACAGTCTCTTTTATAGTAATTTAATAATAAGTTGCAGAAATTTTTTCTCAGTTAAAAAATATAATGAGGCCGGGCGTGGTGGCTCACGCTTGTAATCCTAGCACTTTGGGAGGCCGAGGCGGGCGGATTGCTCAAGGTCAGGAGTTCGAAACCAGCCTGAGCGAGACCCCGTCTCTACCAAAAATAGAAATAAATTAATTGACCAACTAAAAATATATATACAAAAAATTAGCCGGGCATGGTGGCGCATGCCTGTAGTCCCAGCTACTTGGGAGGCTGAGGCAGTAGGATCGCTGAGCCCCGGAGATTGAGGTTGCTGTGAGCCAGGCTAATGCCACGGCACTCACTCTAGCCTGGGCAACAAAGTGAGACTCTGTCTCAAAAAAAAAAAAAAAATATATATATATATATATATATATATAATGAGCATCTAATATGTGAAAGGCACTGTGCCAGGAACTGATCATACAAAAGTGAATAGGAAATATATGGTCTCTATCATCAAAGAGAAATCTTTTTATATCTCAGTACATGAGTTAACAGTAATAATAACTAACATTCATTAAACTATTAGCCACGCCATCCCCTATCCAAGTAAATATATGTATTATTAGAACTATTATTACTCCACCGTTTACACTTAAAGAAATTGAGGCAAAGGGAGGTTTAAATCATTTGCCCAAGGTTATAGAGCTTGTAAGTGGTAAGAGCCAGGACTTGAACCTCAGTAAATCTGGTTAGCTCTTGGGCCCAGACTTTTAACAACTATTCTATGTTTCTTCTCTAGGGGTATGAGAAAAGGAACAGGAACGAGTTTATGGGGGCTGGAGGTGGACAAAGATGATTGGTTTGGAATATACTGAATTTGAGTTGCCTGAAGGCATAAAAAATGGAGATGCCTGATGGGCCATGGGGTATACAGATCTGAGCCCAGAGATCTGGGCCAACAATAAGGTCATTTTTTAGGTGCCAACAGCACATAGTTGTTATATGAAGCTAGAAGCAGAAAGCCTATGAAATGTATTAGATGAGTGCACTTTAAAAATATTTCCTCAATAAAACAGTCTGAGAATGTATATTAAATTATAGTTCAGTAAAGATACTACAGGGAGTTCATGTAATGTGGATAAAAATAGGTAGCACTTTGGCAATTGGATGCATACATACATGTTAGGTGCTAGGATTGAGCTTGGCTAACGAGGAAAAGAGGCTGGTAAGCATTTGTCTCACCAGGTAATAGCCAACCATATGCTGGGGGCACATTAACTCAGATTTTGACAACTGTTTCCAGAAAGGTGCTGTTACTCCCATTTTGTAGTTGAGGAAACTGAGGCCCAGAAAATTGAGTAATATGTCAAGGTTTCACAGTAGTAAGTAGCAGAGTTTAGGGTTTTGTCATAGTCAGTTTGGGCTGCTGTAACAAACCACCAGAGATTGGGCAGTTTCTAAACAACAGAAATTTAATTCTTACAGTTTGGGGGAGGGGGGAGCCTGGTAAGTCCAAGGTCAGGGTGTCAGCAGATTCAGTGTCTAGCGAGGGCCCACTTTCTGGTTCATAGACAGTTGTCTTCTCAATGCAGCCTCACATGGCAGAAGGGGTGAGGGAGCTCTCTGGGGCCTCTTTTATAAAGGCACTAATGCCCTCATGACCTAATCACCTCCCAAAGGCTCCGCCTCCAAATACCATCACATTGGGGGCTAGGATTGAGCACATGGATTTGTGACGGCCCTGTGCTTCTGCCCCTGCAGCACGGTTGGGCCTCAGGAGCAGCAGTGGGTGTGAAAGCCTCGCTGTGTAAACAAGGGTGGCTCTGCTCGCAAACAGGCTCCTGGACGTGCAGCTGAAGGCCCACAGTTGCCTTTGGTAGTGCAGGGAAGAAATAACCCAGGCTGAAAAGATTTCGCATACCAACGTTAACCACCGTTCTGTCACTCTTATAAAAGAACCCTAGAACAGCTAGGAAGCGAAGATGGAGCCAGGCAGGAGTCCAGGTTCGTGCTGGGTAATTGAGCCTCAAGGTGCCCCCCCCCAGCTCCCCCGGTGGCTCGCAGGCTGCTGTCATCCCAAGGAGGCAGCAAGCCCCACTTCCTAGGCAGGCTGCGTGCCTCCCGCCCTCCCTGGCTGTGCAGTGACACGGACGGGCCACTGATAGAATTCCCATGAAATCCAGTTATTCTGGCAGAAAAGATGACTTCCTGGCAGAGCCCTCAGGAAGAGTCCCTCAGCCCCAGGAAACAAAACAAATACAGCTCTTCCTATTATTTTGACATCCTTTTTTGCCCCCCCTCCCCCTCCCCAAGACAGACAACAGAAATTTGGACTCAGCAGTTTTACTTTTAACTCTTTCTTGCCATTAACATTAATGGGTGATTGTTCGTGGAGGCCAGAGGCTTCTCTCTCACTTCTCTTTGTTGTTTCAGGTGTTCAGCTAAGTCCCTAGTAGCCATTTTCTCCTCAGTACTTTTACCTTCTCCCCATCTCAGAGGACTTATCTAACCTAACCTACAACTTCAGAGTGTTGTTATCCTCATTATTATTTTAGGGATGTCTAAATGGTGTAGGATACCATCGCTTTGTGGTGCATGCACACTTATTTTGGTGGGCTTGGTGATTACTGTCTGTCAATGATAATAATGGTAGTTTATTTTCTCTATTGAAAATGGCACTTTCTGGAATGCTTCTCCTTTTCTGTGGCCAACTTAAGAAAATTCTTCCTTTCAATCTTTCATCTTCCCGTAAGCCTTCCACCCACTGAAGATAATGCAGTTTTCTATATTAAGCTGCTTTGAGGAGCTGTCTTAGGTCCAGCTCCCTGGGAAGTACGGAGGTGTGTGTGCAGGTAGTTTCCTGGGTAGTACTTTGGGAACAGCACTTCCTAAGAGGCTTGAGTTGATCCCACAGGGGAGCTCTGGAACTGGGTTGGCCTTAGGGAGGGAGCAGAATCTTGGGTGAGGTGGTTCCCTTAAGCCAAGGACAGTTACTGGAGAGGGACTGTGCTGTGAGCAGCACCCTCAGCTGCTGGAAGAGTGAGTGCTGCGTCCCCAGAGCAGAGATCTGGGCAGAACCACAGTATCCTCCCCAACACCCTTTCTAAGAGGTCGCACCTGATCTCTTCAGGTCTTTTTTTGCAGACATCACCATGACAATACAAGCCTTGTTCAACTAAGAATATTTCCTGTGTTCTTTTGCACTAACCTGCGTTACAAAATGGCGGTCTTCATGATGAACATTAGAGACAAGCCAACGTAATAATGGGAAAGATCTGGTTTCCATTTTCTCCTTTCTGTTACCATTATCACCATCCTAATTTTGCCCTTAATTATCTCTATTTGCATTCATGAATGATTTCTCTTTTTTTTCTTTTTTTTTTTTTTACAGCTTATTTAGGTATAATTGGCAATAAGCTACACAATTTAAAGTGTGTAACTTGCTGAGTTCTGACATATGTATACAAGCATGAAACCACTCAGTGAACCTTTCTCATCTGTGGTGTTGTACATATCAATAGTTTCTTTTCATTGTTGAGTAGTATTCGTTGTATGGATATATGGCAACCATTGAGCTAACTGATGAACATTTTAATTGTTTCCATTTTTAACTACTACAAATAAAGGTGCTGTGAATTTTTGTGTACAAGTCATTATGTGGGCATCCTCTTTCATTTGCCTTACTTGGGCACTTAGGAGTAGAATGGCTGCATCACGTGGTAGTTCTATGTTTAACTTTATAAAAACTGCCAAATTGTTTTCTAAGGCAGTGATACCATTTTATAATCTTACTAGCAGTCTGTGAGAGTTACATTTGCTCTACATCATCACCAGCGCTTGATATCTTTTAAATGTTAGCCAATCTGGTGACTGTGTAATGGTGTCTCGTTATTTTAATTTGCATTTTCCTAGCCCAAGTTCACTACAGTTTTTCTCCTTTCTAATTTTATATTACAGCTCTTACACTTATGTCTATGGCCCCCTTCTGAGTTAATTTTGGCTTATGGTGTTAGGCATGGGTTCAGTTTTTTTTCACTTTTGTGGATACCTGACGTTCTAGCACTATTTGTTGAAAAGACTTCACTTTACCCATTAAACCTTTATAAAAAAAATTGACTATTTATGTGTGGTTCTATTTCTAGACTGTATTCTGTTGCCTTGATCTGTATCTCTATGTTGATATCTCTTTTATGTTGATACCATACGGTACCAGTACAGTAGTAAGTCTTAAAGTCAGGTAGTATCTAAGTCCTTCAACTTTTTTTTTTTTTTTAAGATTATTGGCTATTCTAGTCCTTTATATTTCCCCATTGGTTTTAGAATCAACTCATTGTGCTGTCTGGAACCTCCAGTTCAACATGGAATAGAAGTGCTGAGAGCAACAAGAGGTCCTAATCTCAGGAAATGAACATTCAGTCTTTTGCTACTAAGTATATTGGCTATTGTTTTTCATAGATGCCCTTCATCAGGATGAGGATGTTTCCTTCTATTCTTGATTTGCTGAGAGTTTTTTCATGAATGGATTTTAATTGTCAAATGATTTTCTTCTGCGTGTTTTGAAATGATCATACAGTTTTTCTACTTTATTCTGCAGATATCACCCTAGTAATATAAGGAATCATTTCAACTGGAAATACCACCAGGTTTCTTTTGTCCTAAATTGCATAAAGGGAGGTCTACACGATCTAAAGCCAACAATGAAGAAGAGTTGGATTCCGTTTTCTCCTTTAGTTATAGTTGTTGTCCTACTTCTAATTTTGATGAATTGACTGTCTTAAATGTTCTTCCCACCCAGTCTCTCTCCCTTCCTATCACGATTTGAGAAAAGCCTTTCTAAAGAACACCTCTGGCCACAGTGTTAGTTGCTCTCTTGATAAAAACCATCACTGGCTTATCATCACCCTCAGAATAATCTGCTGAGTAGGGAAGCCAGTGTCTTCCATAATTCAGCGTCACAGACCCCACCCACCCCTCTATCTCTCTAGGGATATCCCACTCCTACCTTTCTTCTTGATTGAATTAAATTTGGTCACTTCCATATCTGTTCTTGTAACTTTGGATACTTATGTTTTATTTTTTTCTACATGAAGATACAAGCCATATTGCATTTATTTTTGTATACCCATAGTACCTCCCTGGTATAGTGCCTGTGTGTGGTGGGCATTTTCCATGTGTTTATTGAATGAATAGATGAACATAATTCATAAGGTTTTCCATGTAAACATATATATGTTTAATGCCAAATAAGAGAATATATTGTTGGTACAAATGAAGAATATTTTCTCAATGCCACTTTTATAAGTGCTCTTTAATTATATGATAGCTGCTGGGTCAGTGGTTTTTTTGTCATTGGTTTTTAGGAAACCTAGAGTCTTGGATCAGCTGTTTTCATTTTAAAGGATATAACATACTCGGGAAATGTGATAGATCACATACACGGAATTTTATGACTTTGAAGAAGTTTTTCAGTTTGTAAGCACTCATAGTTACTGACAATTTACTTTTCTGGCCATTACCAGAGAAATCCAATTAATTATTCTTATGGGGAAAAAAGAAGAAAGGAATCCAAACTAACACACACAAAACAATTCCCTTCACTCTGATGCTGATTGAACCTAATAGCTCTTGTTTTGAATTTCATAATTCTAGAAGAGTTAAACTTGAAAATGTATCTCTAAACAATGAGCCTCTGTTTTCCACCAAAAGGCAGTGATTGTGTTGAGCATTTTAACTGGTTATCAGACCTCAGGCTGCCGGTTTGAAGAGTGAACTTTGGCAATAGGAACTTGGCTCTCAATCCTGTTTTGCAGCTGGCTAGAATGTGAATAAACTTCTTATTGAAAAAGAGACATATCTTCTCAAAGGAGGAGAGGAATAAAGCCCTCAACCTAATAACCTTCCTCCTTTCTGCCAGACCCCAGCCTCCACTTACCTTTTTAGAAAACGTCTTCAGTGAGAGATGTTTTCAGATGTACAAAAACTCAGAGATGAAACAAGGCAATTCTTGCTCCCTTGTAATCCTCATCCCGAGAGAGTTATTCTTTTGTAAAGTCCCTTCAAGAGTGTGATTTTCTTTCTAACTTCTCCCTCTTTAAGGAATTGTGCGAAAACTGCAAGTCCTTTGTGCTCAGTGTAACACAACTGTTTCTCTTTTACTTTTATTAGGGTTCACCTCTGTGTCCTGGCGTGATGATGGCTTTAATGTGCAGCCAGGTGGACACATCGTGGCAGGTCTGGGGCTTCCTCTCATGTTGGTGCTTTTGGGCAGCATCCTATCAGTCTCGAGAAAGGTTTACTGCTCTCTGTATCCCTCTGTGCCCTCCCTTCACCCAGAGCTCACCGTCTTATCCAAAGTCAATGAGTTTTCAAGTGAGGAGCTAATAAAAGCTGTGCAAACCTTTCCATTCCATGGAATTCTTGACATTCTATAAATGTAGCAGAAACATTTGAGACGTGTTGGAAGCCTTGCCTGGGACTGATGACTTCCAACAGTGACCGATTTCTGCTTGTTTCTTAGTCAGTGTCATCTCTTCTAAAAGGAGCTACCCACCTATCCTGCATCCCCCACCCCGTTCCCTCTCCCCTGTGCGTTAGCTGCCCCACATCGGTGTTTTCTTGCATTTTTCTGTGTGTTGCTGTCTCAGCCCTTACCCTATTGTATGACAGTTCTCTGATGGATTTTGTACCATGAAGTGAGCTCCTGGGTGACAGGAAGGAGGGATTCGTTCATACTCTATTTCATCTCAGGTGCCTTATCTGAGTACCTGACACACAGTAGATATTTAATCCATGTTAGTGAATGGACGAGTCCATGCCATTCAGAACTACTTTAATCACTGCCTTCACCTTGTTTTTTGTTTTTTGTTTTTTTTTTGAGACAGAGTCTCGCTTTGTTGTCCAGGCTAGAGTGAGTGCCGTGGCGTCAGCCTAGCTCACAGCAACCTCACACTCCTGGGCTCAAGTGATCCTGCTGCTTCAGCCTCCCGAGTAGTTGGGCCTGCAGGCATGCGCCACCATGCCCAGCTAATTTTTTCTATATATACTAGTTGGCCAGTTAATTGCTTTCTAATTATAGTAGAGACAGGGTCTTGCTCTTGCTCAGGCTGGTCTCGAACTCCTGAGCTCAAGCAATCCACCCGCCTAGGCCTCCCAGAGTGTTAGGATTACAGGCATGAGCCACTGCACCTGGCCTTGGGAGATATTTTCAAGAGTGTTGTATATCATGCTTACAAAAAAAAGACCAGATTAAACTTAAATAGGAAACTTCTTCTACCATGTTTTTTTTTTTTTATTTTATCAGAATTTTTATTTCTTTTTTAGCCTGGTTTTTAGAATGTTTATGTCGATGGAATGAAGATGAATTTTCTTAAGATTATGGACACTTTAGTTCCTCAGCATGCTCCTGGTTTTCTCCTTTAAAGGCTCTTGTTATGGCCGGGCGAGGTGGCTCACGCCTGTGATCCTAGCACTCTGGGAGGCCGAGGCAGGCGGATTGCTCGAGGTCAGGAGTTCGAAACCAGCCTGAGCAAGAGCGAGACCCCATTTTTACTATAGATAAAAAGAAATTAATTGGCCAACTAATATATAGAGAGGAAAAAAATTAGCCGGGCATGGTGGCGCATGCCTGTAGTCCCAGCTACTCAGGAGGCTGAGGCAGGAGGACCGCTTGAGCCCAGGAGTTTGAGGTTGCTGTGAGCTAGGCTGACGCCATGGCACTCACTCTAGCCTGGGCAACAAAGTGAGACTCTGTCTCAAAAAAAAAACAAAAACAAAAACAAAAACAAAACAACAATAAAGGCTCTTGTTATGGGCAAAAATCTGCTTTTCAGACTTATAACTAAAAATCTAACGTAACTATAAAAATTATGAAAATGTTTTATCTCTTAGAAGGCATATACCTTAATTCGGTGGATCCAGTTTTTGGTTTTGTTGGTTTTTTTTGTAGGTTATATATGACTTAGCCAACTTTTCTATATGTAATGGAGAGTGGGAAGGGGGCAGGTTCTAACCTGTGGCTCGTGCAGAATATGACCTTGTTGGCCTAGATTGTTTAGTGTCTTTATCATCTAGGACATGGGGCAATTTGGGGGCCTGTGTCCTCCTGCCTTTAAACGCACACTCTTCTCCCACCCCTGCTACAATTCCCGTTTCTGCTTTCTACAGCCCTGGTAAACCAAAACTGGTAAATCAGGATGGATGAATAAAAGCCACTGCAATGAGCCTACCTTCTGATTTCTGGATGAGGGTAAGAAGCATGATGCCTTTAGCACAGCACATGGAAGTTAGCCCCACGGTGATCAACTTAGTGGGCCACAAACACAGTTTGTGTTACATGACTTTGGGGATAGGAAATATATTGATTAAGCCCTTTACAAAGAGCCCTATATGGGATGTTGGGTAAAGCTAAATTAAGAATTAACAAGGGGTGAAAGAAGAAGGAGGTGAAGATGCTAACATTAAAAAAAAAAATACTTTGGATGTATCATCTCGTTTAATCTTTAAAACAATCTTGAAGGCAGGTATCACTCCCATTTTACTGAAGAAATATCCAGACATCAAGAGGATAGGTAATTTGCCTGAAGTCTATACAACTAGTGAGTTGTGGAGGTGAGTTTCAGACTCAGAGCTCTGTGACTCCAATTCCTAACGGCTTATTGTTAGCAGCTGTTGATAGTATGGTGCGACCACATTAGAAAGTGGAGAGAAAGGAGGCCACTGTCAATTAGTGATGCCCGCCGCAAGCCTTGGGAGACAGAAGGCAGGCCATATGTGGAGAATTTGACATGGTACATCATCTCGTTAAACTTCAGGGTTTTTTTCAGAAGGAAAAGATGCCTTATGATTTTTTGAAATCTTTGCTTTATTCTTGTTTGCACGAGTCTTACATTTAAGTTTCTTGACTGATTTAAATTCCGTGGTTCCATCATCTGGAAGGGTGTAAACTATTAAAGAGAACTTTTCTCTCCCAGACTTTCATTCTTGTTGCTGCCATCCCGGTTTTTAAAAAAATAACGTAGAACTGGTTTATGTCAGCACTTCCAGCAATGGTGCTGTTGTTAACAGCATGAATGTACTTGAGGACTTTATCATTGGCTTATTTCTGAGCCCTAAACTGTCACTGACCGATCTTCGTAATGTATGAGAAAAAGTTATATGTTTTTCACTGTCAACCGTTGATTTTTTTGTTATGTATGACATTTCACTACTTCTTTTTACTATACTGCAGTCATGTCATCATGCTGGTACAGGCCCTCATATATCAGTCTAAATGTTTCTTGTATAAAAGTTTGCAAAAATATTTTTTCTTATTTATTTTGTGCAACAAGCCGTGGTTTGAGAGTAGCTCCATGGTAAAAAAAAAAAAAATTCTCCCCCTGTCTAGGAGAAAAAGGATGTAGTTTTATACATCTCTATTAGGAAGATACCTTAAAGGATCAACATATTAGTATCGCAGAAAATTTAACATTTTAACCTTTTGTTTACATAATGAACTGCTTTTCCTGAAAAACTTTTCTTGGCCTAGCAATTTCTGGATGAAATTTGTTTTATTCTTTGCCCTATTTTGATGGGACTTTTTTTCCCCTCTCTTCCTCATTAAAGAAGGAAAAAAACCAATATGCAATGTTAGTAGAGGTAATTTGAAGCAACGAAAAGATTTTCCAGCCACTGTTCAAAGTGTAGGTTTGAACTCTACCCTTGCTGCTTCCTAGTTTGTGGGACCTTGAGCGAGTTACTCATCCTCTTGGATCCTTGGTTTATTTCATCTGTGAAGTAAGCATAGTAACTACCTTCAAGGTTGTTTTAAAAAGTAAATGCGGGCCGGGCGCTGTGGCTCACGCCTGTAATCCTAGCTCTTGGGAGGCCGAGGCGGGCGGATTGCTCAAGGTCAGGAGTTCAAAACCAGCCTGAGCAAGAGCGAGACCCCGTCTCTACTATAAATAGAAAGAAATTAATTGGCCAACTGATATATATAGAAAAAATTAGCCGGGCATGGTGGCGCATGCCTGTAGTCCCAGCTACTCAGGAGGCTGAGGCAGAAGGATCACTCAAGCCCAGGAGTCTGAGGTTGCTGTGAGCTAGGCTGACGCCACGGCACTCACTCTAGCCTGGGCAACAAAGCGAGACTCTGTCTCAAAAAAAAAAAAAAAAAAAAAAAAAGTAAATGCGGTGTTTGTTTATTATATGCAAAGTATCAACAAATGTCAGTATATCTCCTCCTTTCCCTTATTTGTTAAAAATTAAACATTTAAAAATTATTTATTTTCTGTTTTTCCTCTTGCAGCTTTTTATTTTAAATTGAAAATAAGAATTAAATATTTATAGTGTACATGTTTTTTATTCTCTATATATTAATTTATTATTATTTTATTTATTTATTTATTTTTGAGATAAGGTCTCACTATGTTGCCCAGGCTAGACTCACACACCTGGGCTCAAGTGACCTCTTGTCTCAGTTTTCAGAGTAGCTAGGAGTGACTGCAGGCATGCACCACTGCACCCGGGTATGATGTTTTGATATATGTATACATTGTGGAATGGCTAAACAAAGCTAATTAATACATGCTTTACCTCACATACTTATCATATTTTTGTGGTCCTTCCTCTTAAATACTTAATTTAGTTAGACTCAACCCCTCACACCCAACTCTTTGTAAGAGGCATTATAAATACCTACTTATTAAGTAAGTTAAAATGTAACTTTTTTTTTTTTTTTGAGTTGGAGTCTCACTCTGTTGCCCGTGCTAGAGTGCCATGGCGTCAACCTAGCTCACAGCAACCTCGAACTCCTGGGCTCAGCCGATCCTTCTGCCTCAGCCTCCCGAGTAGCTGGGACTACAGGCGTGCGCCACCATGCCCAGCTAATTTTTTCTATATATATTTTTAGTTTGCCAATTAATTTATTTCTATTTTTAGTAGAGATGGGGTCTCGCTCTTGCTCAGGTTGGTTTTGAACTCCTGACCTTGAGCGATCTGCCTGCTTCCGCCTCCCAGAGTGCTAGGATTACAGGCGTGAGCCACCGCACCCGGTCTAAAATGTAACTTTAAGAGAAATTCCATTGAGACATAAAATGAGACCAACTGGTAGAAAGGGAGATAATCTTGAATGTTAGTTCTCTTCATAAGCAGTCTGCTCTTCAGGTACTATATTAACTACCATGTTTCCCTGATAATAAGACCTACCCATAAAATAAGCCCTAGCAGAATTTCTAAGCATTTGTGCAATATAAGCCCTACCCCGAAAATAAAACCTAGTGATGGGAGTGGCTGCGCAGCATATCTGCACAACCCATGCATTTCGTGGCAGAGCGGTAAAGAAGACAAGCAGCCCTTCTCATCTGCCCCATCTTGACAGCTACTATCCCAGAGGTGACCGGAAAGGTGCAGGCAGCCCCACTAACAAGGTCGGCTCCCCCTGTCAGGTCCCAGCCATCCTGTGCATGCTGCAGGCTGAGGCTTTGAGGGGAAAATAACACATCCCCTGAAAATAAGCCCTAGGGTGTCTTCTTGAGGAAAAAGAAGTATAAGACCCTGTATTATTTTTGGGGAAACACGGTAGGTACCATGATGTTCTTCATTTTCTTTTTTCTTTTTGAAACTAAGTTATATTTGAATTAAAATAATGGGCTACACGTGGACATTTGAGTTCGAGATAAGGAAAAAAACCCCTTAAGATAGAATTCTTTTCTTTGGGGGACTATTAATTTGCCTGGATCCATTTGTTTAAAATAATTTGAAGAGCCATGGATTTGATTATAAATCACTGCCATAAAAGAACTTTCTGTTCTCAAAAGGCATGTCCAAACGTGAACACGTGCTTCAGAGTTTGTTATGACCGAGCGCTGATTGTGCAACATGACTTTGACAAGTCACTGATGTCTGTTAGCCCCCTTTGCACGACACAAGAATGATGAATACCCTTAGGCAACCTAAGTTTGTAAGAAATGAGAACCACTAAAAATGTTATGATATTTCACAAACATGTAACATGCTTTATAAATTCTGTTAATGTTTGATTATAAACCAGGAGATTAACTAGAAATCTCTCTTCAATACCAGCAAACTTCAATGGTTCAGATTCTCTATAAAATGTATTATTTAATCAACTTATTTAGCAAATATTTATTCGGTGCCTACTATGTTGCAGGCAGTGTTCTAGGCACTGGGGAGAGTGCAATGAATAAAATAAACAAATACCCCTACCTTCATGGGATTATATTCCAGGAGGGGAAGATAGACAACAAACAGATAAGTAAGTAAAATATATGGTGTATCAGATGGTGATGAGCACAGTAAGGAAACATTAAGCAGAGGGAAAGGATCATGATGATCAGTCTGAAACTCAGTTTTCATAATGCATTTGTTTGTTCAACAAGTTTTTATTGAGCATATACTATTTGCTAGGCGTATGTTAGCTCTGTAGATACTCACAGGTATGGAATGTGGAGAAGATGTAAGGGTTGAGATGAGTTTGACTGACTGCATGACTTCCTGTGGAAGGTGTTTTGTGGGTTTTTTTAGACTAAATTTTATCAATTTTTGCAATTCAGATTTACCATTTCTGAAAGTGAAGTGGAGAAAAAAGAAAATAAAATTGGAGATCTTTGTTCATTACATTTAGTCAGTGAAGATTCCATGATATATATTTGTAGATTAAAGGAGCTTATTTTTTTAAATTGCAGGTTGTACATCATTCATGAATAGCAGTGGCACAGCCGTGTCAATTTAACAGGCTTTTGCAGAGTTATCACTCTGTGTCAGGCACTGTGTCCGATTTGGAAGATATACAGATGATTGGGATGTAGTTCCTGTCCTTGTGGAGCTCAGAGTTTAGGACAGGAGACACATGCACATTAATTTCAACCTACAGCAGCGTCAATACAAGCCCTCATACAGAGCCAAATGAAGGTTAATGGGAGACTCACGGAGAGACATTATTCAAATTGGGGAGATCTTAAATGACCAGGATCTATTCTGGTGTGACATTTATAGATCTTCATGGACCAAAACATTAGGCCATTTTTCACAATATAAAGTGTCATTAAAAATTTGATCCATTATGTAGGCACTTGGTAGAACTTCCGTCAGATTTTCAAAGATACAGGTGCATCAATTAGGCAATGGGGCAAAAGGCCCAGTCAAAACCAAGGTTATGAAAAAACCAATACCCACTGGGAAAAATTCAGTTAAAAAGGAAAAAAAAGAGATGGTTTCAAGATGATCAGGTACTGGATAATAAAGAAGCATATGCCAGAGATGTCTGGAAAAAGAAACAGGAAAATTATTTTTAAAATATGATTTCCTAGGCTCCTGTAATTGATAGGATATGTTTGCCTTTTGAGGATCAATAAATAAGGCACAATATTTTTTTTGTGACAACTTTATTGAGACAAAATTCACTTACCATACACTTGACCATTTCCAGTGTACAACTCAATGGTTTTTAGAATATTCAGAGTTGTGCAACCATCACCACAATCAATTTTAGAACATTTTCATCATCCCAAAAAGAAACCCTACACCCCTTCTCCCCCTCTTCCCAGCCCTAAGCAACCACTCATCCATCTGCTTTTTGTCTTTAGAGATTTGCCTGTTCTGAACACTTCCTATAAATTGAATCATGTAATATTTGTTCTTCCTAGTGTCTGGCTTCTTTTACTTAGTGTGATGTTTTCAAGGTTCATCCATGTTGTAACATGCACCAGTACTTCATTCCATTTTATTTCCAAATAATATTTTACTGTATGGATGCACACATTTTATTTACCCATTCATTTGAGTCACTTCCACTTTTTGGTTATGATGAACACTGCTGCTGTGAACATCTGAAGGCCCAGTATTTTGCCAGCTCACATTATCACAGGGGATAAAGAATGACGGGTTTCTAACCCTGCTGGAGTGATAGGCCAGGGTCCTCACCATCGCCCTAAGCAGTCCAGGTGAGGAGCTGGACACCAGGCAGGTTTTCTCCAGTGACCTTCCTGGGCTTTTTTCTACCTCCTTGGCAAACTCACATGCACAGGTTTGGGCCTCTGCTGGGAGAGCCCCATGAACAGGAACAAATATCTGCAACTGGGCCAGAGAGCCCATAATTGTGCCTGTGAGGGAACATCCAGAAGTAGTGCCTGACCCTGGGGAGAGGACGGAAAGAGGACCCAGGGTCAGGGGCATACCACGGCCTGGCCCAGCCTCCACTCAACTCCGCTTTCCTGTCTAAGGCGTTCTAGGAGACTTGGGGTCTGCGGCAACTTTTACAGAAACAAAGTAAACTGCGCTCATTCCCGCCCCTACCCCACCCCCAATTTCATATTGAGAGAGAAAAACCATATGGGAGCTGAGAGTGAGCATATGGGTGTGAGGTAAAACATGCCGGCGCTTGGAGGCAGGGCTGCGGAACCCGTCTGCTTGTCTTTGTTACTTGTCTAGTTGCTTCTTAATGTGTTCTTTTTCCTCTCAGCAAATTTTCTTTTTGGAAGAGTTGCTTTTTTTTTTTTTTTTCTTTTTCCCTTCCCCCGTGCATGATTTAGTCTTGAATGAGACGAGTGATGTAAAACAGCCCCAGACGTGGTCTCGCTCAGACCTGCGTCTCCATCCCAGGTGCCTAGTGGGTGCTGGCTGAGTCTCGGACTTGACCGGGAGGACAAGGGGCATGGTGCCACCCGAGGCTGCAGGGCACCTGAGGACGGCAATCTGAGGGACGGAATGCAGAGCAGTCCCTGAGTACCTCTCTGTCACCTTGCACGCTAGCTGCTTTTCTGGCTCCAAATTTATACCGGGATAGCATTAGGATAAGGGGACTTGAGTTTTCCCAAAATGTTACTAGAATGGTTCAGAGCATGCTGGGGAGGAGATAAGGTGAGTTGGCAGCTCCAAGAAAATACCCTGGCACCCAGTGGCTCTTGGTTTCCTTCTCAGAAACTTTGAAGAGCCCCAGAAAGTTAGCTGGCCCTGGCCTCAGAGCACCGCCCTCCCTGTGCAGATGTGCTCGCTCAGCTGTCTTGCCTGGATGCTCCGCTCACTCCCCATCCCTCCCTTTCACTCCCTCCTCAAGATCTGGGAATTAGAGCCCTCCTCACCAAAAGGCCACGTCCCACGCTTGCTTCTAATTACAAAATTGTCCCTTAGGTGTTGGCCAGCTGGTTTTCATAGTGACCATTAACTATGACTGATAGTCCTTGTGGAATGACTTGACTTTATGAGCAACTTCACTGAGAGTTTAATAAGGCGAAGTAGAGTCCAGAGGATATCATTTAAAATACGCTCTTTGTGGACAGTGACAATTAGCATTTAATTTGGTAACTAGGTAATTAGGTTGGCACATAGGAGGCCCTGATTGGCCAAATTGTGTTCCTCCAGGCAGCCTGTATCTTAAGTTGTTTACCTACTTTCTGCAGGTGTTACTTTGGGCAAAGAAAAAAAAAGACACACTTTGAATTTGAATCCAGTCCTAAAACTTGCTCGCCACACCTTACTGTAAGCCTTATCAACAAGAGTGCTGGTTTTTAGTAATTTCTTATATTTAAACTCCAATTTTCACCCAGTCTTCTCTTTCCCTGTGTGTCTGATTAATGGTGTGTCTGTTCATAAAGTCGTCCCATTTATCTAAAGTATTTATTTAAGTTGGTTAATTGCTGTTTTTTATGTAAGTGAAATTTTATGCCCCAGGTAATACAAATAAATGCATTGCACTTTAGATAGACCATCTTCCAGTTTGCCAATTACAGGATGGAATGTTTTTCATTACCAGAGGATGGGGATTACTTTATCACTGCAATCTTTTGATCCTATCAAGACCCAAAATTTAATGTGGAGCATCTATTTAATTTCATCTGTGCCAGAAAACCAAATACCATCTATCCTAATGCTATGGCTGATTCAAAAAAAAAAAAAGTTATTGGGAAATAAGGTTTGATTCTCAAAAGGTAGTTGTTTGCAACATATATATTCTTTCAGGAACATAGCTAGCTCATAAATTGAGGACATTTGTGCATTGTTTTTTTCTAATTAAGTATTGATGCCAGGACAGTTGACTAAACTTGGGGTGAGTTTTACTGTGTTCCTTAAAACAGTAATGAAATACAATGGAACAGCAAAAACTGGAATAGAAACTAAAGAAATCCAATCCAACTGGCACCGATCCTGAAGATTTAAAGCCATGTCATTAGATTATTCATAGTTATTTTATAAGGATTTGCTGAAGTGTTTCTTTCCAGATAGGTTTTTCTTTCTTTCTTTCTTTTTTTAGGGATGCCTTATTAGATTTATTAGTAATAAATAGTATGGTTTTCTGATTATGATTCTTCCAAACAAGGCTTTCTGTTACTAATAATAATTACCTTTATTGATTATCTACACTGTATTGGGCATGAAATAGGATATCATTTAACCCTCATATTATGCATTATTATCTCTCTTTTAAAGATGAAGAAACTAGTGTTCAGAGAATTAAGGAGGTTACTCAAGGGTCACAAAGCTAGTAAAGTGGCCAAAGGAGTGTTTGAACCCCGGTCTGCGACATTTCAAATTACAGGCTTAATCACTATATTATGTTCAAATGAATTCATCAGATCTATCTCTGGCCTTGACACTTCCAAGCTCTTTGCATTATCCATTTTAAACTTGGCATTAAGGTAAAATAACCACAAAACCTTTGGAGGCCAGACTGACCGTCTTGGCTCCTTGTACAGCATATGCATATGCATCTTTGAACTTCTGGTGAAAGTTTTCCATGGTGCCTACATGATGGACCAACTTTTTATATAACACTCGTATTGAGTGAGGAATGGTCCATCAGTGGAATCAATTTAAAGTGACATCAATAGACAGAAAAATGACACAAATATTCTAAATCACCAACTGGAATTCCTTGAGGTGAAAATTCTTACTCCTCTTATCTTTTCTACCAGTGTATGTATCCTCAGGCCAAGCATTCTCTCCTGGAGGTTCTATAGCTTCTACCTGCTTAGTCCTTCTCGTGTTTGCCCTTTCTCCTCCTTGCCCACCACCACTCACTGGTTTTCGGCTTGTCTTTTCTCCTCTGCTCTTTCCTTCTAGCGAGCTCCTTCACTGGTCTCCCTGTCCCCAGTCTGATTCGCCTCCCGTTGTTCTGCTACCAGCACGGCATCTGTCCTGGTACTTTCCTGATGAAAATCCTTCTCTGCCTCTCTAACTCGGTCCTTTTTTCTCCTATTGCACTCAATCACCTGTGGTGGGTTGAATAATGTCCTCCCAAAGATGTCCACATCCTAATCCCAGACTCTGTGAATGTTACTTTATATGGCAAAAGGGACTTTGTAGATGTTATTAAATTAAGGATCTGGAGATGGGGGGGGGGAGGGTTCTCCTGGATTATCTGGGTGGCCCCAATGTAAGCACAAGGTCCTTATAGGAGGGTTCAGGAGGGTCCGAGGGAAAGGGTGGCTATGTGACACTTGAAGCAGAGATTGGAGTGTGCTTCTGATCGTAGCAGAGGAATGTCAGGCTCTAGGAGCTAGGAGAGGCAAGGGACAGATTCTGCCCTAGCCTTCCTGACACCTTGATATTATTCTCTGAAGACTCATTTGGACATCTCACCTCCAGAGCTATACAGAATAAATTTGTCTTGCTTTAAGCCACTAAGGTTGCGGTAATTTTTTGCGGCAGCCATAGGCAACGAATAAAACGATACGGTAATCATTGATTTCCTTTTCCACTCGATTTGTGCTGTCATATTCCGTAGACAGTAGACGTGGCTAGTTAAATTTGTCTTTAATTAAAATTAGAAACAAAAATTTAAAGTTTCCGTTCCTTAGTCATACCACATTTCCAGTGCTCAGTAGCCACAGGTGGTGAATGCCTGCTGGACTGGACAGTGTCAACAAAGAACATTTCCATAGTTGCAGCACGTTTTATTGGACAGCACTGCTTGGGACAAGAGTGGTGTCTAATGTACCCAGACCCGCCCCAGCATTGGTAGGGACCAGGCTGGACTCTCCTCACTTGGAATAGCGGAAGCTTCACCCTCTCCCCTGCTCACCTCCAGCTCTGTCCCTCCCTGGAAGCAGGCTCAAGCTGGGTGAGTGGGGACTTCCAGATCATGTGTGTGCAGCATCTGGCCTGCATTCCCTTGTCCCTCAGGATCGCTCACCAGGACAGACCCCCACGTTTTCCCAAGTCTGAGGATGTCCTCTTTGCACCTATCACAATGCCTGATAATGGATGGTGGATGCCTAGCACCGTCGAATAAACAAATTTATTGAAAACCTAATGTCCTGCTTTGTGCGAGTACTGGGATTCCGCAGAGAATACAACCTTCTTCTCCTCGTGGAGCTTGCATTCCAGAGGGAGCAATGGCTAATTAGCCAAGAAATAGATGTATGTTCTAGTGTCAGGGAGTGATAAGTGCTAGGGAGAAAAATACCCGCAGTCATGGGGTAGATTGAAGGAGGTTGGGGGCTGGTGGGTATATTTTAGACAGGTGATTGCATAAAACCTTTCGGGGGAGGAGGCATCTGAGGATAGACCTCAATCAAGTGAGACAGGGAACGTGGGAAGGAAGAGAAGACAGAAATGAGGGAATTAATTGATATGGGCTTTGGTTTTAGTCACTGCTGCACAGAACCTCACACCCCCCAGTAGTGCTCTTCCTACATCCTCCCATAGCACTGCCCTCTAGGTGGTCAAGATCTTATTGATTGTTATTATTTAGATATTGACAATTGTGTGCTTATTTCTCTATCTAGTCTTTTTTCCCCAAATACAGCATTGCATTACAATATTGAATATTCCTTTTTTGAACTACATACTGCAGGGATTCTGATGCATGCCTCGTACTTCCCAGTGAGAGGGTCCCCTTTTTACAATCTGGGCTGTTACTTGAATTCTAGTTGAAGGAGACCTTTATACTAAAACACTCTGTATCTCTTAAATAGTGCAGAATTACCAATCTCTTGATGCTTTTCTCCTTGACCAATGCTTTGGTGATTGGGGGTGAGAAACTGCCAATTTTCTGATCTTCATTATACTTTTTTTTTTTTTTTTTTTTGAGTCTCAGTCTGTTGCCCGGGCTAGAGTGCTGTGGCGTCAGCCTAGCTCACAGCAACCTCAAATTCCTGGGCTCAAGCAATCCTCTACCTCAGCCTCCCGAGTAGCTGGGACTACAGGCACGCTCCACCATGCCTGGCTAATGTATATATATATATATTAGTTGGCCAATTAATTTCTTTCTATTTTTAGTAGAGATGGGATCTTGCTCTTGCTTCAGGCTGGTTTTGAACTCCTGACCTTGAGCGATCCTCCCGCCTCAGCCTCCCAGAGTGTTAGGATTACAGGCGTGAGCCACCGCGCCTGTCCTGGTCTTCATTATACTTTTAAAGCTGCTCTGTACAACTACACTAGCCAATGTGGCACCCACTGGCCATATGTGGCTATTCAGGACTTAAAAGGCAGCTAGTCCAAGTTGAGATGTGTTATAAGATACACAACAGATTTTGAAGACTTAGCATAAGAAATTGTAAACATATTAATTTCTTTTTTTTTGAGACAGAGTCTCACTTTGTTGCCCAGGCTAGAGTGACTGCCGTGGCATCAGCCTAGCTCACAGCAACCTCAAACTCCTGACTCAAGCAATCCTCCTGTCTCAGCCTCCCGAGTAGCTGGGACTACAGGCATGCACCACCATGCCCGGCTGATTTTTTCTATATATATTAGTTGGCCAATTAATTTCTTTCTATTTATAGTAGAGATGGGGTCTCGCTCTTGCTCAGGCTGGTTTTGAACTCCTGACCTCGAGCAATCTGCCCGCCTCAACCTCCCAGAGTGTTAGGATTACAGGCGTGAGCCACTGCGCCCGACCTAGCATTAATTTCTTTACGTGGATTACATGTTGGAATTGTAGTATTTTGATATATTAAGTTAAATAAAGTACATTATTAAAATTAACTTTAACTGTTGCTTTAATGTAGTTACTAGAAAATTTAAAATGTCATGTGTGGCCTACATTTATGACACATATTCTATTTTTGTCTGCTTACTTTCTGAGAGTACATATCTACAGTTTGGGCATATCATTTGGGCGTGAGGCCTTGGAGAGAAAAATAAACATATATGGGAGAAATATGTTCACCCACAGCCACAGAGCAATATCTATCTCACGTGATATTTAACTCCACAGGAACCACTAATTAAGAAGGAAGACTATGAGTTTTTTTAACTATGAGTGTTATCTGCTTTACAATTTTATCTCCTTGGCATAGCATATTTATCTCAGAACTGAAATTTATTAAAGATAGCAAGTGTCTTCCGTTTAAGAGCAAGGTATTATTCATTTAAAAATTTTTTCATTTCTTCGTGTTGGGAACATTCAAAATCCTGTCTTCTGGTTATTTGGAAATATACAATAAATTGTTAACTATAGTGACACCCTTCTGTGCTATAGAACACTTGAACTTATCCTGCTTCTCCTATACCTCCCGGCTTCTGGTAACCATTGTTCTACTCTCTCCTTCTATGAGGTCAACCTTTTTAGCTCCCACAGATGAGTTAAAAAAGAAAAAAAATCAAAGAATACAACAAATAAAATAAAATAGTACTATTCAATATTTGAAAGAATTGTAAACCCTTTAAAAATCTTCTTATGAAATTGCCTAGTATACCTAAATATATAATATTTGCTGAAATACACAAAATCTCTTTTTAATCAAGTTTGTCACAATAATTTCATGATTATATTCTTTGTTGTTTTATAAAGAAAATTGTATGATTGGAAAAAGCAAAAGTTGCTGAAAAAAATAGAACATATTTTGGTATGAATTTTTTTTTTTCCTGGAGATCTGGGGCAGGCATCCTTAGAAGTGAGAAAAGAGGAAGTAAAGGATTCTAGAACCTCCTTTTCATTGATTAATAATTAAAAAGCCTTGCCTGGAGCCAGACTGCTGGACTTCAGAACCTGCCTGCACCTGCTAGCCAAGTGACCATGGGCATGTTCTTAATCTCTCTTTGCTTCAGTTCTCATCTGTAAAGTTGACATAATAACAATGGTATTTACCTACTAGGATTGGTATGAGAATTAAATGAGTTAATTCATATAAAATAAAATAGTGCCTGACGTAGTATAAATTCACTCAAATTTAGTTATAGCAATATATTATTATTGTAGTTATTACTATTAGATATCTTATATTTGAATAGAAAATTTAAATTTTCTAAGCCTTTTGTTATACATCCCTCCATTCTTCAAGCAGCAGTGGTGTGAGTCCATGAGAATATTTATTATACTTGATTTAAGGATAGAGTCCCCTGAACCCTAGAGAGGGTCCCCTATGTAATGTTGAGTTCATTTTGTCCATTTATAAAATGAGAATCATACCACTTTGTTTCCAAAATAAGGATCTGGATCGACTGAGCTTATTATATCATTTTCAGATATAGAATCTATAATCTTGCTTAACTTTGGGCTGGTACAAGAGAAGAAAATAAAGACTTTAGAGGCAGACAAAGGTGGACTGAAAGAAACTTAGCTCTGTCACTTAACTTTTGTGGCCTTGGACTTGTCACCTGACCTTTTCGAATCTTAGCTTTCTCATCTGCCATATGGGGATGTTGAACTGTATGTTTTGAGACTTTTGTAGGGATTACAGGTAAGCTGATGAAGAGCCTGGCCCTTAAGAGGGGCCCATGACAGTGGTTATTGATGCTCTGGAAGTTCTGCCTGGGTAGACCAGTAGAGCCGTACCTTCCACACCAAAGACAGTGTATGAATACATTGTTAGCTGTTGGAAAATCAAAATGAATGTAACCTAGAGCTTTGCATATTAGAAAAATATTTGGAAAGATATACAACAACATGGTATCAGTATTAATCTTGGTGATAGAAAATCAAGTTGTTTTTGGTTACATCTTCTACCTTTTTACAATGTATATGACTGCTTTTATAGCAATAAAAGGTTGTTTTTAAATTAAAAGAATCATTCTTTTAATCATTTTTAAAAACCACAGAAAGTTATTGTACCATATTAGCAGATATGTTCTTTGATGGGTGATTTCCCCCTTTTTTTTTCCTCCTTAAAAATTTTTCTACAGTGAATATGTTTTCATGAATGATGAAGAAAATAAAAGTACATTTTTAATAGACATAATCACCACCCCAAAATGGAATCTACAGTGCATTAGAACACACAAAATATGGATTCTTGGGAAATGTATGAAGATGTTTTAGGACCAATAAGCATAATAAAAATATTAACAATAGATACCACTTATTGAGCATTTTCTATGTGAGGCTCTATATTTGAACTTTTTACATGCATTATCTAATGCAATCCTTTTAACAGGTTAATAAGATTGATTTCAATTGAGGTTTAAGATAATATAAATTACATAAGGCAGGACTCAGAATCGAAACTTCTTTTAAAGAAAAAAAAAAAAATCCCAATCATGGTAACAGAGGAAATCTTCACTTATGCTCAGCGGGGGAAACAAAGCTTTCCACAGAATTTAAGACCAAATTCACATTAAACCAAGTTTTCTCAGCTGTTAGTTGTCATACAAACCTAAACTACTACTACATAGTCTGAATTTTTTTTATATACAGTTTCTTTTCATTGGGCAACTTGGGAGTTGGGGAAAGAATGGAAATGTTTTTGATAGAATAGTTTTTTCCTAATTTAGGCTTAAGGGACAGCATGGGTAGAGAATGGGGTCTAAGTATCAATAAAGGGAGAGGTATGTTAAGTGAAAACAGGTGGTGTCAATAGACCTTGATTTTGTATACTCCAAATCTGGAGGTTATAGTTGAGTACATCTGCCCCTCTTCTGTAGTGGGTAATGAACTTGGCAACTGTCATTCTCTCCCAGATTAGGAAAGGATGGTAGGTTAGTTTTGAAGGGAGTTTCATATATGAGTATTCATAACTATCAAACCTTCCTTTCTTTTAAGAATTACCCTATTCTCTTTTCACGAGTTGCCTTATGTCCTGGGCTTTTGGAGCGGTTGGCTTTGTCCTGTCTTCCTGAGTGCACTTACTCATACAAAGTTCCCTTTTGGAAATTTGATCTTCATTTAAACATTATCTCTGTGAGCTCTTTGCAGGGAAGGTGGGTGGTGTCCTAGCTTATTCATCTTTATATATTAAAGCAACTAGTATGAGTGATATTGTTGGCATTTGACACATTTTTGTTGAACCAATGGATGAGTTCCTGTTGCAGTGCTAGGAGACTTTTCTAGTGTTGGAGTTGCTGGAGTCGAGTTGGAGTTAGCACAGGTTGCTCTGGGAGATCGGGGATTCTGGGTAGGCACGGACTTGGGGAAATTTGACCGCTAGACAGTAAGTAGAACTAATGATGGCAAAGGCTTGTAAATTTGAGGTTCTGTGATTCTTCTGTTTCTCCAGCATGTTTCCAAAGAGGAGAGACATGAAAAGTAAATTGGAACTGCAGATTATCCTGTAAAGCCTTTGTCAGCAATGACAGTTAACACATTTCATACCAGCACCAGGAACAGAAGGGCTTTTCTCCAATGTCTTGAGTCAGCCTGAACAGTGTTCATGTTGAAAAACAGTTCCAGTTAGGCTGGGCTTCAGATCATCTTCCAGATTTAGTCTGGGCCCCAGGAGAGAATGGTGAGGAGGAGAAACTGTTATAGTACTTTGGAGGCTAGTGTGAGAAGTTTCAGAACAAGTCAAGTCATTGGCATCCAAGATACGAATAAATTCACTTAAGACCCAGGAAATAATATGACTCACTAAATATGTTACCTTAAATGATTTTAATTGGTTTCCACACACCATTTACACTGCTGCCTCATTCATGGGGACCCAAACATTATCCTGATCTGAATTCTGTTCCTTTTATATGATACTTACGACAATTAAAGTAGGTATTGATTTTGTCCAATATGCTTAGAATTTCTATGTGTCAGAAGTTGCAAAATGATAGGCCAGAGGCAGAATCTGGCACAAGAATGTGCTTTGTCTGTCTGTCTAGTGTTTTATTTTAATTTAACTAGTTACTGATACTTAAAATTTTGGAGATTTGACCCAAAAATCCAGATTTCTGGCTTCTCTCTCAAAAAACAAAAATATCAGATTTGGCTTAACTGTATCAGGCTTCCCACACAAGCAGCCGTTCTCTGGAGCTTGGTGGCCAGATAAGGCATGTGCCCCCCACTTTACCAGAGTCTTTGGCTTCCCTGGTTATATTTTACACCCTGCCTTCGTCTGGCCTGGGCGGGCATTTGGGTTTGTGCCCCTGCTCTATATGCTGTGCTCACAGGCAAATCTTAAGACTGTGAGTAGCTATTTCAACCCCACGAGGGGATTGCCAAACAATGCGAAGTGTTTCATTGGGTTTGGGCAGAGTGTTCTGCCTTTGGGAAGCTCCTAGCTCAGCCAGCCCTGTAACCAGAGTGAAGAAGAAAAAATGTATTCATGCTGTGCTGTGCTGCTGGCACTCAGAAGGGCCCCAGGCTAGGAGACGGGGCCTGAAGTGCCCCGAGGACTGCCTGCTTGCCTCAGCTCATGGCGACTTGGCACCTGTGCTTGCGGAAGCGTCCAATGGCGCGGCAGCGGCTCGGTGCCACCCATTCAGACAGCTTTCCGAATGCCGGCAGCCAAGAGCACATCAGCTGTGCCTGTGAGTAGTGTGGGTCCTCGCCAGAAGCATCTAAACTTCAAAGGGGGAAAAAAATCGTACTGCGGGTCGATGTGGAAAAGCCTTTGGTCACATTGAATTGGGCTCATTTTTACCAAGAGAAGGAAGACGGTGTGAACCATTCGAACCGACTCTACCTGTTTTTAGGTGCCAATATAATTAAGAAGCTAGAGTAGCTGCATTTAAAACCTAACCAGGGAAATAAAATGAATACAAAGAATTTCTGTTTGGTCTCAGAGCTACCTTAGAAATAGGGAACTGCGAAAGAAGATCATGGATGGATCTTATGGCAGATTTCATTAAAATTAAAGTTACGTGTTCACGACTAATTATGATTGCACCTAGATTTCTAAGGGTTTACAAGGTGGGGAAAGGGATCTTATAATCGAACAACCTACACTTCTCTTCTAACAGAAAAATAAATCTGTGCTTTACGTCTGACTTGCAATTTTTACTTATATGCAGGCCCAAGACTTGAAGTTTGGTACCCAGAATTTATTAACAGCAAAATGTACTCTTAAAAATCTGTGAGCCTGAAGACAAGCATGTGACAAGCATGCAAAGACTAAAGCTCTCTCAAAGTCCCTCTGGCACCCAAGTCTGATTCAGTGACTTGGGTCCCTAAGAACCTTTCTCACTTAACATTTGTTTCACCTTATTAACCCTTTCCTCACATTTCCCTCTTGACTTTTCTCCTCTTTCTAATTTCTCTTGCCCTCCCTGATTCTTTCCTTCTTAAGCTATTTTCCCTGTGTCCTGTTTCCACTCCCACCCTTCCTCTTTCCCCAGTCCATTAGTCTGTTGTCTTCTGCTTTTTGTCTTTCCTACTTCCACTTCTCACCCAAGATACAGAGAAATTTAGCAAAGAGGAGGGCACAGTGTGGGCAGAGAGCTGGGGGGGAGAGTTTAAATGAAAAGGCAACTAACGTTTAGATTATAGGTGCATAATTAGGGACGAGGTGGCGAAAGCTGTCTGGTGCTGGGAATTCGGAAGGAGGACAGTGTTTCTCCAGGATGCACAAAGAGCTATTTATGCATCTGATCATGTTTATAAATGAAACTCTCCCAAATAAGAGCAGCTAGGTAAAGGAATGGGCATGGCGGAGTACAATAATACTAATATTGTATCTGAGACCTTATAAAGAGCTTTACGAAGAAGTAGAGGCATAAGATTAAAAAATGCTAGCGTATTCACCACGGTATTTCTGAAATGCTGGTTTGTTGTAAAGATTTAATGATACTATATGTTGGGGTCCTCAAACTTTTTAAACAGGGGGCCAGTTCACTGTCCCTCAGACCGTTGGAGGGGTGGACTATAGTTAAAAAAAAAACTATGAACAAATTCCTATGCACACTGCACATATCTTATTTTGAAGTAAAAAAAACAAAAGGGCAAAAACACCCCCATGTGGCCTGTGGGCCGTAGTTTGAGGACGCCTGCTATATGTTTTTTAAAGAATTGTACCTTTTCAAAGCAAATTGCAAGTTTTATAGATCACAAAATAAATAGAAAGGTAGAAGATAGGTGTTTAAAATAATTTATAATTTTAAGCCACTTTCATTTTAAATCTAATTATATTGAAATGAAAGGGAACTTTGATTGCATTATGGTAGTCACAGATCCTTCCATTCCATACCCTTGGTATTCTATTGAATATGGCAGACGCCGCCCCCCCCCATTAAAATTAGCATAAAACAGTGTTAAAAACCTGTTCTCCAAGATGTGGCAGGAAATGTCATTTCCTGATAATTTCATTAGTTAGAATACAGTTCTACAGCTATCTTTTCTAAATGTGCATAATTTGCATTTGTTTTTAACTTGTTAAATAAATTGAAGCATTCTCTGTAATAAGTGAATGAAGAGCTGAATCAAGATAGCACCCCCGGCCAGGCTCGGTGGCTCCCACCTGTAGTTGTCCTAGCACTCTGGGGGGCTGAGGTGGGAGGATCGCTTGAGCTCAGGAGTTCGAAATCAGGAGTTCGAGAACAGCCTGAGCAAGAGCGAGACCCCCATCTCTACTAAAAATATAAAAATTAGCCTGGTGTTGTGGTGCGCGCCTGTAGACCCAGTCACTCAGGAGGCTGAGGCAGAAGGATCGCTTGAGCCCAGGAGTTTGAGGTTGCTGTGACATAGGCTGATGCCACGGCATTCTACTCAGGGCAGCAGAGTGAGTCTCTGTCTCAGAAAAAAAAAAAAAAGACTTATTTTTAACACACAGGTTGTTTATTACATTGAACATTTTCTTTGGTACTTTAAAGAGATAAAATAATGAAAAAAGAAGTAATATTTTTGACAATCTGGTTAATGTTCAGTATTTGCTAAGGCCTAAAAAAGACTTAAAAGGTAGGTGTGTGTGTGTACACACATGTGTGTGCATTTTTTTTTAAGCTGACAAAAATAATGGCCATCTCTTTAAGGATTTTATAGTCTAAAGCTTGAAAGGCATTTATTTTATGATCCAGAATTGTGGCTTTTAGCTACAAAATGGATGTTGAGGAAGCGTGGATAACTAGACTACTCTGGTTCTTAAGCCACAGTCCAGGTAGATCATGTGGAGCCAGAGGTGACTGGAGCTCTCATTTATTGAAATGTAGAAATAAGAGATAAAGCTGCCAATAGAACTCCAAGCAAAGTCTCTAATAGAGGTCTGAAGAAAATTAAATGAAATGTTCAATGTTTCCTTTGTCAATTTACTAGATTAAAATATTTCTTATGATAGAAGTAGATATATTACAATATATCTTTATTTGAGAGATATTTAAAATATCATGATATTCCATGGATTTAACTGGAGTTCTTTTCCACTGCTGACCAAATAAGATATTGTTTATGGAAAAAACTTTATAGGGCTGGGGGCCAGGAAGACCATATAGATCCAAGAATAGAGGTCGTAATGGGGTGGTGGATTCCAGGGAACACGAGAAGGAAAACTATTTTATGAATTAGCAGAGTTTGGTGTCTAAGTCCAGAAGTACATAACTAAGCATTTTGATAACTTACTATCTTTACCAAAACAGATACACACCAGAGATAGTTACTGAATACTTGCTATGTGGAAATTTAGAAACATACTATTTGTATTCAAGGATTTATAGTTAAAAATGTCATGGTAATTAGAACATAACAGCAATAGCACAATAATGATTTTAAAACAAAAGCAATACATAATTTCCTAGAAAGCCATGGCATTCAGGAAATACTAGGAAATTTGCTTTAGGCATTTAGCTAGTTTTTAAAAAAAATTTTAGTTTTAGGGCATCTTTGGCTTTCTTACTTTAAATGATAGAAATGATGCTAGACACTTGGCATTTAAACTCTTATGTGATGCATGAACTCTTATTTAATAAATAGAATCTAATATATTCTAAACGTCCTAATAAGCTATCTAGAAGTCCAGGCCTGGGTCACTTCAGCTTGCTATGTGTAATTACACACTGTGTAATTGTTGAACATTATAATTTTGCATCATGGACTTTGGAATCAGACAAACCAGAATGGAAATCCAAGTTCTGGTACTTATTAATTATCTCACTTTGAACAAAATAGCTCTCTTTGCTTTAATTTCTTCATCACTGTAGTGGAGATACCACATAATGGGATTGCTGAAAGAAATAAATGAGATAAGTTATATCAAGTACTTAACACGGAGCCAGGAACATAGTAGGAACTCAATAAATATTCTCTTATTCGATGTAAATGGTAAATTGCTTAGGAGTCTAAACTTTTTTCTAATAGACACTTTATAATTACTACAATAAGAGAAATAGCTTTAATTTGAAAAAGCCTCAATTTGCAATTAACTCAGTACAAAAGGTTTAAACTAGTTTAAAAGTTTTCCATTCTTAAACTTATTCAAGGTAAAACCTGTGTAATCTTTGATGTTTACTCCATGAGACTTCATGTTGAATTATATATTCGGAAAAAATGTCAGTGTTTATCAAATGCCTTGAACCTTTGTCAGTAACACAGTCATTCCAAAATGTAAATCTTTGTACTCTCTACAGATCAGTGATTTCCACACACTATCTTTTCTGGTAATAAAAATCAATCTGCTAATAAGGTCTCAAATGTCCTTGCTTAATTATGGGGAAGTTAATGAAACCCTGCCTCTTGTGCATTCTAAATAAAAGTACTATAGTGAATCATTCAGATCCACACTTCCTTAGACTGCCCTTTCCTAACAATGTAGTTAAACTGCAATTATTGATCACCCTGATTTATTGCCTTTTATCCTGGCTAGCTTTCATATGAAAAAAAAAGTACAATTTGCTTTGAATACTTTATTTGAAAATATTATCTAGGCCAAAATATAATATTTGGCTTTCAAAAGCTATGAAAACTGACACTTTTATAGTAAGCTTTTTTTCTAATATAATACTGAGATTAACATGATTTCAAATGAAGGTATTATAAAAATGACTACAACCTCTCTTTGTGTCAGAAATTTTGTGAAATTGACTACTTTCACATCAGAAATAATGAGGATTAATACTGAGAGACAGCTTCTTGCCTCATTTTAATCCAAAAGAGGATTTTATTGTAACTCCATTCCTCCCAAATGTTCTAGTCATCTAGAACTAGAGTTCTAGATGAGTTCTAGGATGAGACTGTGGTTTTGAGCTTGGAATGGAAGTAATTTGATTCCAAATGTGTCTGTTGTGCTATTTGGTTTGCTTTAATTTCTGGCGCTACCATAATTCCAAAGTAGAAAAAGACTTTAGGGAGTCATATTTTCCTTTAGGCAGTGACCTGAAAGGTTACATTTGGATCAAACACCCTAAACTTCCTAGAAACTAACTCTTCTGAGCCCAGATATCAAGAATATCATTTTGAGTTTATTTAAGAAACTACATTTCCATTCCCCAAATTTGCACAGCCTTTCAAATCCTACATATCCTTTAAAGGCAGTGCAGGGCCAACATCCTCTGAAGATATCCTGATGATGGCCCCAGCTGGCCAGGGATCTTTCCTGCTCCCAAAGCCCTTCAGCCTGTGCAGTCTATACCATCAAACCTAGAACTTGTATATTTCTTTTTTCGTTACACATTTAATGATAATTGGCCAATGCAGTGCTTTACAAGATGAAAAAATATTTTTCTGTCTCATCTCATTGAAATCTTCTACTAGCTTTGGGAAGGGAATAAAAAAAAATATTATTTATTTATTTTTTTTTTTTTGAGACAGAGTCTCACTTTGTTGCCCAGGCTAGAGTGAGTGCCGTGGCATCAGCCTAGCTCACAGCAACCTCAAACTCCTGGGCTCAAGCAATCCTCTGCCTCCCGGGTAGCTGGGACTACAGGCATGCGCCACCATGCCCGGCTAATTTTTTCTATATATATTTAGTTGGCCAATTAATTTCTTTCTATTTATAGTAGAGACGGGGTCTCGCTCTTGCTCAGGCTGGTTTAGAACTCCTGACCTCGAGCAATCCACCCGCCTCGGCCTCCCAGAGAGCTAGGATTACAGGCGTGAGCCACCGGGCCCGGCCTATAACAGTTATTTTTAATGGCCTTTTTGCAGTTAAGGAAACATGAGTTCCATGGAGATAGTTTCTTCTCCAATGTCATACCTGCTCTATCAACAGTGTCTGCAGACTCTGTATTCTATACTGCGTTTGCCTTGTGCATAAATCTTGTGTTCTCATCAAGACAGCTAACTCTTCAAAGACCCATTCTGATGGAAACTCCACATTCCAGATCCCACTTATAAGAAATTTAGTTGCTAATTCACTCATATACTAAGGGAGTGTTGTCTAATAGATGAACAACATGGTAATTTTAGATTTTTTAGTAGTTACATTAAAAAAAAATAAAAAGAAATGGATGAATAGGTGAAATTGCTTAATAATATCTTTTATATAATACAATGTGTCCAAAATTTTATAATTTCAACATTAATTAATATAAAAATCATTGAGACATTTTACATTTTTTTTCCTTATACTAAGTTTTTGGAGTCCAATGTGTATTTTATACTCACAGCACCTCTCTATTCAGAACAGCCACATTTCAAGTGCTCACTGTGCCTAGTGGGTACTTATGGGGCAGTACAGCACTCAAGATTTCTCCACAACGTACTTGAAAATCAGTTTCTACTCCCCGATAACAGAGTAAATGGCAATAATCATTAGTTCCACGCCAGAAGACAGAAGTGAATGATGCATAAATAATTAAAATAGTAAGAGGTTTAGGGGAAAACATGGATCCCATTCATTCTTGTGGGTTTTTTTTTTTTAATTTGTTAGTTTATTTTGCCTGGTAATTTATCATAAATATAGGGAATCCTACAATTTACAAAGGAAACTCTTTTTCATGAGGTATAGGATGTTTAGCATATCATTTATTATTCATTTGTGTTATCTTCTGAAATGCAAATCTGATTATAAATCTTCCTTGTTGAGAATTGTTCCCTGTCTCCCCACTGGTGTTTCCCGAAGTAGCCTGGTGAAAAAGACTCACCTGAGAACTTGAAAAGAATTGTCCTATCCAGGTCCCACTAAACCAACACAATCAAAATATCCAGCCTGGACACAGGTATTTTTAGTAAGCACCCCGGTGGTTTTTATCATCATCCAGTTTGCAAAATTGACCTATGAAATAAAATCTTACTCCTTATCATCATGCCAAATGGGGTCCTTTCTACCCAGCCCATGACTAGACACCCTATCCATCCAGAGTCAGATTTCAGCAACAGAGAAGCACTTGTTAAAACTCTCCATCTTCTGTCCCACCTGCTTCAGGCTAGAATACTCCCCTCCCTTGTGTCTGGCAGCAAACTTCTGATAAGTCAATCTCAGGGCCACTTCTGCAGGGCTTGCCTCTTTGCCTAGCCAGGAATGCTTTCTCTCCACACTCTCATTGCTTCTTAATATTCTTACAGTGAGGCTCTGAAGGTCTCTAGCTCTCATTATCTGTGTTGCCTGTGCCTCCTTACTGAGGATGGGGTTTATGACTTCAGTCTGGTATTTATAGCCACTAGTAAGGAGTCTGGCACAAGGAAATATTCAATAAATATTTTTCTAATGAAAGCCTGCTGGTACTAGTAATAATAACATGTCCATCTGTTTCGTAGTGGTTTACAGATTGCAGTGTGGTTTTCACTTTCATCATCTCATTTAATTCTCAGTGCAACCTTGTGAGGTGGGAATTATTATTTTATAAGATGAAACTGAGAAGTTGAGGGACTTGCCCCGCATGACTTGTAAGAGGTGACACTGTACCTCCAACCTGGGTCCATCCTTTTACCACCTAATTTCTGTGCAGAGTATAAGAGAAACATATATCTTGGGTTCAGATTTCCAGTGAAGTGGAGAAATGGCCTTTGCTTATTCAGCCTACTTGCTAAAAAAAAAAGCGATCAAAGCCTACTTTTATGGATTTTTTTCTGCTCTAAATTTTTAGCCTAGAAAGCATAATTCACAAAATTTGCACCTGGTGTTTAGTTAATCAACAGTCACCAGGTTGTATAAATATTCACATGAGCAGTGAGCAGTGTATGAATAATCAGTGAGACCAGTTAGAGTCTCATAGGGTTGTTATTCTCTTAAAGGCATTTCAGTGGTTTTTCCCTGTCATTCTGGAAAATTCCTTATATCCTTTGGATAAAGATGCTAATACATCTTAACAGAATATAGACTCCCTTGATATTTTAAGGAAAATCTGACCAAATGAGAATATGAATTAACTGAAGTGGTTTGTGATACGTTAGAAATATTATGATATTATTATTTGTTAGATAATCATGAGTCTATCAATTTTACGTCTTCAAAATTAGAGAAACAGTCCAGTCTGGATCAATCTTTCCACGAAATATGTATCAGTCTGTGGTCTCATACAAATTTATTTTAAGAGTTAGGACTTCCCTTTATCAGAACAATAGCTAGAAACTCCTTCATTTCCTCTGTTTCTAGGCAATTCCATTTTATCTGGTAAGTATTAGTCAGCAGATTTTTATAGCTCAGAGGAACTATTTCAATTTTTTTTAACAAATTAATTGCAGTAGTTTGAGAGCACACTCTTCTTGCATGTCATTCTTGTTGGGTTACTGATGTTGTTTCATTCTATGGTGATTCCCTGGTAGAACAGAAATGAAATAATTGTCATTTTAAAAACCCAATAAATCTTAGCCCCCATTAAAACAGCCATATGGTTATTTACTAAGTCCTGGTCTAAATTTAAATAATAACTGCTTAGAGCCTCCTCAGAGGTCACATTTTTTCTGCCTAAAAGAGGGTTGTGCTGTTTTATGCAGTTATGTAGTAATGAGCCTTTCCTAATATTCTATTTGGTAAATCTCTTCTATACCATTAGAAATGGTAAAACAATTAATATACAGATGATGCTAGCCAGTAAGTTAATTTACTGTCTGGAGTATATATAAACTCAGGACAAAGTGAAAATATTGAAGTAAGAATCATTTTATGCAGACATTTTTTTATGTAAAAACATTTTTTTTCCTCATCAAAATGCCTTTATTTCAGATAGTCATCATGTGTTCCTTTGGCCTCATGAAATATTTTTAAAGTGCTCATCCATATGTTGTCTAATTTGAAAAAACAGTACCAACAAGTACATTAGGTACGGAAATGTGAGTTCGCTGTTGTTACTGTTATCATCATTGTCAGAAATGGAATAACAACCAGAATTTCATGGAATTGTGATATAGCTATCTTTTAAAATATATAACAGCTCTTTTGAGATATAATTCACATTTCATATAGTTTACTATTGAAAGTGTGAAATTCAATAGTTTGTTTATTCAGAGTTTTGAAACCATTACCACAATCAATTTTAGATCATTGTCATCACCCCAAAAAGAAACCCTGTACCCATTAGCAGCCACCTCCCATTTCTCCCTCAACCCCTCAACCTTAAGCAACTACTAAGCCACTTTCTGTCTCTGTTGATTAGCCTATTCTGAACCTTTCACACGAATGGAATCGTAGACTCTGTGGTCTTTTGTGAGTGGTTTCATTCACTAAGCTTATGTTTTCAAGGCTCATCCATGCTGTAAATCAGTCCATCGTTCCTTGTTATGACTAAACAATATTCCATTGTATGGCTATACCATGTTTCATCTCTTCATTAGTTGATAGACATTTGAGCTGTCCCACTTTCCAGCTATTGTGAATAATGCTGCTATAAACACTCATGTACACGTTTTTATGTGGAAATATATTTTCATTTCTCTTGGGTATGTATACCTAGGAGTGAAATTGCTGAGTCACATGGTAACCCTATGTTTAATCTTTTGAGGCGCTGCCAGACTGTATTCCAAAGTGACTTCACCATTTTACATTCCTACCAGCAGTGTGTGAGGGTTCCAGTTTCTCTCCATGCTCCCCAAGACCTGCTTTTATCTGTCTCTTTGATGATAGTCATCCTGATGAGCCTGAAGTGGCATCTCATTGTGCTTTTGATTTACCTCTCCCTGATAGCTAATGATATCAAGCAGCGTTTCGTATGCTGTGGGCCATTTGTATATCTTCTTGGGAAAAATACCTATCGATATCTTTGCCCATTTTTAAAATTGGGTTTTGTTTTTATTACTGGGTTTTTTTTTTAACAGGCTTAATTCACTCTGTTTTTCTTATATAAAAATGCTATGTTGTAGCCACAGCTGGAGCCTGGGTCCTCTGCACACAGACTCTGATGTGGGTCTTGACAAGATGGTCAATAAATTCCTGACCCTAGAGAGACTTGGTGAATACTATCTCTTTCCAGGGTCAGGAGTCAGTTAGCTATAGGTCTTGGAGATGGCACCAAAAGCGGTCTTGGCAGCCAGGCTCGGTGGCTTACGCTTGTAATCCTAGCACTCAGGGAGGCCAAGGCGGGAGGGTTACTTGAGGTCAGGAGTTCAAGAACATCCTCAGCAAGAGCAAGACCCCCGTGTCTCTACTGAAAATAGAAAGAAATTAGCCAGGCAACTAAAATAAAATAAAAAAATTAATTGGGCATGGTGGTGCATACCTGTAGTTCCAGCTACTCGGGAGGCTGAGGCAGGAGGATTGCTTGAGCCCAGGAGTTTGAGGTTGCTGTGAGCGAGGCTGATGCCACGGCACTCTAGCTAAGGCAGCAGAGCGAGACTGTGTCTCAGGAAAAAAAAAAAAGTGGCCTTGGCAAAGTTGCCTAGGTGGCAGTGCAGCCCCGGGCTGAGGTGCAGTGAGGTGTAGCAGTCATTGATACCAGCCATCAGCAGCAGCTTCTTGGGCACAGGGGCTGAGACAATGCCCCTTCCTCTAGGGGCAGGGATGCGATGTACCAGCACAGAGCCACAGAGGCCTGTCACCTTTCAAGGAATGGTGTGAGGCTTGCCAATGTTGTCCCCCAAGTAGCCTCTCCACACAGGGACAATGGAATGCTTGGCCAGGATGATGGCGCCTTGGATGGCAGTGGCTATGTCTTTGGAGCACTTAACACCCAGACCGTCATGGCCATTATAGTCCCCAATGGCAGCAAACACCTGGATCCTGGTCCACTAGCCAGCGTGGGTCTGCTTTTGCACAAGCATAATCTTCAAAACCTCAGCCTTGAGAGATGCCCCCAGGAAAAAATAAATCAATGATCTCAGACTCCTTGATGGGCAAGGAAAAGAAAGAGATAGATCTCCTCTGGAGATTTGATCTTCAAGTCCTTGATTAGGCAGCCCAGCATGGTGATGGGCACCCACTCCTCATCCTTGTCCTTGCCTCTATGACCTCTGCTGCCCCTGCCCCGGCCATGGCTGCAGCCCTGGTCCCTAATGCCATTGCGGAAGCCTTCATAGAAGCTGCCACAGCCTCATTCCAGGGCCTCCAGGGGCTCCCGCACCTTCCACTGCAGTGGCGTCATCTGCTATTGGATGTTTTCTTGGAGAAGTATTATCCAGTTTTAAGAGTTCTTTGTATGTTCTCTGTACAAGTTCCTTATCAGATATGTGATTTGCAAATATTTTCTCTCATCCTGTGTGTTGTCTTTTCACTTTCTTAGTGACTACATCTGTGTATCTTGTAACCTTACCCTTTAAGGCACTGTGTCTTCCAGAATCTTCGAGTCTGAGTTAGTTCCAGCTCTTCTTTCCATAGTTTCCTGTTGCATTCCTGTTATTAGAGCACTGCACACAGTGTGTTGATGTGATCAGTCTAGGATTTATCTTCCTTTACCAGATGGAACTGTGGCTACAAATCTTTGAATCACCAATGCCTGGGACCCTGCCTAACACAAAATGGGAGCTCGATAATTGCTTGTTCAACTAAACAAAAATGACCCTTGAGTCTGAAAAAAAATGATCCCGGTCAATACTAATCTAAGAAAGCTAATAGAAGGAGCCTTAATAGACTGTCAAAGAATCTGGGGGTGGGAGGGAAATTGCAATCTCTTGTACAGATATTTCTTATAGTAGTACTTTTCTATTGATTTTTTAAAAATTATTTTTTTATGATCCTTTCCTCATTTGTCCTAAACTTTTCTAAACTGAAGCAGTAAATGGCATCTCCTCTATTTTTTGGAGCATGTTTTCTCACAGTGACATTCTAGATGCTGTCTCTGTCCATTTTCACTGTTGTTGAAAATGCTGCAGATGTCCTAGTTTGATTGGAAAATTACAGATAACATAAAGTAACAGTTACTCTCTGTAAAAGGGGGATGAGGATTTAATTGTCTAAATACAGTCCTTCTCAGAACTCCCTAGTTCTTGATTTTAAATCCTGATGGACACAAGTACGAGACTATTTCAAAATGAGATCCAAGAAGGAAGCCCATATAATTTTTGTGTGCCTGTGATGAGATTTGATATTTGTTCTCTCATCCACTTTTATTTTTTATTCGGCACTAAGGCAGCTTAAACAGAAAAAGAAAAAAGCAGAGAAAACTAGTTGACAGCCTAAGATGATTGATTTATTTTCTCTTAGCACGGCAAGATGTGCTAAAATTACTTCATCTTAAAAGACTTACTGGGATTCCTGAATGAGAAATACCCCCACTCTTGATATTTTTTTCTTTTATGAAACAAAAATAGCTCTATTTTTGGGAGAGAGAGTTTGGCAGACATGCTGATTATAATACGGTATTGGAAAACACTTACTTTGATTGACTAAAAACCAGATGCTGTTCATGGTAGTTAAAAGCCTATAATAATGTGTTCACTCTGGTGTTCACCACACTTCTGTGAGATTAATAATAAGATCCTCCAATCTAGAGGTGGAGAAACCAGGAGAGGACACTGGAGAAGTGCTTCCCTGCCTTCCCCCAGAACTCCCTAGGAACAGCACTGGCCAGAGCATGACCTTATTGAGGACAGAGGTCTTGTTTCATTAGCTGTTGGGTCTTCTTTGCTGGGATATAGGCCTAGCACAGTATAGGTGTTCACACAAATATTTGGTGGGTAGAAGGAGAATGGGAAGTATTTGATTCCTCAGACTGACAGGTCAGGGTTGGAGGTCCACAGGGGTACTACTTACTAGCTGAAGTCCTTAAAGTATTTAATCTCCTTAAACTTCAATTTATTCTTTGCAAAATGGTGGATAATACCATTACCTACTTCTTGAGGTACAGAATAGTAAACAGTGGATTATCATTAGCTGTTACTAAATTGAGAAATTTCCTGACTTCCCATTCAAAACTTGTCTGCCCTGATATTAATGAACTTGGTTAAATAAACATGGTCAAGTTTATGCATATATGTCACCAGTAAAGTCCTTCTCTACTGAAGAGAAAGAATAGGAAGAAATTGAAGAGGCATTATTTGGACTTTGATGTCTACGAGCTCTACTGAATTAGATTTGACCCTCACTTTTAGGGAATCACTCACCGACACTGGGGAAGATGAAATACAGAAGTTTGTCCAGCCTGATATTCTTGTCTTTGGAGGTTGGCCCTAGTTCTTAGAACAAAAAAAAAAAAAGTCAGTAGTTGTTAGTTACTGTATCTCATTTTCCAAAACACACATGTTTCTTTGTTATAGTCATTTACAGATACTTTTTGCATGCCACATTTTTGTTTTGGTGCTCTTGGTAAATCACTAAATGACTAACCTTCATGTTCCTAATGTATTTAAATTGTCAAAGGGACTCTTTTAGGAATATATGTGCTGATAAGGGTGTTAAGCTTGAACAATGTGTAAAAAAATGAAGGCCAAGTGAAGAGGCCTTGACATTGTGAATAGAATAATAAAGTGGACTCTGAGGATTGCTGTGTGACGAATGGATTATTGGATATAGAAAGAAGTTATTTTTAGACACGACATCCCTATAAGCCCTGAAGCTACGTGTTTTACAAACTAGAAATTTATGCGCAAAATAAAAATTACCAGATGTCAGTCTCTGCATGTGCCAACTGGCAAATGTGTAGTGGATCGGAATCTGGAAGAAATGACACCCATTTCTTTGCCATTCAGACTCAAAAGGGATAGTTGAGGTAAAATGCTGTTGAAAAAATTACAGTGTTCTCAGCTAAAGTTGTCACACATTATGAATTGTTATCTGAAAGGCTTTAATTTTTTTTCTCTTCATGACTGCATGCATGTTTGTGGCATTACAAATGTAACCCACATTTCTATTCTAATTTAATACATTCTTTCCTGAGGTTTGTCTTGTTCTTTTAAAGGGTGAGCAGATATCTTATTTAAAGAACCAACCTGTACACGGCATTCTATTAATAATAAAGGTCCAATACAGAGCTAACTATGTAATAGGATTTGTGACTTGTATCTTGCACATAACGGTAAAACTCAGTCATTTTCATGAAATAATCAAATGAGTTCTCTTCTCTTCTTAGAAATTCGAGCTCAACTGGTAGAACAACAAAAATGCCTGGAGCAGCAAACGGAGATGCGAGTTCAGCTTCTCCAGGACCTGCAAGATTTCTTCCGAAAAAAAGCCGAAATTGAAACAGAATATTCTCGGAACCTGGAGAAGTTAGCAGAAAGGTTCATGGCCAAAACTAGAAGCACTAAGGACCATCAACAATACAAGTAAGAGAGACTTGACTCAAATTCACCTTTCCAAGGTGATATCCTTCCTTTTGACACCCTTATTGGTTTTAGATTTTTCCATTCTTGTCTGAGAAGCAATTGGTGGGCATATTCCCATAAATAAAAGCAACCCCCTACATTTATAATTTATCCTCATCAATTTGTCATTTTGAACCAATAGTATTCTCTTGACATTTTTCTCATTCTCATATCCATATATATATATGTATATATATGGATAATTTTATCTATAAGAAGAGAAGGTATGTATTTGTAAAACTCTTGATTATGGAAAGTGGGGAGTTGTTATTTGCCCAGGTAAAACAGATTTAAAATAGCTGCTTCTTCAAGCAAAGGCTTCAGGATTTCTTTCTTTCTTTTTTTTTTTTTTGAGACAGAGTCTCACTCTGTTGCCCGGGCTAGAGTGCTGTGGCATCAGCCTAGCTCACAGCAACCTCAAACTCCTGGGCTAAAGCGATCCTCCTGCCTCAGCCTCCCGAGTAGCTGGGACTACAGGCATGTGCCACCATGCCCGGCTAATTTTTTCTGTATATTTTTAGTTGTCCATCTAATTTCTTTCTATTTTTTTTTTTTTTTTTTTAGTAGAGATGAGGTCTCACTCTTGCTCAGGCTGGTCTCGAACTCCTAAGCTCAAGAGATCCTCCTACCTCGGCCTCCCAGGGTGCTACGATTACAGGCATGAGTCGCCACGCCCGGCTGGCTTCTGGATTTCTGTAGTGATTTTATATGAAACTAAGCAATAAGGGTTTCTTGGGCTTAGTGTCCACTCCACTCCCTGCCCATCATGTTTGTGGTCATTGCAATTGAGACTGATTTAAAACAAGGATACTTAGTAAGATGCTTACGAGTGAGCATAATTAAACCTTACATTAACTGTAATTTAAAAATACTTATAGACTGTTCTGATAATGAAATTTACCTTATAATTTAAATCCTAGAGACAGAGAGAGACAAGTAAGCAGACAACTTTGGTGGAGTGTGCAAGTGCTCCGACAGGGGCAAGCGCAGGACAGACCTGGCTGAAAGCTGTTCTGTAGTGGAGGTGGGGAGGGAAGGTCTTAGAAGAGGTGACATCTAAGCAAAGACCTGAAGGACTAGTTGGCCTGTAAAGGGGAGCAGAGGGAATATTCCAGGCGAGGGGAACATCATGGGTAAGGAGCCAGCAGGGAAGGGGTGTAGGGCGGGTTTGCAGAACTGAAGCCTCCAGTGGGAGCGAGTAGTGAGGGAGTGAGCAGTCTGGCTGCAGATGTATATTGGAGCAGGTCATGGAGGCCTGTGGATCTTCTTGGGCAGTTTGGACTTTATCCTGAAGCATGAGATGCCTTTAGAGAGTTTTAAGTAGAATGTCGTGGTGACACTTGCATTTTAAAATGATAACAAAGACTGGCTGGGCACCCTGGCTCATGCCTATACAACTAGCACTTTGGGAGGCTGAGGTGGGAGGATCCCTTGAGGCCAGGAATTGAAGACCAGCCTGTCAACATAGTGAGAAGTTGTCTCTTAAAAAAATAATAATAATGACGAAGACCATAGATAGGATTGTGGACTAGAGGAAGAGAGAGTAGAGAGAGAGACTGTAAGTGGGCTGTTGCATTGATGGCGTGAACTAACAACCCTGCAGGCAGAGAGAAGTAGCGCTGTTTGCAAGACAGTAAAAAGATAGCATAGACTTTCACTTCTGGAAATACAAGCAGACCAGATAACCTGAAAAACACGTCTGCCACAAAACTCCCAGAAATGCTGGTTAAATATATAACGGACACCATCTTATGTGTATAACTGAACCCACAGGAAAGTAAGGGAAATTTCCAGGGGCCAAAAAAGGAAGATCAAACTGAAAACCTAAGTGGCAGTTGTATCCACCCTTTAAACCCACATGGGAACAGAAGATGAGGTCTGTGCAAGGTAAAGACTTGGAACTGAGGGCTGCCCCACCACTGACACTAATGCATTGCATCCTAGGATCAAAACAGCTGCTATCTCAGTGAAAGGTGAAAGGGTAAAAAAAGAAAACTATTAATATCTACCCACCTGCACAGGACACAGTAAGGAGACCTGTCTGCTCAGCCTGGGCTCCAAACTGGAAGGAGCTGTTGAGAAGCATGTCTTTGCCTTGCTTCACCATTAGCTTTGCAGTTTCGTTTTACACCCCTCCATGACCTTGGATCCTACATAAAAAGTCCGGTGGGAACTCTCCCTGGGGTACTTTTGCAGAGGCAAATGCAAAACTATTCTGGATAAAGAATACCTTTCTCTCTCTCTCCCCCTCTACCCCACACCCGACTCTCAGATGCCTTTAACCTTTAGTATTGGTCCAGCATAGAAATAAATCTTAATGAAGATTCCCAGGGTGAACAAACGTCACATGTACTTGACAGAGACTAGGGCTGGAAAGAGGGGACTGGAGCCAGTACTATACTCACATTTATAGTGAATGTCCCTTTTTAAAAGCAATCGCAAATAAAAACACAGCCCATTCATCCGCTCCACAGATATTTTTAGTGTCGTCTTCTGGGTTTGCACTTGGTAATTGGTTGTGAACTGAGAACATGGATGGGTCCGTGAACCTTAGTCTGGCCCCTCAGTAGATAGAAGCCGCGTTTCGTTTCTCCTGGTTTGTTTAGTAGTTTTCTTCAAAACGAGAGCAGTTTGAAATTTTCTTTTGCTTCAGTTTATCATTGAATAAGATGAATAAGAAGTCCGTGGAAAGGATAACCCAGGATTAAGAAAGACACAAAGACATGCTTTATTAAGGAGTCAGCCAGACCTGGATGTATTAATAAATACTGGCTCCACTGTGTGGTTTTTGGTCAAGTCACTTAGCCTCTATGAGCCTTGGTTTCCTAACTTGTAAAATGAGGTTTTATGACCATTGAGTAAGAAACATGACCAAGTCCTTCATATGATTGATGGCTGGCATGGAATATACATTCAATATTCCTCCTCCTCTTTACCAAACAAATGTTGTATCTTTAGCACGATAATGTCATCAGTCGTTTAAGTTCAACTGTGGAGCCTAGCTCGTATCCTTGGTGCAGAGTTGCTACTGTACAGTGGAAAGACCAAGGCTTGGTTGAGCCTCCTGGGACCCAAAAGACTGTCCGACACTAGCTTTGGTCTTTATCAAATCATTGTGCTTTGCTAAGCTTTACTTCTCTCATTCATAGAAAGGATACAGAGAATCTGTGCCTTAGATGGCAGTGGTAAGGATTAAGTAGAGTTCATGTCTGTAAAGTCTCTAGAGCAGCCGCTGGATGAAAATACCTAACTTTATATATCATTTACTATGTGCCCAAGGCATTGTCGTAAGGATTTAAAAATACGTATCAGCTCAAATAATCCTCATAATAATCTTATGAGATAAATACTGTTGTTTTACCCATTCTACAAAGTAGCTGAGGCACAGAAAGGTTAAAATAATTTGCCGAAAGTCACATGGCTAATAAATGATAGTTCTGGGATATGAACCTAGACAGCATAGCTATAGAGTTCACATTCTTGACCTGTATACCCCTTCTCACAGAAGGTGCTCAATGACTGATAGCTGCTGTTATTATTACTGATGTTAATATTAATACTACTACTATTAAGGGAATAATAATACATTTATTCAATGAATAAAATAATACATAATGCTTATTGCTGTGGGGCAGGGCACCGAGGTTACAAAGATGTATGAAATGTTCTCAAAGAATAAAAGATGCAGCATAAAAGATGTACAGAAAAGTTAATGTGAATTAGGTAACATTTACCTCTGCAGCTGCTGGATGGAGAATGTCAGTAGAGAAGCTCCAATTACCTCCTGTGGAACCACTGACCCTTCCCTGATGGCTTTAAGAAAAAAGGGGGTTCCCAGGTGGAGGATGGGATTCTTAGTGTGCCAGTGGGGAGGGTGGGAGGTTGCTCTGATGGGTGCAAGTGCTAAGACCCTACATCAAACATTTCTTCCCCTACTCCCAGTCCTGCTTTTGTCCTCTACTTTCTTTGTCTTCTTTAGAGGGTTTTCACTTGATGCAGTACTAAATCCTGAATCTGGGAGACGTAAAGGCAGAAAGACCTGACTTAATCATTTCTTTCCTAACGTAATTAATAATTAGGTTCATAAGTGATCATGAATAATAGGAGGCTAATACATCTGCTTAAATGGCACTTGTGCCCTTGTGTTAGGATAAACATTCTATGCCATTTTGCCATTTTACAGTTAGCTTTTAAAATAAAGAACAAAATTTTTAAAATTGCACTTTTTTTTTTTTCAGTAAAAACATCCCAGTTGCTCACTATTTTTGTTTGTAGTTTTTCTTGTAAGATTTTATAAAAGTCTTTTGTGGTCCACATTCACTTTTAGCTTTATTATCCAGAATAGAATAAGTAGCACTTATAAATATGAAATAGTTTAATGGGTTTCAACAGGACATGTGACAAGTCATAAGCCAGCAAACTTCTTGGTTCTATTTGTGAGCCTTGAGACGACACAATAAAGTTCTGATTCCCAGGAATACTTTTTGGGAGGCTGGAGGTTATGTATCCGAGGATTAATGAATAACCCTCAAATTTATGTTCCATGGAAAGCATAACTAGCCAAATTTCTTTTCCAGCAACAGACTGAACCTTCAAAGCAGACTTTGTGTGCTGTGGCTAACCACAGTCTGTCTGAGACAGTAGTCAATAGATTTTTATGTAAACATAAATTGCTTTCTTCAATGGGGTGTTTAGAGCTGCAGGCCTGCCTAAGCACTCAGTGTGTAGGGTCCCCTGGCCCTTGTCAGGAATGTGAATTTTCACCAGTGTTCTTGGTCCAGATTTTTCCTTCCAAGCCTGGAGAATTGCTGGCTCTGTGCCATGCATAGGCTGGAAGGCTGATCTTCTGGCTGTCAAGTGTCCTGGTCTGAGCAATGCTCAGAGTAGAGAGAACGGTGACAATATCCATCTGTTGTGGCTCCCTCGTTTGCCTTGGTGACTTTGCTCAGCTGATTGGGACAGCTTTGAAATTGATGGTAATTCTGTCTTTCTTCACTACTTAGGAAAGACCAGAACCTGTTATCTCCGGTGAACTGCTGGTATTTGCTCCTGAACCAAGTGAGGAGAGAAAGCAAAGACCATGCCACCTTGAGTGACATCTATCTGAACAACGTGATTATGCGCTTCATGCAGATCAGTGAGGATTCCACCAGGATGTTTAAAAAGGTACACTCCATGAACTCCGCTACTCCGTGTGCTTTCTGGTAACTGCTTCGCCTGTTACCGGAACTGAGAGCAGTGTCTCAAAAATATTAGGTGAATGCATATTTTAAAGACACAGAACAAAAAGTTAAACCTGAACAGGCACACTTACAGAGCATAACTCAGTGAATCTGTGAGCTGAACAATGCTAGCAAAATTTTGAAATAGGATGTACCTGCGAGGTGCACCTCTGTCCTTAGGAAACAGACTGCCTGCACTTATGAAAAGTCAGAGCAGAGTGGAAAAGCCTCGAATTCTTGTGTTCAAACTCACACATCATCAGACACTTGTGAAGAACGAGATTACCATATGTGCTGCTCTCTCAGAAAAATATTACCGCAGTTTTTTCTTGCTCTCACCAGACCGGCAGCAGAGGCTGTGAGAGAGCGACATGAAGAAGGTTCCGCAGGGCACAGAAAATGCAGTCCCTTGCACACCAGAGAGCCTCTTCCTTCCCAAGTCCATTAAAAAACAAGAACTGGGATTTTAAGGCTTCTTATCATCATTGCTCGTTTCTGCCAGCTCTTGGCAATTTTTGTTTGTTTGTTTGTTTGGACGTTTTTGTTGAGAACAATAATAAAATTGGACCATTTCCTGTGCAGAGAATGCAGCTACTTGCCCAGTGAGACTGGCTTTTTTTTTCATGCTTGTAGGATGAGGTCCCCCCGCCCCCGTCCCCCCTCACCCCCTCAACTTTGTACTAGTAGTTAGTGTTGGTTACCTGTACCTCTATTTACTAAGTAGTTATTAGTTTCAGAAAGTGGGGGAAGTGGGGGAAACACCCTGTAGATTATTACTAACATACTTATGTTTCAAAGGGGCCCCTTAAAACAAGGACATAGTGTTAAGCAGGCCAGCTGGAAAACTTCTTAGTCATGTTTGATGTATCCACATTAGATTTGATTTCTGACCTAGAAATGGAATTTAGCAAGCTCTAAGTCATCTTGTGCTCTATTAAATAGAAATAAAAATTTTTTTTTCAAAGGAGAGATTTTAACAATTGGAACTAAGGGGCATGTTAATTAAGAAGATAATACATAGAGAAATATCCTATGTGTCCTAAATAATAGAGCTTTAAAAAACATAGTTTAGACTGAGCTGTGAACGTGAAGTAACTTTCAGGTACATCGGCCCTTTCTGCAGAGACCTCACATGATTCAGGGGGGTTTTCTGAGCATCTCTTAGGATCAGGAGACCTTGTTGATAGGTGTTGGAAAAGCTATAAACATGAAGAGTCCTCATGCTCAAGGAGATCACAATTTATCCAAATTTAGATGGCACCGTACCATGCCTCCGGGACCAGCACTTCAACTGAGTTCATTTGTTTATCCACTCAACAAAACATCTTTAAAATGCCTGACTGGGGAAGCAAAGTGAAAAAAGACATGTCGCTGCCTGCAAGGAGCTCATTACAATAATTAACAGTTACCACGCTCAAGGGACGCACAACCCACTGTGGGAGCTGGAAAGCTGGAGGGCTTAACTCTACCTAGGGGTCAGGAAAGTGTCCACCGAAAAGCGAGCACTTGAAGTGAGACTTGCAGGAAAAGGAGGCGTTCACCAAGCAGAGAAGCACAATGAGCTGTTCCAGGGAAAGTGAAAGCATGCCATGTTCAGGGAGAAGAAAGTGTTCAGGGACCAGGGATTGTAGAGGAGAGGGTGATGGCATGTGAGCCTAGAAAGGATGGGCAGATCAGAAGGGACTTGGTAGTCTTGCTAAGTTGTATGGATGTGTATTTGGTAAGTCAAAGGCAAGGACTTGTTAAAGTCGATAGAAATGTAGGGCTAAGAGTCAAATAGATTTGGATTTGAATCCCGGCTCTTCTGCTTGCTTGTTTTTTTGATCTTGGAAGATCGTTCAAAAGATCCAAGAGAGTGCTTTCCACTCTTGAATGGACTGAGAAAGGCAAGATTGGGCAGAGGGAGAGGCTGAACCTGTGGGATCTCTGGGGCTGGGTTGGCCTTTGGACTGATGTCATATCCAAGCAAGAAGGCCTGGCCTTGTTTTGCAGTCAGTAGATTTGGGCTGCTCTTGGGGAGGGATTAAGTAATCTCGGGGTGAGGCAGCTCCCTTTGGTGGAGGGTAATTCCTAAGGGTAATTCCCAGAGAGGGATCAGCTGTGAGTTGCAACAGCCAGCAGCCAATATTCCCAGTAGCTGGGGGAATGAGTTCCTGGCTCTTGAAGAGAGGTCTGGGAAATGCACAGTAAACACACACACACACACACACACACACACACACACACACACACAGATCTGCCTGCTTGTTTGCTACCTAAGAGTTCTCTTATCCAGATTTTCTGGGACTCAAAGAAGTACAGTCCTTGGAAACTGCTTATTTATAGTGGATTCCTGGCTACTTTGGCATCAAGCAGGGTGAATGCTCCATGCTTTGTGAACAACCTTCTCCTTTCTAACCGTTGCTGGCTGGCTGGAAGGGTAATAGTGATTATAGTTACAGGGATCAAATTCCACCTACCTCTACTGAACACAGTGACTACACACCTCACCTTTCCCTCTGTGTTATTGCTGGAAGGGGAAAGAACAAGAGAGGCCAAGGGCTTTCTGTGCAGCCAGATCAACCCACTAGGACACATTTGTCATTGAAAGAACAGGAGGCCAGAACCTGTTTCTAATCAAGTCCAAAGAATTTCAGGTCCCGTGAGAACAGAAAGCAAGACTAGTCTTTCTGCCTTTTTTTTGTTTGTTTTTTTCCATCACTGACCTTCCTCTTCTCTAACTCTTCTTTCACTGTTGTGGTTCTCAGTTACAAGCCTACTTTCTGTCAAAATGGAAAAAAATCATCAGTCAGTCTGAGGCAGCCTTTAGAAATGCTATGGAGTCCTTAATGAGTTAATGCTTATTTTTCTTGGGAGAATATTTTGAGACCTCCTCATTTTTCAAAAATATCCCCATGTCTGTGCTGAGATCCAGATGGGTGCTGTGTGCTTGATACTGTAGTTTGGGCCTCTTAAACAACTGTATCTTACTCAATTTAGTCAATGGCAGAAAATCCTTTTCACCAAACTGTTCTGTCAAATAAGAAGTTTGGAGCAGGTAATTCCAGGAATGTTTTTTTATCTAATGGGTATAGTCATTGAGAAGACACATGTAGGAATACCTAATTCCATGCATAGTTATAGGGAACAGCTTCAAGACTTAAATCTTTTTTTTTTTTTTTTTTCTTTTTTTTTTTTTATTCTTCTGCTGTTTGCTTCAAACTGAAAGACTTAAATCTTAATTACAACAGAACCAGTTATAGACATAGGTGCCTAAGCTTGATAGAAAGTTTTCAGTGGGTAGAAAAAGAGAAGGTTTTTTTATAACAACAATATCCAATTATTCAAATATTGTATATTTCAGATTTCGACCTTTAAAACTCCAAATGAAGCCCATTGATCAGAATAACATAGTAATTCAGCTTTTAGGCCCTGAAATCAGGTATTCTGGGTATGAACCTGGGCTTTGCTGCTGTTAATAGCTATGTGGGCATGGAATTATTTGTAAACCTAAGCCTCAGTTTCTGCATCTATGAAGTGTGTATAATAACCTATTAATGTAATAAACTATTCCAAATAGTTGTGTAGAGGATTCATGAGTTATACATGAAAAGCAACTTATTCCCGTTTCTGGACTTAATAAATCCTAAGTAACTTTTGGCTAGTATCTTCTTTTTTATTTTTTTATTTTTTGAGACAGAGTCTCCCTTTGTCGCCCAGGCTAGAGTGAGTGCCGTAGAGTCAGCCTAGCTCACAGCAACCTCAAACTCCTGGGCTCAAGCAATCCTTCTGCCTCAGCCTCCTGAGTAGCTGGGACTACAGGCATGCGCCACCATGCCCGGCTAATTTTTTTCTATATATATTAGTTGGCCAATTAATTTCTTTCTATTTATAGTAGAGACGGGGTCTCGCACTTGCTCAGGCTGGTTTTGAACTCCTGACCTCGAACAATCCGCCCGCCTCGGCCTCCCAGAGCGCTAGGATTACAGGCGTGAGCCACCGCGCCTGGCCTAGCTAGTATCGTTATTATCCATATTGTGAAAACTTATCCCGCATACCTGCCATGATTACATAATATAAGATTATACCAGATATTACACTAAATATATCCTCATTCTAAGGAGACTATATGACACATATATATGTGAAAGACACCTCCAGATCATCATATTTTATTTTTTATTATGTTTATTATTATATTTTATTATTATATTTTATTATATTTAGCTGAATTGATGGATTTCTTCATTCGACAATAAGAGTTATTTCATTCCAGACCTTCCATTAGGTGTCGACAATGTAAACATGGACAGGAGAGAACTCTGTTTCTACCTTCTTAAGTTCTGCTTAGCCATCTCAGGAGGTCAGAATTTGGGGACTCCTTGGACACAAGGTTTTATTTCATTATCGACCCTCACTTCTTCCCCAAAGAAGAAGAGCTGATGTGCCTCTTGCCCCGTTCTCCAGCCCTGCCTCCCGCAGTCATGAGGTTTTGCTTCCCTGTTTCCATTACTCATGCTGAAAGAGGGTGCTCTGCAGCTGGTTTGGTGCTGCAGCCAGAAAATGTGCAGTTCATATGCTGCACATAAAAATGTAATTAATGTCAGCAGTCACAGTTGCAGGGCCAGCTACAGCCGGCTTGCAGTAATCACTTTAGTTAAGCAACTAATCAAAATATCTTATTTACCAATTTTAAGAACGTTAAATGGAGGTATGTAGTTTAGAGGGAATACCATAAAAATGGGGGCATTTAAATATATTAAATTATCTCTCTGTGTTTTAAATTATCTTGAATTCTGTCATTTCCCCATGGATAATTTTAAAATTATTAATATGTTTTTGTCCTTCCTTGGTTTGCTTAAATACACATACGAGTATAATTTATTTTGTTTCTTCACCAATAATAATGACATTTGGAAGCTCCTACTCACTGAGCTTTAACTGTGCACTGTCCTCTCTCACACATCCTCACGACTGCCCAATGAACAGGTATTATAATCCACACTTCAGGGACAAGGGAACAAAACGCTCACGGATGAAAGCTGCAGAGCCAGGCTGACTAGGACGTATTCTTGTCTTTGTCCCTATGTCTTAGATAGTTCGTAGCTACTGTAGACTCCGTTGGTATTTTTTGGTGGTAATTGGAGAGGTCACTCAATGCATAGAATCAAAAATTTCTGAGAAATAAAACACCATACTTCTTGGCACTGTTCATTTCTTATGAAAATCCTGAATAATGATATTCCTGAGGCAAGGCAGCACAATCATCGAAGTTCCAGGGAAGGGCCCAAAGCAGCAGAGACTGGCCCCAAGCCACTGAGAATAATCCTCCTTTGCCATAAGTGCCATAGGTTATCAGAATCACACTCCCAGGAATTTAGTTAACTCACTTTTGATATTACTGATTGGGTGGCTCAATCTGAAAGTTAGGAGAGATTAGTGGTAAGATTTGTAGTCATTTTTTAAATTTTGATCAAAGCCAGCCAAACCAAAGATATTTCTTGGAGAAAAAAGCTGTACTTTGAAATAGGCCATTTAAAATAGGTTAATATTCAAACAGAAGCTTTAGTATAAGTTAATAAAAGATAATCTACTATTGATCTCTAAGGCTTTGACCTCGTTTTGAAAGAAAAGGTCCGTAAGTTTTAAAACATCTGAAAACTACCAATCTATATATGCACAGAAAAATCTGTTTATTTTTTAATATAAAAATATATATTCATTGTAGAAATTTAGAACACACTAAAAAATATAAAAAGGGAGTAACAAATCCCCATATTTAACACTACCTACTGTTAATATTTTGGGCTGTATCTTTTCAATATTTATATGTATACACACAGATATATAAAATATACAAACATACATATGTATTTCACAAAATTGAGATTTTATTGCATGTGGCTTGGGAACCCGCCCTTTCATGTAAAGCATTATTAGCATGTCTCATGTCTGGAATTAATCTTTTAATATAGGATGCTTCATGCATGCATAGTGTTTCACTATCTGTTTCTGTTTTGGGACATTTAAATCTTTCACACATCTATAATTTTTTTTTTCTTATGCTATATTCCTTGAAATAGGATTATTGGGTCAGAGGGTGGCCTTAGAAAATTGTTAGAATTTCATGTCTTGAATGAAGTTCTTACTTTTTGCCTTTCTGGAGTAATGATGGCCATGACTGTGATTTACTAATGAGTTATATATCCCCTGAAAAATAAATTGACTGTTTTATTAGCAGACAGCTACTACATGTGACTTAGTGTGCTTATGCAACAGTAGTAAATAATATAACAAGAAGAACTTTTTCAAAGCATTTTAGTGCAGTGTAGCAGAAGAATTAAATGGTATTCTGGTGGCCTCAAGGGACAGCTTAATTATTGATAGGGCCTGGATGAATAGGAATAGTTCAAGCTACCGCTACTAGCTGGTTCTCTCGGGTTTTGTCACCCCTATGAGTAGCTTTTTTTTTTAAAGAAATAGATCAAAACCAAACTATCATTTCTTATGATGATGTAATTTTATGAAATATTTAGCAAATCTTTTTAATTTGTATTTATAAATTGCTTATCAGGATGGCGAGCACATAGTAAGTACTCAGTGAATAGCACTTATTGGTGCTGCTATTCTTGGATTTACATTGTTGCCTTTATTATTTACCATAGTAACAACAGGACATGTGATTGGCCTGGTTATACATTTAGCAGCTGAGGTGTTATATAAGAGCATTCGCCATAAGCTCCAAAGCTTTATCAAAGACTTAAAAGGACATTAAACAGATGATACATGCATATAACAATTTAAAAAACACAGGTATGCCAGCTAGTTGAACATTTCGTCACAGAGTTTGATATTTTGATACCAACACTCTAATGTTAGTACAGTCATGTACCAGAAAACTACATTTTGGTCAATGATGGATTGCAGATATGGTGGTAATCTCGTAAGATTATAATAGAGCTGCCCTATGTAGGTGTACCATTTTTTGTTTTTCATTAGTGTGTTTTTACTGTACCTTTTCTATGTTTAGATACACAAATCTTACCATTGCATTACAATTGCCTACAGTACTTACAGTAACATGCTGTGTACATTTGGCGCCTAGGAGCAAATAGGCTATACCATATGGTCTAGGTGTGTAGTAGACAATACCATATCGTCTTTGTGAAAACATCATGGAGAATACTTACACGTAGGTTTGTACAATGACGAAGTCATCTAACAGCACATTTTTCAGAACATATCCCTGACATTAAGCGATGCATGGCTATAATTGAACTCATAATTACATTGAGAATAGTTGTCAAAAAGCACTTGAACTTATTTTTAGTTAAAATCTGGAAGTGCAAATTATTTTAAATGGGTATTTGTAAGTTGCTTTTATTTTCTTCTGTTTGCTTAACAATAATTTCTGATTTTATGCAGTGAACACATTGTATAATAAGACACACAGTAAAACAATTATTTATTGTAAACTAACACCTTAAAGAAATAACTTGGTCCAGAGTATATCAGTGTTTACTGTAAAGGAGTGGGAAAACTATATCCAATAAGTAATTCATCCCCAATTGCTGTTTGTTGATGGAGAGTCAGCCTATTCTCCATGTCTCATTGAAAACTGTGCACTGTGGATAATAGTGAAATTTGATTATACATCATTAGGATGATGAACATGAGAAGACATAAAATAAGGGGACTTTTAAGCAAGACTGCAGTTTGTACATGGGCTCCAACCACCCTACCTCCCTGATTATCTGTCAAATGTCCAAATATGTAAATAGAAAAAACTAGAATGACCCTTTTAACTTTAAGCATATCCCATCACCCCTTTGCTCAAACCTTCTAATGGCTCCCACCGCACTCAGAGTGAAAGTCCACACCCCCACCTCCCTTCCCAGCTTTATTTTTCTCTATGGCACTTATCCCTTTATGACATATTATATATTTACCTAATTATTTGTTTACTTTCTGCCTCCCCTCAATCCCAGTGTAAGTTCCTGAAGGAGGAGACTTTTGTGGTATTCACTGAAACAGTGCCCAGCACACAGTAGGTGCTCAGTAAACATTTATTGAATGCATAAGTAATGTATAAAGAATAAATTTGTCTTAGAAACAGAGATGAGTAGCAGCCACATAACAAGAAGTTTCAAGGCATTTCAGCAAGTTCCAATATTGGCAGAGCCTGGGTTTTAAGCAACACTGTAATATATCACCTACTTCCCAAGAGAAAGAAATCAGAGAGGGTCCTGGCAGTAATGCACCTTCAGAGGTCAGCTAGGAGGACTGACAAGATGCATCACTGGAACATCTCTGCTCTCTCATGTGTTGGTAGCCCCGGGACAGTGGTGGGAAAACACCATACTTTGCTCTTTGCATCCATAGGCACCATGAAACTCACAGTGAGATTCCCACGGCACAGGCTCACACCTAACTCTCCCAGCTGAAAACTGCTCTTAGGATTATTTATATTCTTTTTACATTGATTCCTTGAGATATCTGCAATCCATTCCGTGTAAAAACTAGTCAAGGACTGTCTCTCAAAAATCAAGCTCAGCCTCCTATTTGACTCTTTAGATAATACCAGGGAAGCAAGACTCTCTTAGAGGGATAATAGTGCACACAGTTGTAGAGATAAGTATGAATAAACAGGGAAGAACCATAGTCCCTTCAAAATTCTGCAGTAGTTTTTAAGCACTTATCGAAGCCTTGTCAGCCATGTGTCAAGTTGCTGAGGATACAGCAGTGACCAAGACCCTTGGATCTTATAGTGGGGGGGGGCGTGAGGTGGGGGGAGGAATAGACAATGAAAATCTTAATTACACAACAGCATGTTCATCGTACAGATCCATAGAGAAGCCCCTTGCTTCTTATGACTTGGGGGTCAGGAAAGCCACAGTTTGAATAGATTATTAAGAGTTAGCTGGATGAGACCAGTGAGAGCAAGGAGATAAGGTGGCGGGAAAGTAGAAAACTGTTCCAGGAAGGAACAGCATGTATGAAGAACCAGTTGCGTGAAAGAACATAGATTTTTAAGGAAAAAAGGGGTTTCCTTTGTGGGTGAATCAAAGAATGAGAGAGGGCAGATGGCAGGGTATGTGATTGGAGCAGTAAGAAGAAGTTAAGATTACCAAGTCATTCATGTAGGGGGTAAAATTTAAAAAAAGAAAAGAAGATTAAAGGTTATGTTGAGGCATGAGAATTTATCCTAAAAGCAGCGGATAATAACTCACAGCTTAAACACGGTAGTGAGTGACGTGGTCAGCTTTCAGGGTGTCTGGAGCGTGGACAGTGGATTGAAAGGTGGTAAGACCGGGGTCAGAGGCAGCCATTTTGAAGCTATCAGACTGAATCCAGATGAGAGACTCGGATGCTCTCCCTGGTTGTGGCAGTGGGGACAGAGGAGCAGATAGAGTTGAGCAGTGCGTTGGGGACAGAATCTATAGGCCTTGGTGATTGGTTGGCTGGGGTGGGGGAGGGGAAGGGACGCTAGAGGGAGCAGCGGAGGTACCACCCAGCTTTTGCAGTTGTCGGGGTGATAGGCCTCCCCTGAGAGGAGGAGGTTTGGGCACAGAGGCTGTGATGGGAAAGGGACTGTGGAAAAGACGGTCGGTTTGGTATTGGATGTGCCTGTGGATAACTGGGTGGAGAAGTCCCATCAGCAGACCAAGAACTTCAGGAGAGAGATCAAGACTGGAGAGTTGGGAATCTTCAACATGTGGCTGGTAATCAAAATCCTGGGAGTGGTTTGGCTAAACCTGAGAAAAGATATAAGGAGAGCAGGGATGAATATCCAAGAAAAACTCCTAGCAAAATGAGCGAGTAAAGGATGAGAGGAAGAAAGTGTCCTGTAAAGTGACTGAAAAGGATCGGCCAGGGAGGTGGGAAGAAACCCGAGAGAGTGAGGTGTCTGGGAAGCTGAGTGAAGAAAATGCTGCAAAGAGGAAGTGGTCAGTATGATAAAGTCTGAGACTTGCCCACTGAAAGGGTCACCAGTAACCTCAGCACGAGCCATGGGCGCAGAATGATGGGGATTGAGTAGTAACATGGTGAGCAAGTCAGGACAGAAAACGTGGACCCTATTGTCTGGAAATTTGCCTGTGAAAAGGAAAAGAGATATTTGAAGAAGAACATGGGTCAAGAAATGGATTTTTGTGATAGTTGTTTTTTTTTTTTTCTTAAGATGTGAAAATGGAACTAGTTTAAAATGTGGAGGGCCATCCTGGGCAACAGAGTGAGACCCCATCTCTACAAAAATAAAAAAATTAGCCGGCCATGGTGGTGCATGCCTATAGTCCCAGCTACCCAGGAGGCTGAGGCAAGAGGATGGCTTGAGCCCAAGGGTTCAAGGTTACAGTGAGTTCTGATCATGCCACTGCACCCCAGCCTGGGTGACAGAGTGGGACCCTGTCTCAAAAAAATAAATAAAATCAAAGTGTTGAAGGGAAGAACCCACAAAAAGAGAAATCTCAGAATGTTAGGGAAGAACAGGTATAATTAATTGATCCAGTTCCCTACAAAGGTGGCAGAGAATGGATCCAAAGGACAGGCAGAGGGCTTAGCCTGTGGCGAGAGACTCGGTTTGGAGAGAAGAGACTCTATTTGGTGTGCACGCAGATCATTTAGTAGGTGGGGTGGCAGGACTTCGGGGGATTTTCTGTTCCTGTTTCTTTGTGACATTGGATGTGTTGATGAGCAGAGGAGAAGAGTAGTCTGTGGGGAGCATGAGGTTTGAAAAAAAATAGAGAAGATTCTAAACAACTCCTGGAGAGACTGAGAATTAAAAATAAAAGAAATGTAATATGAGAAAAATTTCCCACTTGAGAAAATATCACAGTCTGAAAATAGATGATGAGTTTTCAGATGAACTTACTGAAAAGAGAAACACATAAATATATCTTAGTAGTACTTTCAAGCTTCAGGCTTGAATGAATCCTACAAGCATCCCATAAAAACGTCCTCTTTCCCAAAAAGAACACAGATTAAGTCTTAGACATAATGTTAAATGTCAGGAGACAATGGTATAAAACCTACAAAAACAACTGAGGGCAAGTTATGACCTCAGTATTCTCTATACAATCAAGTTGTTATTCATTTTAAAAAGCAATTAAGGCCAGGCGTGGTGGCTCACGCCTGTAATCCTAGCACTCTGGGAGGCCAAGGCACGGATTGCTCAAGGTCAGGAGTTCGAAACAACCCTGAGAGAGACTCTGTCTCTACTAAAAATCGAAAGAAATTAATAGACCAACTAAAAATATATATACAAAAAATCAGCTGGGCATGGTGGCTGTAGTCCCAGCTACTCGGGAGGCTGAGGCAGGAGGCTCACTTGAGCCCAGGAGTTTGAGGTTGCTGTGAGCTAGGCTGACGCCATGGCACTCACTCTAGCCTGGGCAACAAAGTGAGACTCTGTCTCAAAAAAAAAGAGCAACTGAAGAGCAATATTACATATATAGTGTACTTACATGAATATACACTTAGTTGTGATAGACCGTGTGCAAAATTGGCCCAAATGATCTTCTTTCTTCTATCCACTCCCTTAAGTTGTCCTCACCCACACTGACTCTGGGCTTGGCCACAGGGCTTGCTTTGGCTGATGGGACAGTAGTAAACGCGAGGCAAGCAGGTGCTAGACAAATGCTTTCACAGTGGGGCTTGCCCTCTCTTCATGTTTTTGGAGCCATGAGACCAAATACAAAACAAACCCGAGCTGGCTTGCTGGATGAGGAGCAAGACCACATGAAGGACAACTGTCCAGTAAGTGATGGCCAATCAACTACTAGACATAGTATTGAGGATATCTTAGGTCATCTAAGACCCCCCCCACACTGGACAAAAATGCAAGAGAGAACAAAGCCAAGCCAGCCCAGAACAGAGGAATCTCCCAGCTGACCGACAGAATTGTTAGCTAACTAAAATGTTGGTTTAAGCCACTTGAGTTTTAGGTACTTTGTTACACAGCAGAAGCTAAATGATAATACTAAGTAGAGACCTGTTTCCACACACACACACACACACACACACACCCACAAAGGAAAATGAAACGAAAAGATAAGCACAAGTTCCAGGTAAAGGGACTAAGCCTACTCTACCATGCCTTTCCCACTGAATGCATACGTAAAACCTGGACAGAATGCCTGCAGCGGCAGTTTGAACACTACAAATTAAATAGTAGTGGGTAGAATGGGGAAGACCATATTTTAAAATCCTACCAAATTGGCAGTAAATTTACCATTTTTTTTTCCTGCTGTCTTCCAGCCCTTGTGCAAGATAGCTAGGAAGCTGGCTTACACAAACATATAGGGCTGTGGGAGAAGCCTTTAGTTGTAACTCTAAAAGCAAAAAAAAAGGGAGAATAAAGAAAATCCCCAATTTTTCCTTTTTTTCTTCCCTCCACTTCCTCATGCCCAACATGAGAAAGAAAAAAGATTTTTAAAAATGAACAAAGCCTCAAGGACCCTTGGGATGATTCCAAAAGGTCTAACATTTGTGTCAGCAGAGTTCCTAAAGGAGAGGAGACAGAGTGCGGGGCAGAAAAAATATTTGAAAAATAAATGCAAGAAAACATGCCACATTTGGCAGGTGACATAAACCTATACATTCAAAAAGCTCCTTAAATTCAAACTGGATGAACCCAAAGACGTCCATAGCCAGACACATCATAATCAAACTGAAAATTAACGACAGAGAAAAAAATATTGAAAGCAGACAGTGAAAAATGATTCTTCACTTATGGGGAAACATCAGTTCAAATGATTGTGGGATTCTGAACCCTCCACATGCTAGCAGCACCTCACAGGTTGCAATAACCAAATAGGTCTTCAGACATTGCCAGATGTCCCCTTGGGGCAAAATTGGCCCCAGTTTAGAAATATTAATCTAAATTGATTTTTGCCGTTGTTGTTGTTTTTCTTTTTTGAGACAGGATCTCACTCTGTGGCCCAGGTCAGAGTGCAGTGGCGTGATCATAGCTCACTGCAGCCTGGAACTCCTGGCTCAAGCGATCTGTTCACCTCAGCCTCCCAAGTAGTGAGCACCACAGGCCCGTGCCACCATGCCTGCTAATTTTTAATTTTTTTGTAGAAATGGAGTCTCACTATGTTATTCAAGCTGGTGTCAAACTCCTTGCTTCAAATGATCCCTCCTCCTTGGCCTCCCAAAGTTCTGGAATCACAGCCAAATTAATTGAGTCCTTCATTTTCTCATATTTCTTATTTTAAAGAAATATTCCAGTTTAGTTTGTTTGTCAGTCATAGTTGTTTAATTTACAACTCTAAATTAAATGGACAAACATGGGGTAGGTCAAAAGACACCCAGTCCCTCCTGTCCCATAAAAAAATTAATTAAAAAAATATTATTTAGAGCCAGGTTTATTCAGGTTCAGTTATTTATAAAAGACCAGCACTTAATCGAGTTCATTTTCAAAAAGCCATAGACACACTGAATCCTTACCCATGCTTTTCATCCCAGAAGGAAGTTGCTGTCTTCAGAAAGAAACTGATGGGGAGAGAACATTCCTACCATATGTCGAGGTATCTGCAGTTGAGATCAACAAATTCTAAAGCAACCTAAGAACAGTATTCTGGTTGCTAGCCAAGATTTCTTACCAGTGGAAGACTATGTTTAATTCCACATGGTAGGATTCTAAAAGATTTCCAGCAGCTGCAAGAAATGCCATATTGGGGGAGATTGCACATATAGCAAATATTTGAATTTGTGATACCTTGGATTATAGCAACCCAAAAATATGCATTTGCAAAACAGATACTGAATATTGCTATCAGATTTATCTCTGTACCTTTTAATTCTCAATCAAAGGAAAAAAATATTTTCTCATCATTAAAGAAGTTAAATAAAACAAGAAGAAATGTTACCATTAAATACTTTGTCAGATCAACCTAGAAACCTATAAAAATAAAAGATTTTGACAATGGAGATATAAACTATTTAGATTATGAAAAAAACAGTAATGTTCCATAATTAATAGTAAATAAATACCTGTACCATTTCTACTTTTTATACTTTAATCGTTCCAAATAAACACATAGAATATAATTAGCTAATGCAGTGGCTTGAATAAACATGTCCATAAAATTTTTATCTCTCTAGCTCAAAAAATGGAGATCACAGGGGTCTATTACAATAATCAACTTTTACTATTCAACAAGGTCTAATCATTGTAGTGAACAATCATGAAAAATCCATTGTAACTTTTGCTTCCCTTCTCTTTTCATTTTTTTATGAAACATAACTTTACTGAAATTAGCTTTCTTTTCCAAAACAGAATAGACATTCTATTTCATTATTCATTCAACAAACCTTTATTGCTGTGACAGGCACAATGGCAGGTGCTAGGGTCACAAAAGTAAGACACAAATCTCTAATTAGTACCCCACAGGGTCTTAGACTCTAGTAAAGAAAGGACATGTAGACATAAAAATTACATTATAAATGGTAACTGCTCTCACAAAAATAGGACATAAGACCATGAGGGCACAGAGGATTGAGTAAGATATTCTGTCTAGGAGAATGTCACTCTCTTCTGTCACAGAGAGAATGACATTTGATCAAGCTCTTAAACTTGGTGGGGTTTTACAGAGGAATTGGAAAAAGTACATTGTTCTATACAGAGAAACTAGCAAGGACAAGGTCCCGGGTTTCTAATGAAGCCTAGCACCTATCTAGGAAACTATGCCAGGGGAAGATAGCTTGTGGGTGGACTCTTGGTGGCTCCACCTACCCACTCTTTAACAGTAGTGTGTTGTAAAGATGTGTTAGGACACTACTTTGCCTAGACCAAAAGCTCACATCTGTTAGGAGTAGCTTGTAGCATGGTGAAGGGTAAGTAGTGGGCTAATAGCTATCTGAGGTCTAGAAAGATTGTGGAGGGGGCAAGAATTTTGAATCTCAGTTTGAGGAAACTGTATGTCATCTAAGCAGGGATATGACATAATCACCTTTGTTTTTTTGAAAGCATTGTGATGAATAAATTGGAATGAGAAGAAACTTTTCTTGGGGAACTACTGAGGAAACTGTTGCACTGGTTATCTGGGTGGTCATTTTTACCCTATCATGCGAATTATGGCCAGAGCATAGTTCCGTACTTGTAATGACATTGTCCTCACAGAGTTCTCATCCATGTACAGTAGGAATGAATTGAATGGATTTTTGTTGTTGTTGCTGTTTCATAAAAGCCCTGTCAGTCATTTAAATACAGAATATTGCTGTTCAATCCATACTAATCAGATTTTCTTAAAGCTTCTACTTCTTTGGCTGATGGTTCTTTGGCTTATTGGAAAAAGAAAAAGAACCTCACCCTGCTTCCAAGATTCTTGGGTTTACATTAACTACGCAGACATGGGTTTGGGCTGACTCACAAAACAGGACAATTGCAAGTGACTGCAAGTCACTGAGAGGTGTGTGTTTTTGCTTCCCAGTCCTTCCAGAATCTTAGCCTCCACCCCTTGAAGAACAGGAAAAAAAAAAAAATGTATACTTACTACCATTTGCTGCAAAACAATGAACAATTATCTGGGAGGCAAGGAGAATTCACTCTGATTTCTTTAAACTGTGTCACATAAGGAACACTGAAAGACACTGAAAACATTTAGTACAAAGTAAATCTTAGCTAGGACACAAAAGCTAATTTCATTTTGAACAGCTGTCATATAGAAGATGACATTGGCGCACCTACTGTGTAAGGTTGTGGGAGTTAAGACCAGTTGGCGGAACTTAAGTGGAAACAGGTTTACTTTTATCCTAGGAAAGACCTTCTAACAGTTATTGCAGTCTGAAGCCAGCAAGGGCTCTCAGAATTAGAGTTCTGCTTTGTTGTAACTATGCAATCCTCTCCGGAATGGACTTTATCCTCCTTGTTATAGTACCATAAACACAGTGTTAAGTATTCTAAAAAGCAAGTCTTAAATTATGTCAATTGACTAAGACATTCTGATTTGAACGTTGATATGAATAGACTGTTGCATTAGCATTTAGGAAGAAAGCGACTTCGTGAGATAAAACAAGAATACGATGCTGCGTTGATAATAGCATCATAATGACAGTAGGAACTAACATTTGTGGAATGCTTAACATGAACCAGCCACTTTATTAAGCACATAACCATGCATATCTCATTTAATCCTTATAACAACCCTATGGAGTATATACTGTTATCTTCCCTATTTTACAGATAAGGAAACAGGTCAGAGAAGTTAAAGATATTTAAACAGTCTGATCCTGGAACTATTTTAAAGGTTTTAGGGGATTTTTTTGCCCCCAAATAGGCTGTCATTCCGTGAGCAATTGCCCACCAGCCACAAGCATTTTAAAAATGCCTCTAGTTGTAGTCAGTGAGCCAAGTTTTTTGGTGATAAGAACACTTACTCCATAGGGATTTCTTTTTCTTTTTCTGTTCCATGGGGTTCCTTTACTTGCATCCATTGGTAGACTGATTAACCAGCTGTAGTTCTGAGATGGTGCCTTGAGGTTAAATATCAGTTTTTAAAGGAATTTTCTGATTTAGGTTAAATTCTTAAAGACCAATTGATTTATTAGAAAATTAGGGATTTAGTTCAGGAGTGATATAAATATAGAGATTTTCTTGGTTTAAATCGTTTGAATAAGCACAAATCAGATGAGATTGAAATTGTTTTGTTTACTTCTCTGTCTCTCTCCTGAACCGAAAGGCCATTTTTCTATCCTAGGCACATAAAAGGCACTCAGTAAAAACTGGTAAAATGAATGAGCGAATGCATGAGTGACTATATGAATGAATGAACTTATATCAGTATCTCAAAGAATCTCTACCTTTGCTTGCTAATTCAATGGATGACTTATAGATAAGCAAATTTCCTACTTATTGATTTATTTTTGTAAATAGTCCCTGGATTTTTCTTACCGCAATACTATTAAGACTAAGGTCATGGGTTTCCTATACAGTGTGGTCTAGTTTGCCTCACCACAGAATGTGCTCATAACCCCGACTACCTGTGCTGTAGATGTGAGCTTTTGGTCCCACTGAGGAACAGTGTAGCCTTGCATCTCTGCACTATCTTGGCTGTCACAGGAGAGACAGCCATTTGGTTTTGCTGGTAAATTAGTAGACTCGGGGTCATGTACTGAAGAAGATTATATTATTATGTTATTAGCAAGATACTGTTCATAAAGCTGAATTGTTACATTTTTATAAAGTTCAGCCTATTAAAAAAGAATTTGGAAATATATTCTTGGTATTTTTTAATTATTTGCACTATATTCTGAACCAGAGTTTTATAATTCATTCTGATGTTAATTTAATTGAGAGTTTATCCGGTTTTAACTGGTTATTCATTTTGTGACACTGAAAAGGTATTTTCAATTTATAAGCCTTTTGAGTAGAGAAATAACTCTTGCATGTGTTTCTTGAAGAGTTAAATGAAAATGAAGACACTTCATCTACTTATGTCATGTAGGATTTTAAATTTCAGTCTTGAGTTACTTAATCAATCTGTTCAAGTACTGCTCTTGCCTGGGAGGTTATGAGTGATTTGCACCTTTCAAATGGTCTGCTCATAGGCTGAACACAGCAACAGCAGACCTTTCTCACCTGGCTGTGGAATGCCCCATGTGCCTAGCAATTACATTAGTAAGTATTCTAGGAAATGCCCCAATAGTTCTCTTTATGATTAAACTTTGTCTTGCTTTGAAATGCGGCACTGGTTCCCCAGTATCCATGATTCCTTCAATTTAGTAGCATGGAGCTTTATCTAAAAGAATACTCATTTTTTTTTCCCTCCTTGGGATAAAGTGGATAATGAGGCTAATTCCATGTTCTGATATTTAGTTGTGATAACAATAAGTACAAAACCACACCCGTTGACAGATAGAAGGGAAATGTGCGGAAACACTAAATATTATCCAGAAACTTGGTTCAGGCCGTTAAGCCCAACTCAACTTTTTGCATTAGGCATTTTGGAAGATGTAGTTAGTTGCCTCTGTGGTCGGAGTGTACGTGAATTAAGGGAATGTATTGTTATAAAGACAGATGAACATGAGCTCTGGAAACTTAAAAGCACATACACTATAGAAGTATGGCCTGACCCCTTTAACCAGAATTTATATCCAAAACCGACTGAGCGTGAGACACTAAAATCGTTGGAAACTCTCTCTTTAAATATTTAATCTGTTTTTCCTCTTTCTCTCCTACTCCCACTCTGACTCGGCATAAGGTCAGGATTCCTTGACTGGTCATCACAATAGATTTACTTTAAAAATACCTCTGTGAGAGGCCACAGGCCGTCTGAATTGGTCATTTAATCCAAATACACCAAAGATCACTCGATCAATTGCTCAATATATTTATATGCGATCGTATTAATTATGCTCTTTGTTCTTCCTCTCTTTTCTGGGAGGTTCCAGGGAGCAAGCCTGCAGGCCTCTATGAACAAGGATCCTGGCCAGGGCCCACCCAGTGTGCGCTTGCCCCAGCACTCCTTATAGAGAGCTGTTTCGGCATGTCTGGCTCCTCTGTGATACTCTGAACTCTGGAGGGCAGAAACCAGGCCTTACTCAGCTCTGGGCCACACTCATTCACCAGACGTATATCTGGCACCTATAGTATGCCAACACCAAGGCAGGCCCTGGGAATATAAAGATGGTGATTAGGACGTGGTCCCTGCTCTCAAAGGAACTCTGTTTATGGGGAGAGAAAGAAATGTGATAATTATTAGCATCTACTTTTTGCCAACCAGAAAACTGAGGCCTCACAAAATTCTTTGACTTGTACACAGAACTGTGACAAGGCAGTTTGAATACAGCAGTTACTTTTTAAAATGCTTGAAACAGGCCGGGCGCGGTGGCTCACGCCTGTAATCCTAGCACTCTGGGAGGCTGAGGCAGGAGGACCACTCAAGGTCAGGAGTTCGAAACCAGCCTGAGCAAGAGTGAGACCCCTGTCTCTATTAAAAAAAAAAAAAATAGAAAGAAATTAATCGGCCAACTAAAAATATATAGAAAAAATTAGCCGGGCATGGTGGCGCATGTCTGTAGTCCCAGCTACTCAGGTGAGGCAGGAGTATTGTCTGAGCCCAGGAGTTTGAGGTTGCTGTGAGCTAGGCTGACGCCACAGCACTCTAGCCAGGGCAACAGAGTGAGACTCTGTCTCAAAAAAAAAAAAAAGCTTGAAACATGCTGGTGAAATTGAATGAATAAATAAGTTATTGGTAGGAAGTAGTAGAAACATTGGAAACCGTAATAGAAGAAACTGTGATAGAAGAATAGTTAATGTACATTTACTAGGTAGTTATTTTATTATTAATTCCATTGTGGTGGTTCTGAAAATTATATAAGTACATAGAAAATGGATGGTAACTAAAAGAAAGAATAGCAAAATATACTTTATCATTAAAATAGAATGATTACAACTCAGACCTATATTTAAATAAATAAACTGGAAGGAAAAACATCAGATAATGTGGTGATTTTTGTCCTATTCTCTATTTTTCAATATTCTGCAACACACTTAATTCATTTTCATGATGGATAAAGGTAAAAACTTAGGGACTGTTAGTTTGGGGCTTATGTTTGAGGTATGTGAAACATCAAAGTGACAATAAATAGTAAACAATTGGAAATGGACTTGGAATTCAACTCTGGGTTTATATGCAGGAGACATTTCAATAAATGTTAACTGAACTTAAGTTCTAACCGTTTTCCTTCCTTTTGGGTCAAAAATTTCAAAATCCTAATGAAATGTGTTAGAATTTTGCCATCATTTGAACTTATATAGGCTCATATTAATGGAGGGGAACCTCTTCTTTTTTTCAACTATATACCCGAAACAATTGAGAGGACTCTCCTTTCTTTCCCTGTATAAAAGTAATCTTAATCAGCTAATCTCAAATAACATAGAAAATACTTTATTTCAAACATATGTCATTTCATAAAGTTTTTTTTTTTCTTGTACAGAAGGAACATTAATTGCTTTCCTTAATGTTGGGATCATGTTTCTAATTTAGGGGTCAAGGTTTGCTCTCACTATTTTCAAATTTTTAATGAAATAGAATCCGGAGGCATATTGAGCCTATTGAATTTTGAGGGACTTTTGACAGTCTAGATATTTTCTGATTACAAGAATTCAGTTCATTAATCTAATGTGCCATGTGCTAATTGTGCCACAGCAGGTGTGCTTTGGTTTAGATGTTGCTTCTTTGGGGGTCCAGAGTAGTATTTAGAAGAAATGACTGTTTCTTGTTGTTACTATAATAAATTGGAGACGTATTTAAAGTGAGGGTGAGGGGAACACGAGGTGATCCTTTCATTGTTCTCGTGCCATGAGGACAGGATCCCTGCGTCCAGCATGCAGACTACGACCCGATGTTGTGTCCTGCCCAAGTATCTATAAATACAAGGATGTGTGAATTCACATCTCACACGTTAGCCACAGGAACTGGTGCTTTTCAGAGTACAGTCCACTTCTTTTCCAACCTTTGCAGGTTGCAAACGTTACTCCTTTGCAGAGTAAAGGAGTCATGGTGGGAAGAAAATAGTTAATTTCTAGGTTATTTACTAGACCATGGAGAATTTGGACTAATTCAAAGTGAACAAATAGGCAGAAATTTTGGTGCTGTGTCATGAGGCTAGCCAAGGGTCTACTTACTGAAAGGAATTCCACACCAATTTTTCACAAAATCTAAAATCCCCACTCGAGCTCAGCTCCACATGGGCCTCTTTCATGAGTTATATGTATCTTATTATGTTGACTTGAGGAATTATTAATTTCCTAATGGATGTTGCATTAATCCCTTCAATACCACTAGTAGTATGGCCCCTAAGAAAATGGAACATGGGAAGGTAAGTTTAGATGTGCACACAACAAGGGAGTATGGACATAAGAAAAGCCCAAGGGCTGGAGCACAATTACTTGGGGGTTCTTCAGAGTCAGAGGTCACCTGAAGGAACCTAAAGGCCAGGGCAATGGGAAGGGACATAAATTAACCAGGCCCCTCCTGCACGGAAGTCAATGGAATAAATGCCATAAGAGACCAAAAGAAAGGAAAATGTGACGTGGCCTTTTCACTCACGGGAGTTGCCATTTCAAACAGTGTCTGGAACACAATTAAATAATTATGACAGTTATGGAGTGTTCGTTGTGTGGTTAGGCATCATTGTAAGTGCTATGTATATATTGTCTCATTAACATTCATAACAAGCCTGTGAGATAGGTACAATAACTGTATTCATTTTACAGATCAGGAACTGAGGCACAGGGTGATCCAAAGTCTTTGAGCCTACAGACCAGGCATTCTGACTCCATAGCCCTTGCTTTTAAGTATTATATTATACCAAGTCCCATGCAAACCTTTTATATTTCAGGGCCTCTGGGGAAAGGTGAAAGAAAAATCGTAAGTGTATGCTTGGCAGAGCACAGTCTGTCTGTGATGCCAGATTTCTTTTACCTCATTACCTGAAGTCGTACAAAATATGGAACATACAAAGAATTATCTTGCTTGTTCTCAGATATTTGGCCTAGGGTAGCTTGGGAGGATCTTTATAATGCAAAACCTAAATCTTTTAATCTGACCCTAGAATATTTTCCTGGGTTGAGGCTAATTGAACCTGAGGGATTTGATTTTGTTATTGTTCTGAAGTCATAGCCAAGAAATATTTTCTTTTTGGTCTTGCTACCTGAAATGTGGATAGCTGAGCAGAGTTACTTGGTGGCCTTTGATCCCATTAGAAAGTTCTAAATTGATGACTCGATCCTTCAATGAAAGCTGATATTAAAACAACACCAAGCTGAAGTCATAGGAGATTTGTAGTATAATGTATACATTCACAGTAACCAAGACTTGGGGAAAATAAAATGAGTTTCAGTTGGCTTTATTTACTCACTTGTGACTTTCCTTTCACTCTTGAGTGGTTCTTAACCCACATCTTCCCATATCGGGGACATAGCAAGACACAAAATCCCTAACTCCAGTTTGGAATTTTAGAAGCTGTCAGAGCTTGATAAATTAGTAGTACTCTCTTCAGTACTCCAAGAAAATCCAATGACTAACAAATGCTGCTAATGAATTTGAATTTCTCAAAGTTCCGGTACTGCTCTAATTTTATCTTCTTACACTATTTTCTCTTCCATGAGTCTCCAATTCATCATGTTTGGTCTTTCCTTGAGACCTGACCTGATGACCTCATGTTTATACATGCACTTGGACCAGGACTAGGGTGAGACTGAGAGCCTTCTTGAATTCTGCAACCTAGGTGCCCCTTTGCCCAAGCACCGCACGGGACACTGAGGGTTGTAGGGCTGGTAAAGATATGGCCCTTACCCTCAATCTGACAGTCCAGTAGGAGACACATATATGAACCAGTGTATGTGGTCAAATTGTTCAACTTGTCAATTAAGCCATGCTACACTCTTTTTCATTCTCTGTAGCCAATTACCTAATGAGCTCAAAAAATAAAGTAATAAGTCCTTCAGATATATGGTTTTCTTAAAAATAATTTGCAGATTTTGCTGAAAACAATATTCGAATACTCCTCTATTAAACTCTCAGAATGAGCCTAAGGAAGAGTATTTTCAGTGCTGTCTTTTACCAACTGGGTGGAAGAATGAAACTCTCTGCTCTTTTGTCTTAATAAAAGAAATCAATAAATGCAAAGGTGTGTGGACCTTAAGTGGACTTACCACCTTACTGCTTTGAAAGTGCTTTCTTAAAATTGTAGTCAATTACATCATTATTTTGAACAGGGAGAGTTCATTTGCACTATTGCTTCTAAGTTAGGTTTTTGGAAATCACGCTGCAAAATTCTTTTGTGACAAGAGCAAGGTAGGAGACTGGATGCTCGAGTTCATCAACTTCTAAGTGAGCATATGATGCTTCACCCTGCTTACCTTCTCTCGTTTTGATAAAGTCTGATTTGGATGGTGGGGAAGCTATTCCCCCAAGGCTGTCCACTTATTTGCTTCCTTCCAGCCTGTGAGGACTATCCGTACTGTCTAGGGTTTAGAAAGGGCCATTCAGCTAAAGGTGTTTATTACGTCAGGGCCATGTTGGCTTTCTATTGTGTTACGTACATTTTTCTATTTTCAGTCAGTGGATTTTTTTAAATGCAAATAATTTAGAAACAAGTTTCTATTAATGCCTTTAAATATTCTCCTTTAATTTTTTCTTAATTACAGAGCAAAGAGATTGCATTCCAACTTCATGAGGATTTAATGAAGGTTCTTAATGAGCTTTATACGGTAAGCACATAATCTTTCTTCTTTTGCAAGAATTCTTGGTTTAGAACCTGGTTTGAAGGAACACTGCTCATTTTAGAACTCTTTCCAAGCCAGAGTGTCAGTGGATACTCATCTGGTTGAAATATGGGACCAAGTAGATAGATGTATGCTACTATAGTTCTTTGAACTCCTGCTCAATTTAGAGAGACTATATGCAAGTAAATCATACATACCATGTTTCCCCCAAAATAAGACCTACCCATAAAATAAGCCCCAGCAGGATTTCGAAGCATGTGTGCAATATAAGCCCTGCCCCGAAAATAAGACCTAGTGATGGGCGTGGCTACGAAGCATAGCTGCACAACCCATGCATTCTGTGGCAGAGCGGTAAAGAAGACGAGCAGCCCTTCTCATCTGCCCCATCGTGACAGCTACTATCCCAGAGGTGACCGGAAAGGTGCGGGCAGCCCCACTAACAAGGTAGGCTCCCCCTGTCAGGTCCCGGCCATCCTGTGCGTGCTGCAGGCTGAGGCTTTGAGGGGAAAATAACACGTCCCCTGAAAATAAGCCCTAGGGTGTCTTCTTGAGGAAAAATAAATATAAGGCCCTGTCTTATTTTCGGGGAAACATGGTGTATGTGTGTGTGTGTGTGTGTGTTTGTGTGTGTGTGTACACACTCACGTATATATGCAGTTAGCTTACTTTAAGAAACTAAAGTATAGATATCCCAGTAAGATATGTTTTTGATTGTTTGATTATATGTGATCTGTGCATATATTCAATTCCAGAATATTTTATTTAAAATTATTGCCATTCTGAGACTTGAGCAATTTAGAATTGCTTTATTCTGGTACTTTAATTTCTTTTCCCCACATTTTAGTTCAATTAATTGTTTGGTTAATGACATATGTTAAAGTTACTTTGAGGATATCTGTGTTTCCTTCCTTGCTATAAAGTGCTTATTTTTTAACTTACATTTTATTTAGGGTACTGCATACAATCATAAGAAATTAAGTGATTTAAAACTATTAATACTTTATTAAAAAAACTAAAACAAACAATGTTGTAAGTTGGAATTAGTAATATGCCCATGTAAATGTATTTTTATGTGTAATGATCATATTATTAAATATAAATTTCTTTTGGGGGTGTTTGAGGAGTTTTTATTTTAAAAGAGAATAAAATAACATAATGAGAACTGAGTAATATTAATTTATGCTAATGATAGATATTTGCATTTTCATTATACAAGATTATTTGAATTTTTCTTTACAGGCAAACTAAACCTGAAATTTATTATTGACATATGTTTCTTGATTTACCAATTCCATTTGTTCCTAAAAAGCCATGTGTGTAATACACAATTTTGTGAATTAAATTTTTAATGCTTCATTGACACTTGCTGATTAAAGAAACCTCTAAATTAAGCTTTTATAAAATGAACTTTCTTTTTTTTTGTATATGTGTGATAAATCTGTATTTTTACAGAGCACATTTACAACATCTGTACATACAAATCGAATTGATGGTTTCTGTGTGTTAATTCCTCCTTCAGAGACATTTAACTCCCCATGCAACCTGCAAGAGCCTTATGTTATAAGGTTATTTCCACATACCAGATACCTAATGAAGTTGAGTTTTAGTTGATAAATGCCACTTATTAGCCTACACTTTATATGATTTGTTAATTTCTAATAACTTAAGGTATCAATCATTTCTAGAGGCCCTGTGACTTAAAAGTTAAATGAGCCTTGTGCCTCTGAGACGGCCAGAGGAGAACAAGCAGAAATTCTATGTCATCTTTCATTGAACTATTTTAAGATGAGGACTTTGTGGTACTTTCCTTGTGGTTCCCTTTGCTTGGGGATTGTTTTACCTAGGAATATAAATCGGTCCCTAATACTTTAAAAAATAAGCCTTCTGGTTGTCACATCACTGTGAACAAGAGCCTGTTGATTATGGTCTGAAACTAGTAGTAGTGGTCAAAGCAACAGTGGCAAAGATAAACTTGATCGCTGAATACGAGAAAAGTCAATAGAATGTCATGGAAATTGTATCTCAGTGACAGATGTGTGTGATATTAATACATATGGATGAAATTTGTCCTAGATCCAGCCTATCAGTTGGGCTTAGACCTTTAGCAAACTCTATGGAGTTCAATCAAGTAGGCTCAAAAGTCTTATCCGCATCAGCCTTTCTGAAAGCCTAAAGGAGCCAGGTTCTACAAAAGGGCAGCAGAGTTTGAGTGACCCTGTCAGAGTCATATAACCTCTCAGCACCAGTTGAGGAATTAGGGACAGAGGAGACAGACAGGTTTTAATTATATCGTCTGTAGATCACTTTAAACTGCTTTAACTAGAGAGCATGCTCAGCCAAGGTCAAAGGTCATGTTCCATAGGGAGCGAACTTCATATCATTCACACACACACACAAATTCTCTGTCTCTTTGTCTCTCTCTCTCTCTCTCCTCTAAAAGGCTTTGAAGACATGTAGCTCCTTTTCTATATTTTTGCCCAATCTTGCCTTTATTTGCAGAAACAAGCCCTCAAAATGGTTTTAAACCTCCATTTGGATTCTTAGACCACCACAAATGACAGCTAGAGCAGTTAAGATTAGTTTGGCCTTGAGTAACAGAAGTACTCAAAATAATGGCATAAACAAAGTGGATGTTTATACTCTCTCTCACATAAAGGAAGTCCAAAGATTGGCAGCCCAGGGCTGGTACGGAGGCTACATAAAGTCATTCAAGACACAAGGTCCTTCTCATCCACTGTTCAAAGATTACAACCTTTGTCCTTAGAGTTCAAAGTAGTTGCTAGAGCTCCAGCCATTACATCTCCATTCCTGGCAACAGAATGGAGAAAGGAAAGGAGGGCAGACCCTTTCTCTTTTGAGGAAACTTCATAAAAGTCCCCACACAACACTTTCACATACATCTCATTGGCCAGAACTTAGAACATGGTCCCACCAGCCTGCAAGTTCTGGGAATTAGTCTTTTAACTAGGCAGGTCATTGCTAACCAGCTAGAAAATGGGGATTTCATTAATTTGAAAGAAAGGAGGAGTTATTTGCAGATAGCTAGCCATGCCTGCCAGAGCAGCTAACATTTATTGCATGCTTATTATGCAAGTGCTGGGTATTGTACTGAGCACGTTACTTGCATTATCTCATGTAATCCTTGCAACACTTCTGCGAGGCAGTTACTCTCATTATCATCATTCGACCGATGAGGAAAGCAGGGCTCAGAGGGGCTTGCCCCGAGTTGCACAGGAAGTAGTAGAGTGGGATCTCGAGTCTAGCTTGGCTCCAGAGCCTGTGCCCTTTACTGTCACTTTATCTCTTTGCCATCATTTTGGCAAGCCGTTTTCTAAATAAGATCTCTAAATGTTAATGCCTCCCCCGCAACACAGAGAACTTAAGCAATTGATCATCTGCTCATTTGTATTTTTTAGAATCAACGGCATTAATGTTGCTTTAACAAAATGTAGATGAAAAGTGGAACATGTGGTTCAGTGGCAACCCCTACCTCTTAGACATGTTTATTTAAATGATCTAACAGATGGAACTCACTGGGCTAAAAAGTGAAAGGGCCAACCAAGATCCTCAGACTCCCCTTCTCAGTCTGATTTGCTAATTAACTTCTTTTAGAGTTGAACATTTGAAAGCAAGCTCAAGGATAGAGTTAGCAAGTTTGGGATTGCGGTTAAGAAACCAGGGAGAGCGTTCTGCTATAAAGGAACAGAAATGACTGGGCTGGCAGTCAGCAAACTTGTGTTTGAATCCCAGCTCCAGTAACTGCTAGTTGAGTGGTGCAGAAAAATCATTTAGCCTCTCCGGGCATCTGTATTAGTCAGGGTTGTCCTGAGAAACAGAACCAGTAGGAGGGGTGCGGTGTGTGTACAAAGTGATTTACTGTAAGGAGTTGGCTCACAACGTCGCGGAGGTTGGGAAGTCCCAAGGTCTGCAGTCAGCAGGCTGGAGATCCAGGAGAGATGATGGTATAGTTACAGTGTGAGTCCCAGGCCTGAGAACCAGGAGAGCCGATGGTACAGGATCCAGTCCGACTTCAAGTCTGAAGGCATCACACGGAGAGAGCGGATCGTCTCTTACTCAGCCTTTTTGTTCTGAGCAGGCCTTTTTGACGGATGGGACGGGGCCCACCCACACTGGGGAGGGCAATCTGCCTTACTCAGTCTGCAGATTCAAATATTCACCTCATCCAGAAACACGCTCACAGACACACTGAATGACGTTTGGCCAAACATCCCCCGTGGCTTAGTCAAGTCGACGCATGAAATTAACCATCGTGGCATCTGACAAGGCATCAGAGCGTAGCGGGGAAGGGTCAATGCTTAAATCACGGCTCTGCCACTTTCCGGCTGTATGGGGCTCTGTGCCTCAGTCTTCTCATCTGTAAAATGGGGATCATAATGATATCTAACTCACAGAGTAAATGCTATGAAGACTAATTTATTCATTCAACTAACATTTTTGAATGCTTACTCTGCTAGGCACTGTTAGATGTGCTGGGGATGTAGCTGTGAGTAAAAACAGACCAAGTCCTTCCTCTCAAGGCATTATCTTCTAGTGAGGAGAGAGAGAGAGACACAGTAAACAAATAAATGTATAATATGGTGGGTGTAAGTGCTAAGAGGAAAGAAAAATAAAGCTGAGTTAATACAGGTAAAGCATTGAGAACAGTGCCTGGCACATAATAAATGCTAATAAATGCTAGTAGTTAGTGTTATCCTCCTCATCATCATCATCCTCTTCATCATCAGTGGATGGGGATGGTCACAGCCCTTAGCCTCTCTCACAAAGTAAATGTGAGATCAGGGATAATTTTAACAGTAATTACAGATGGTTTTTACATATATATGGTTTCACGCTACAATGAATATATGTTACATTTGTACCAAAAAGACAAAAGAAGGTAACTTCCCTAAGAAAAGCAAATCAATAGTAAATATGAACAGGGCTGTGATAAGGGAAGTGGAAAATTTAAAGGCAAAATTAGAGAAAAATGGTGACACAAAGGTTACAGGGAACATTCCAGACAAAATCTACCTTCCTCAGCCCGGTAAAGGGCTCATGATAAAACAGTGGTTTTAAGTGTTCAGCCTGCCCCAATACCAAAATCTCAAAAGGTTATGCTGTATTTTAGTAGAGAAATAATTATTTGCCATCCATTAAGATTTTTTTACTTTGTCGAGGCTTTCTAGCATTTTACTCAGCATTTTACAAAACAAGGGCTTTACCGCCTTCAATAAACCAAGTCTAATAGAGATTAACACAGACGTCATGATAAATCCACGTGAAATTGATCGCTAATTACGTGTAATTGATTATCACGCTCTGTATACATCAGCGGCACACATAGCCAGCCAGACTCAAGAGGTCATCCATCCCCAAGTTCCATTAAGTCAAGAGCGGAAAAAACTGAGAAAATGAAGATTTATCCAACCCTTACCACGAGGCAAGCACATCATCCCATTCATTTCTCACGGCAGAGCTATGAGGCAGGTGTTTCCAATCTCAGATTTACATATGGGAACTGGGGCTTGGACTAGTTAGCGCTTGATCACACAGACAGTAAGTGACTGATCCCAAATTGAAGCCTAGTTGTGTTCCCATGGCCGATCATTTCCCACTGGACAGCGGCCTTCGGGAAGGTGGCGCAGGGCAGGCGGCAGGAGGGAGGGTGGACTTGAGCTAAAGAATAAATAAAACTTTCACAGCCCATTCTCTGATTGACGCCTGTGAAGACTTGACTGAGCTTTCCAGACTGTTGTACAAGTTACAAAATGGGCAAACCCAGATGGCTTTGTGCATTCAGCGTTAATATCAGGATATGTTCATTTTGAGTGCCTCCTTAAAACAATCTTTCATTTAGCTTCAGTGTTCTCTGCGCCAGCACCTCCTGTTAGGTGCACAGTGATTACTGCTAAGCACACATGTCTTGCTCCATTCTCTTTTGTTTCTTCCGAGTGCTAACTCCGATTTGCCTAACAAATCGGTGGAGGGTGGAAGCTGTCCTGGTGTAAGCCCAGAAGCTGCTGAGCAACTCTGTACAGGAGCTATCTGGAAAAACAGAATTGCCAAATGAGCACAGAATCTACCCTGGCCTTTCCATATCTTTGAAGCACTTATCTCTTTAAAATGTTAAAATAAAAAAAAAGAGCTAATTATTTTTTAGAGGGAATGAGAAGGAAGACACTGTTTATTATTTCAAGCCCTTCCTTGAAAACTCAGTCTCCGAGGACTGCGAAGGAAAGCTTTGTTGGCTGGCTTTGTGAGCCTCCCCCAAACCAGGAGCTAATAAAGAAGAAACATGCCCAAGGCAAGGTTGAAAAGTCATTCCAAAAGAGCCCAAGATACTTGCCACCTCATAGCAAAAGATTTTTCTCTGAGTCTCAAAGAGGTTTTGATTTGGAGGAGAAGGGAGGTTGAAGTGTTTTTGCCCAGGGGCATTTTAAGCATTTGAAATATATATATTTCTGTAGTGAAAATGAGAGTTCATTCCTTTGAGATGGTCTACAAAGAGGTCTGGGTTTCAAAACAAAACACTGAACAAAGGGAAATAAAGAGTAAAGAAGATGCAAAAAGCTTCCAAATTTAAAATCTTTTTGGAATGCCACATTCTCTGTGATGCCACCTGGAAAACTTTTTTTTTTTTAAAAAGCAGTCTATTTGGAGACCTTGGGCTGACCAAGTGTTTCCGTGCATCCTTCCCCTGGCTTTGCTTGCTAGACACGTGGGTGGAAAGAAAGAGGTTCTAGGATCGCATGACTCTGCCAACAACTCCTGAATTCTAATCTTGGCTTTGACACGGAATGACTTTGAGGACTAGGCTGGCTAATTGAACCTGGCTTCGTTTTCCTTCCAAAATGATTGGGATTAATCAAATTACCATTTCAAGGATCTCTGAGGATAGCTGTTTGATAAGAACTTTATATGGAGATATCTTTTAGGACATCCTGCTGAGTAATGATGCCAACTGCTCCCAAGCTCCTGCTTACAGTTTCATTTTCTTTCTGAGATTTGAAAATTAGTTATGATTGGTACTTATGTACCACAAATAAGACTGTCTTTTAAAAGAAGTGAGCAATATAAACTAAATATATATATATATGTATTTGGTTTAGAAATGAAAAAAGTGTCAGAAAGTATAGTTTAGTAAAAACAAAAAAATTTCTACAGAATGATTCATACCAAAAATCCTTCTCAACAAAGTATTTTATCCAAACTATTACATTATGAAATACAGTATTACAACTTTTAAGTGATTTGAATGCTTTAAATGACAGATATCTTAAGCAGAATGGTTTATTAGGTAATTAAGGTGTTTGGCTTTGTTTACCATTATTCAACAAACCAATGTATGTACCATATTGTAGCATTCAATGTATCTGGTACTTGTCAAAACGTAGAATAAGTTATGGGCATTTTCCTTAGACTTACTGTCTCAAATTTGATCGGAAATGTCAGTAGAAATGTAAAACATCACGTGAAGAAAATTCGGTTGTATCAGGTTATCCAATTCAGCATATCTTGACTCGCGTGATGGTCTGAATTTAATCCTATCATAGTCTGATAGGATTTTAGCACTGAATGGACCTTTAGAAATGCTCAAATTAGCCTCCTCATTTTGGGAAGAGTATCACAAAGACCCAGAGAGAGTAAGAGATTCACTGAAGCCCCAGACCTAATTCATGGCCAGGTTGGAACTGAAACCCAGGTTTTATTTTAATTCAAATTATTAATAGCAAGCAGGCTCCTAGGAAGCATGTGCCGCTGTGCTAGGAGCTTCAGGTAAGACAGTGCCAGGTCAGGAGGCTTTCAGTCTAGCGCCTTGCCCAGGGTCACACAGCTAGGAAGTCTCAGACCAGCCAGAGACTATGCTCTTTGGCCACACACTGTCCTCCCTTCTTACTGGTGATTATAACAGAAGGCAGATCGGTATGTACGGACCGATAGTTTCAGGCAAGGGCGCCATGGAGATTCACAGAAAGAGAGGTCCACACTGAGGATTGAGAAAAATTACCATGGGGAAAGGGTCTGAAAATGGACTACAAAGGATGGTCGGGATTTCAGTAAGAAGAGAGATAAATGGGAGGTGAAGGAGGAAAAAGAAGCAGTGTGAGCATGAAGTTGGAAAAAGCACAGGGTACCTTCATAGAATTTCCCTCTGGAGCCATATCTAGGGAGAAAGGAAAAATCAGGAGTTGAATGATTTCAGGACAACTACTAAAATGAGATTTCAAAGAACATAGCACCAAAAGAATGGCTAGACACCTAGTCAAAAGCAGCTTGAAAACTCAAAAAGCTCTCTTGCACAGATTAACAAAGACTTCTCACCTTTCTTCTTTTCTTTTTCTTTTTTTTTTTTTTTTATTTTTATTTTAAGTGAATGGAATGAGAAGTATTGAATTCGAGGCAGGAGTATATGTGTCAAATTCCAATCTACTTTTTACTGAAAGAAGAAAATTCCACAGCATCCTTTCCATTTTAGTTGATGCTGCAGTTCTAAGGGTGTGGGGCTTTTATGATTTTAAGGTTCCAAGTGTCTTATGTCCTCAATTTAAATATTTCATATACTAAACCTTGTAACGTAGCAATCTAATATACACGTGCAATGTTGAAGGCATGTGAAACATTCCCCTGAAAAGAATTAAATATTTAAAGTTGCAGGTGACTCTGAAATTCTAGTAAATTCAGTGGCCTTTCATTATGCATGTGCTTTTCCCCTCACATTGCCAACTACTTGAAACTTGTCCTTTGCCACCCAAGGCCTAGCTTCTGCTACCACTGTGTTTGGTGTTTTCTATGTGCAAACTCTTGGGTATTTTTTTTCAGTAGATTAAACTTGTATTTCAGTGCCTCTGAAGAACTTTGTATGATAACTCCTTTTGAAATAAGAACTTTCCACATGATCTTCTCTATCACTGACTTTCTCTGTTGTATCTTGGTCATGATTAAGTCTCTTTGCAGCTCAGTTTCTTTGAAGCAGAAAACAAAGACTGTCGCTCTGCTCCCTAGCCCTTCAGGTGTGTGAGAATAATAAACAAATGAGCACTGGCTGAGCTAGGGCTATGGTGGATTTAAAAGATATTGTCAGCCAGGTGTGGTGGCTCACGCTTGTAATCCTAGCACTCCGGGAGGCCAAGGCAGGTGGATCGCTCAAGGTCAGGAGTTGGAAGCCAGCCTGAGCAAGAGCAAGACCCCGTCTCTATTAAAAAAAATAGAAAGAAAATAATTCACCAACTAAAATTATATAGAAAAAATTAGCTGGGCATGGTGGCACATGCCTGTAAGTCCCAGCTACTCGGGAGGCTGAGGCAGAAGGATCGCTTGAGCCCAGGAGTTTGAGGTTGCTGTGAGCTAGGTTGATGCCACGGCACTCACTCTAGCCTGGGCAACAGAGTGAGACTCTGTCTCAAAAAAAATAAAATAAATAAATAAATAAAAGGTACTGTCTTAGTCTGTTCAGGCTGCTATAACAAAATACGTTACACTGAGTGTCTTATAAACAACAGAAATTTGTTCTAGTAGATGGAATGTCCAAGATCAAGGCACCAACAGATTCAGTATCTGGTGAGGACCCACTTTCTGGCTGCTAGACAGCACCTTCTTGCTGTGTCTTCACATGGTGGAAGAGCCAAGAGGTCTCTTTCAGGCCTCTTATAAACAGGCACTGGTCCCATTCATGAGACCTCTGCCCCTATGACCCCATTAGGTCCCCCCAATACTGTCACCTTGGGAGTTACGATTCCAACATGAATTTTAGGAGAACACAAGCATTCATACCATAGCCAATATGAGAGAAGGATAGAGTATTTTATTAATTGTAATAGCATTCATGAAGCATTCACTGTGTGCCAGTTACCACTGCAAGTGCTTGACATGTATGAATTCATATTTTTCTGCACAACCACCTCATAAGTACTATTCTTAGCCCCAATTTAGAGGTGAGAAAATCAAGGAACATGGCAGAAGGCAAAACTATTAATAGTATCTGAACCCAGGCAGTCTGACTGTTGAGTTTAACCACTAGAACTGTTCAGAAATGGAATGGGCTATCTTTTAAAAGCATGTTCTTCTCTGGAGGGTGGCTCCCCAGCAAGTATGTGAAGAAGGGTTGCAACTTGTAAGGTTCTGTGATTTATAGAATTCAATTATTCAGCCTTTGGCCCAAATCTATGAATTTGTGCCTTATCTCTCTAAGTTGAATAAATAGAAAGTACTAAAACAATGTTGTCTGCACTCAAAAATTGTTAGAGGATCATTTCTATTGCATCCAAATCAGACACACTGAATGACTGGGGAGAGGGCCTTTCGACAAATACGTAAGTCCTGAAACTACATGGATGGCCAACACACTCTCCAGTCATCCGGGGAATAGACTAGTGAGATATGTCCTATGTGCGATGCTGCTGCCAGGTTAGCTAGAATTCTTCATAGCTCTGTGCAAACACACAGCCACTCTGGGAGCTTCCTGAAGAAGCTGACATCTGAATTTCATGATGAAGGACAGGTGGGAAGGGCATTCCAAAAAGAGGAGAGTATGTGAGGAAAAGCAGATATGTGTGAAACCACATTGCCTGTGCAGGGAACCCTATGCACTTTGACATTACTAGAGCATTAGCAAATCATTGATGTATTAATAAAAATAAACATAGTATTGAGCTGGGCTTTCTTAAAATCCCTTGCCCTTACCACTCTGTCTTTACCCTATGACAATGAGTACTTGAGAAACAAGAAGAGGAAATAATCTTTTGCGAAATTAGAATTTATTGGATTAAATGAAATTTATTTCATGTTAAAAATCTCTGAGAATTGTGACTTGGGCAGATATTGTAGTATTACACCAAACTGTTCAGTATGTTTATGAAAAATTATCTAACGAACTAGACTAAACCAATACAGAATAAAAAATAATTGGATTTCTAGTAAAAGAACATTAATGAAGTCAAATAAGACAAGGCCTGTTTGTGGTACATAGTAGGAGGCTTGAGAAATTTTTGTTGAACATGAATGCCCCTCAAGAGTTCTTTAGAGATAAACAAAACTGATACTCCTGTCTATGACTCAGAGATTTACATTGGAAACTGCCTCTAATAACTGCTGGAAATAGAGCAATCACAGATTAAGAATAATAAATAGAGTTTATTCTTATTACAAATAGAAACATTTTCTTTTTAATAAGGCATAAAATGATTTGTCCTCTTTAAGATAAATTAGTTGTTTTTCATTAAATGATTTTATTAAAGTAGCAAAATCTTATGAAACTAGTAATTTATATTAACATTTAAAAATTATTGTTAAATTTAGCATTTTGAAAAAGATGACTAATGCCCTGCTTTAACTTAAATGTAACAGTCAAAAATAGAAGCATGTAGCCCATCTGTAAGTATGTCAGCCCCACACCTACCAAATAGTTCTTGGGTTTTCCTTCTTAATTAGCACTTGATGATTGATCAATAATCAGTTTGAGAGCTAATTAAAGTCACTAGAATGATAGATATCCCTGGATAAGTTTCATCAATATAACAGCATGCAAGACGTACTACAGGGGCATTGTTTGTTTCTAAGATAATTTCTGTGCAGCAAAGCAGATGAGTTATGGCCTCAGAGCCCATGGAGAATTCTAGGAGGAATCTTATATCTCTAGCGTAGCATGGTTTACTACTCGCTGGCCAAAGTCAACAGAAACGGAGATAATTAGTATAATTTGTTGTTACACTGGCTTTTCCTTTTGGTTAAAATTTATCTGCCATCTACCCCGACACTGAAAAAAATGAACGCCATTAGCCACGGAGAAGTATATTGATTGTATGTTACCCCAAATAACAAATGCTTGCATTTATTTAGTCGGCATGAGATTAATATCTGAAAGGCCCAGGAAAGCACATGGACCAGCCACCTCCTGTGTAGGTAAGAGTTGTGTGCCTGCAAGTTAGAAAAGCCTTACCCCAGGGTCACCCTGTCACGCATGGCAGATGGAGGGGTCACACCCTTAGACATCTAGGGCAGGAAAACTCCTTCCACTAGCACTGTCTCTTGAAGATGGGGAAGAAAAGAGTCAATCTCCAACAGAAAAAAAAAAAAAAAAAAAAAACTGGAATGACAGTATGGATACTATTTCATATACTACTCCTAAATGCCATCCTACTGCTATTCCCTCTGGGCTTCGTCAAATACTCTCCTTTTAGAGGATACATTAAAATTTTCTTAGAAAGAAGCCTTCTGCATCCAGAAGTTATGCGATTAGTTTTTCCTTCTAGGATCATGCCTCTACTTTGTCTTTTTATCCCACACTTTTCAAAGTGCCTGAGGTGTACAGTCTGATTCCATGCTCTCCCTAATTTTGGTCCTGTAGCGAGACCTCATGTTGTCATCTCCAATGACAACAGGCTCACATGGAGGGTCAGAAAGGCTGACGTTAACAGAGCTATTTTGCAGCAAAGCCAGGACCAAGATCCAGGTTTGTTGTTTCACAGACCTTTCCATTAAAAATGCCACTGTGTGTATTTACTCCTGAAACAAAATCTTTAACACCCCACTGAACAGAATATAATTATTTTTGTGATTTTTATTAGCCTGTTTCCTCCCTTGGCACATGTGTTCTCTGTTTTTCCCTTTGTTTTGTCTGTTCTCTGCATCTCCTTTACCCTGTCATTTGGTTAGTTGGCAGGCCCTAGCCAGCACAGTCCAGAGTCCCAGACAGTGCCTTTTGTTCAAAGCATTTGTTTGGATTATAAATATAATTTGATGATAAATTCAGACTGTTCTGCTGCCTTCATTTCAATGGATTCACAATGTACCTTGAGTCTTCTTTGATAAACTGGCTATAAAGACCTTATCTCATGCTATTTAATTGTTCAGCTTGGTCTATCTGCTCATTCTAAAGTATTTTAGTATATGCTAAAATTCTTAACATATACATAAATGGAAATATTGATGATTTTCCTCCCCTTATCTCTGCTAGAAATGATGATCCTTCCAATCCTAGATAATTACCTATTATTAAAATGAATTATCTTACGATATTTTTTTCAAATATCAGTAGCTGACATTTACTGTGCCCTTATTATACGTCAGCCTCTTTCTTCTGTGCTCTTTATATGTGTTAACGAATTTAATCCTCCCAGCTACCCTATGCAATGAGTAATGTTGTAATTCTGATTTTATAGTAAGGAAATTGAGACACAGAAATAAATACTAACTTACTTGCCCAAGATCACATAGCAAGTATGTGCAGAGATAGGATTTGAACCCAGGCAATCTGTCTTATGAGTCTGAACTCTTAACCACCAGTATAAGGCTTCTCAAAGTGAGTTCTCCTATGAATGTTACTTTGTAAATATAATTAAATTTTGTAAACTGTGCTTTCACTGGCTTAAAAAGAGCCATAGAGGCCTAGGAAGAGGAGGGGGATTTGTGAAAGTTCATCATTGTGACAGTCCTACTAACCACTTACAACCTCAGGGATCAGCAACTTTTTCAGCCCTGATGTCATAAATGAGAATAAAAATAGTTTCTGGGCCAGGTGTGGTGGCTTATGCCTGTAATCCTAGCAATCTGGGAGACCGAGGCAGAAGGATCACTCAAGGACAGGAGTTCAAGACCAGCCTGAGCAAGAGTGAGACCCTCATCTCTACTAAAAATAGAAAGAAATTAATTGGACAACTAAAAATATATAGAAAAAATTAGGCATGGTGGCACATGCCTATAGTCCTAGCTAGAGGCTGAGGCAGAAGGATTGCTTAAGGCCAGGAATTTGAGGTTGCTGTGAGCTGGGCTGACGCCATGGCACTCTAGCTTGGGCAACAGCGAGACTCTGTCTCAAAAAACAAACAAACAAAAAAATAGTTTCTGGTGTCACAGGCCTTACGTGGGAAGTGGGAGATGGGGGATGGGAACTGAGAGACAGAGATCCATCGTAGTTATTGGCTGAGTAGCCTTAATGTTAAGGGTTGGCTTCTCCTGCCTTTACATTCTTTATACAAGTAGTATATTTCCCACTCCTTTTCTCCCTAAATAGGCTATCAGACTTAAATATAAGCTGATTAAAAAGAAGCCTGGGCCCAGCCTAGTGGCACACACCTATAGTCCCCAGCTACTGGGGGAGGCTGAGACAGGAGGATCACTTGAGCCTAGGAGTCCAGCCTGGGCAACATAGCCAGACCCCTATCTCCAACTGATGCATCCATGCCTGGATTTTCTTCATTTAACTCTTATTCAGCCTACCCTGAATTTTACCACTGCTCCACTCCCACTTTCGCATATAACCACCTCCTATTTGTTGTACAGTGAGAGTAGGCGTGCTTTTGTGGTTCTTCTACTGGATAAGGATTGTGTCTTTTACCTCTAGCCACAAGGCCTAGCTCAGGGCCAGGCATATGGACACTCGGTGGCTGTTCAGTGGATGAGTAAATGCAGTCAGTTGTCCCCTAAAACCTGGGCTCATGTCTGCCTACTTTTGCAGTAGCTGTCAACTGTGTTGCGAAGGGTACTAATTATAAGATGTGCGTCATAGGTAGACTAGAAGCCTTTTCAAACTGTGAATCAGGCTAATGTGTTTTATGAGCATGTGGGTGGCTGTGTAGCCATCTCCTGACCTAGGCCTTCCTCACTGGCATTTCCTATTAGTTTTTAAGAAATTTGGGCTGGCCTGGCTGTGGGTGTGAAGAAGTGGGAAAGGCCTCCATTGGTCTGCTTTTGTTGTGCCTCAGTTCTCCCAGCCGCTTTGTCTGTGGGAGACCTGCACTTGTCTGCCTAGAGCCTGGACATGAAGCCCCAAAGCCCGCACCCTTCTACATCACCCTTCTACATCACACCGTAGAAACTGTCAAGTATGAGGCCCGCCCACCCTGCTGTGTGCTTACATGCATTTTGTCATTTAACCCTCATTTTACCTTGGAGGAACTGAGGCTCGGGGAAGTTAAGGAACTTGCCCAGTTAGGAAGTGGTGGCACCAGAACTCAGATCAGGTCTGCCTGGCTTCGGAAGCTGTGTTCGTTAGCTGGGTTGGTTTAGTATACTAACGAGCAAGAAGGCTGGAGATTACAGGTGTACAGACCGTGGCAATCAGTGTTCTGAGTGCTGTCTTAGAGGGAGTTCCTGCCTGCCACCGCTGTCTGGGATAAGCCCCCAGGGACACGGCGTCGCCAAGCTGAGGCCATAACCTCAAATGAGAGACTGAGCCTGTGCCAGGTTCCTTGCAGCACAGCTCCCGGGGCTCAGCTGAGGGTGGCCCAGTGACAATGGCACTGCTTTCCCCATGAACCTGAGAGCTTCCTGGGGAACAATAGGAACGGGCTTCCAAGGCTCTGATCCTGCCCTGATGCTTTTGTTAGCCTGGCACTTGCAGAAACTCGTTTACAATGAGAGCCCTCTCATGTATTGATTGCAGAAAATAGATCTGTATCTTAGGCTGTTGACAATTAAGGAAACCCGAAGAATGTAGTTTCTCAGAAGAGCTTTTAGTGATTGATGGATTTAGTGAAGCAGCAGACTATGGAGTCAGGAAATATTGTCACTAACATATTGCTTTTCATACCCCTCCCCCGCCAAACCGCCGCATCATTTTATTTCTTCGAGGGGCCATAAATTCTAACACTAACTGTATTTCACAAATGATTTAGAACTATTGGTCATCCCATTAGTCCACTCCCAAGTACTTATTGGTGGTGCTACTTTGGATGCCAGGGATGAAGAAGAATAATGCCAGGCACACGGTGAGTGTTTAATAAATATCTGTTAAGTGGATAGACGATTGGGCAAGCTGACTAGTCAGTGGGTCCTGTCCTCCATTTGTTCCTCACCAAGTGTCTATTTTACTCACACTGTATGTAAGGCAACATCAAGGCTCTGAAGGCCAAACACGGTAGGTGCCCAGCTAACCTTACGGGACAGTCTGCAGTACTGGGTGGCAGTACACACATCTCTGTGTCACGTGGCAAGGCGTCTGAAGTGCGAAGAGTATCTGTCTTGGCGGTTGGAAGAAGAAGATCACTCTGGCTGGGGGGAAGCAGGAAACACTTAACAGTAGGTGCAACTTGAACTTGCCATGGTGGGTGAGTCAAATGTCAAAAGGCAAGGTGCTGGGGAGGGCCACTCAGGCGGCAGGAAAGTACAAGTTCTGGGGAGGGAGCCATGGTGATTGACTCAGAGTGGCACACAAAGAGCTGCCTGGACAGATGTGGAGACCAAACTGAACCCCATGGTAAGGGAGAATCATGTCAAGTTTAAGAAAAGGTCAAAGAGAATGATAACAGAGAAAAGGCCCTGTACCTGCTATGTGGATTCTTTTTCTTATTTTCTGTTCCCAATCTTCTTCCACACTAAATGAGGTCACGTCACACCCCCAGCCACCCTGCATATCTCCAGCACATTATTACTAAAATATTGCCTTGACCATATTGTCCGCACCTCTGTGGATTCACAGACTCCTGCAGAATACATTCTGCACTTCTCAGTTGGGGTTTCAAGGCTCTTCTGATCTGGCCTGGGCCAACTTGTCCAGCCATACCCTTCAGCTCGATTACCCACCCATCCACTTTCCAAGCTCTTCCCTGGACCCCCTTCTCGGCTATCTTGGTCTGCTCACGCCCACCTCACCTGTGTGCTCCCCCAACCCCCTCACTATACCTTGGCTGATACCGTCCTTCCAGCCTGGATGGATGCCCTCTCCCTTCACCTGTGCCCATCAGGATATCTAAGGCCCATTTTTTAGTCTCCAACATTTTAAACTCTTAGAAGATGGAAACTAAGTCTATATTTTTGCATCCATCAGTGCCTTACGGGTGGTAAGCACCCAGCAGATAATTGAATAAATAGGTAATTATTACTCCTCTTTATCTCCATTCCTATATATAACCAAAAGTAACTATATTTCTTAGATAAACAGGCTTTTCAATCGTGTAATACTAGACTTTCCAAAGGTTATGGCATAGCAGTCCAACAAATTTAATGTGAGACCAGACTGCCAGGGTTCCAGCCATTGCCCTGCCGGTTACCAGCTGTGTAATCTTGGGCAAGTTGCTTAACCTCTCTATGCTTCTGTTTTCTCATCTGTATAATGGGGAGAATAAATGTACCTACCTCATAAGAGTTCCTAAATAAGTTACTATTTGTAAAATGCATAGAACAATTGTCTAGCACATAGAAAACGTATAATGCTTGCTACACTAAATATATACCTATATATCTGTACATATCTGTATTAGTGGTTACTGTTTATATCGTATACATAGATATACACATATATAGTAAGTACTCAGTGAAGTTTAAGTTAAACCCTCACACACAGGAATACACAATTTGGCAACCACAACAACCTTGTAAGGTGAGCAGAGGCATTAACTAACTTTCCCACATCTAGTAATTGGTAGATCCATTTTAGGGATTCATGCTTTCTAACTTCTGAGCCAGAAGTTAAAAAACAGAAATTATAGTCTTCATCCACTGATCTTCCCAAACATATATGTAGTCTTCAGATACACAATGATTTTGTCACACTAAATATTGGAAATTTACTACAGGTATTTTAATAATTTTAATTTTTTTGTTTTTATTTTTAGAGACAGGGTCTCACTCTGTCACTCAGGCAGGCATGTAATGGCAGGATCATAGCTCATTGTAACCTTGAACTCCTGGACTCAAGTGATCCTCCTGCTTCAGCCTCCCAGGTAGCTGGGATTACAGGTGTGAGCCACCACACCAGGCAAATTATTTTGATTTAAAGAACAAGAGCAGTGTCAGATACATGATACTGGCCTGTCAGTAAGAAAAAAATATTAACAGCTTCTGTGCAGACATTATTATGTGGGATATCCCAGTCTCATAAAGAAATCATTTTCTATGTGACTATATTTTTCCTGCAGGCGAGGAAAGATGGAGCAAGGAAAATAGGTTGAGTGTGTTGAATGGAGAATTATGCACGAAGTTTTAGTAGAGAAGAAATCAAATAGGAAAACATGCTATGAGAGTACGTTTAAATGGATATATGCCTATGACATCATTTGGTATGCAAAGGCTTGTGTTTGCAATACACTGATGGAGAAGTTGTCATTTTCCTTTTGCAGTATGTACTTAAAACGCACCTTTGGAAAATAAAAGTTCTTTTACTTCTCTAACAAAAGAGAACTGTTATTTTAAACACAAAACTCATTTGACTTCTGTCAACAGCTTACATTTTAAATAATGTAGTTTGTACTTGCATTCATTATCTGCAATTAGAAGTCTCGAAAAGCTTTTAGCGTTTCTTCTCCCCAAGTTTTAAAATGCATTCATCGTAACTGTTCACATTTTAGAGAATAGTGAAAATCCTACGTCAAATTGGAAAACTGAACAAAGAAATTCATTTTCTGGAAATTACCATTGAACTAGGTAGAGAATCTTCAGGTATTGTTCTGAACCACACCCTCTTCTTGCTAGTGTGAGGCCAGACTCAAACGTTTTCCTCTTAACCCAGACTAGGTAATGAGAAAGGCCCTGCTGGCAGTCAGCTCAGTATCTTTTCTCTTCTGCTAAGGTTTAGTTTGTATAAATTATCTGTTTATACTAGTCCTCGGTATCCGGGTAAAGCAAGAATCAGGAGTTCAGGTCTTTTCTTTGTGATGTATTTAAAAGAGACATTTCTCAATTACCTGGGACTCTCTGGGATGCCTTTTATCCAAGTATGATGGGAGTCACGTGTTCTCATTTCTTCCTTCCTATTAGCAAGAAGAATACAGGCAGCTGAGCAAGTGTGTGTGTGTGTGTGTGTGTGTGTGTGTGTGTGTGTGTGTGTGTTTGGTTTTTTTTCACCCTCTCATTTTAAGATGTAACTGGAACCAGGACCCAAGTGGTATGTGGGTTTGCTTCGGGCAGGGCATATAAACAGAGCCAAGCCTAGAAATAAATGCAAGGTGTGTAGCAGATTCATTGACCTCACTGTTTGCCCAGCTGCAGGGTGACTCCCTCCTCATTCCCCAGCTGCCCAACTGCTTTCTAATGCTATTTTATTTTTCTTTCAAACTGGAGTAGCCAACCAAACTTCCCCCGGATAGGTTCCATAATTACTAAAAAACAGACAACTTTCCAGTTACACACAGCACAGAAAAAGCTGCCAGTGCTTTGTAGTTCAGCCCCTACCATGGTCAGTAATGCCTTCGACATGATTTGCTAGCTTACATTTTTAAGGAAAGACATCATCAGAATTTATGAACATGAGTAAAGGCTCTTCATTAACCCCATGTTGTACTCTTCAAAATAGTCATCTTCAGAACGTCTGTTAAGATGAACTATAAGAAAGTGCTGATTGTTCACCTTTTTAAATAACCTACAGAAACAATGATTGCATATGTTTTAACCTAAATAAATATATTTATTCCAGTGATACTTCCAGGTCTCAAACTGTTTTAAGACTCATCCCTTGAAATGAGAAAAATCAAGTTCATTACTCACATGTTGCATTAATCTCAACTTCTTAACAGCTACACTTTAGTTATGAAATTGGCTCTAAATTACTTGTGGTTATTTGCAAATGTAGCAAAATATGTCCTCTGTGGTTGAGAATGATTATGTTGGAAAACTATGATTTTCAGATAAAAATCTCTGAAATATCTGTGACTGATTCTTCTATATCTAAGAACACTGAGACTATAAACAGATTTATATTAATAAATATTATGTGACTAAATAATGAATACATGTAATCATTATTTGAGAAAATATTTGTTAAATACCTATGTTATCTAAAGTACTTTCAGAGATAACTCTCTAGATCAGTTTGTTTTAACTAGCAGAGTGTAAAATTGGCAACATAATTATTTCTAAGTCCCAAAAATGTGCAGCGTCTTAGACATTGTGATTACACTTCTGGACATTTATCCTAGGAAATATGACACAATTTTTATGCAATAACGCTTTTGTGACAACAGTGCAGCCAAAATTTTTAATATTTGAGGATTCATTATATAAGTTCATAATATACATGGAAATAATACATTATAAAATTTTTATGTTTGATATATTCCTAAATGTATTAAAATACAAATTATATAGATATATATAATTTCTAAGAAAAGAAATAGGATATACACCAAGGGTTTTCAACATAACTTTATTTATAAAGCAAATCATTGAAATATCCTAAAATTTTCAGCAACAGGGAATTAGATAAATTATGTCACAGTCATGTAGAAAAATGCCATGCAGCCCTTAAAATTATATTTTAGAAGAATATTTGATGATATAGGAAAATGTTTTGATGTATTAAGTTAAAAGGGACATTATAAATTACAAATACAGGATGATCCCAGTTTTTTGAAAGGAGAATTTATATATGGCCTTTTAAAATGAAGAAGTGTGTGTGTGTATTTTCATAAGAAAAAGACTGGAAGACTGTATACCAAAATCTCAACAATGGTTATCTTTGCTTGTTTTTTGTTTTCTTTCTTTCTTTCTTTCTTTGGTACCATATGTTTTCTTTATTGAGCATAAAATATTACTCTGTAGTCCAAAAAACATCTTTTTTTAAACTAAAACTATGTATAAACCTTAATATTTATGTTTTTTGACAGGTAGATTTTATGCGATAAAATGCCTTTAATAAGAACTGTACTAATTTGGAGTTTTGCTTGGGCTAAAATTGATTCATGAGTAAATGATTTTTTCCCTGCAAATTAATAATACAGAGGAGATTTTAGAGAAACACTTACAAGCTTAAGAGAACTTTTCAAGTACATTGAAAAGTATGCATAAGACCCAGTAAATCATTTTTTCATCAAAGCCTGTCCCCCAAGTGCTTCTTCCTGGCAGGTAAATTTGCATATTTCTGTTTGCTTTATGTAGAAGCGGTAGTCCATAATTCACCCATTTTGCTAACAATCTGCCTTTCCCCCTGCCAGTTGGAAGCTGGTGCTTTTAACATGTATGTCCTATAAGGGTTCCCATTCGCTCTCTAGGTTACAGGCAGACATCTTTTAACAATTTGGGGTCACTTTTCCACAGGTGATGAAAACATACCATATGTATCATGCAGAGAGCATCAGTGCCGAGAGCAAGCTGAAAGAGGCCGAGAAACAAGAGGAAAAGCAAATTGGGAGATCTGGTGATCCAGTCTTCCACATTAGACTGGAAGAGAGGCACCAGCGGCGAAGCTCTGTGAAGAAAATTGAAAAAATGAAAGAAAAGGTAAGTAAAAATATATTGCAGAGCCTTTCTGTTCTCATTTGAGGAGAACAATACTAAGAACCCCTGATGTAATAGCTGATATATGCACGTTGTAAATTATTGCGAAATGACATGCATTTCCTCCCATGGGAATGGAAAACGTTTAAGAAATGTAAAAATCATGTAATAACAGCTGGACATCATTCAGTGCTGAATGCCAAGTATTCAATACACAATGTGGAGAACTTGAATATTAACAAAGAGATTTCATTGCAAATGGGCCTGAAGCCCAACCCAAATACATCGTTGTTATTCCCCGTAGCTGGGTAATTTTAGTTTGTTTAAATCAGATTCAAAATGCACTTTGGGCAAAGGACTTCAATGGTCATTTGTATATGTGGAATAAATTGTTTAGATTAATAAAATATTCATGTATGTTTTTTCTGTCTTGTTTAAAAATGACTTTGCTTTCTTTCCCGATGCCTGGATCTTCTTCATTTCAGAGACAAGCAAAATATTCAGAAAATAAGCTAAAATCAATTAAGGCCCGGAATGAGTATCTTCTAACGCTTGAAGCAACTAATGCCTCAGTTTTCAAGTATTATATTCATGATCTTTCAGATTTAATTGATGTAAGTACCTGAAGTTTTTATTTTTCATACTAAAATAAAATGAACAGTAACTGTATTTCATTCATTGGAAAACATCATTTGTTAAGACTGTTATTTTATGTAGTACTCAAGAAAGAAAAAAATACTTCCAATTGAACTATACGTGTTACTAAGACACTATTAAGTGTAAAATGCATGTGAAAAAGTATGTATCCTAAAACCAATGAAAAATAGATTGGTAGCTATTGTGAAGCCGTGAGTGCCTGGTGAACTCAGCTAGGAAGGGGACCCAGTCATTTTTTTTTTTTTTTTTTTTTAGAGACAGGGTCTCACTCTGTCCAGGCTAGAGCTCAGTAGTGTGATCATAGCTCACTTTGTAAACTAAATCTCCTGGACTCAAGCGATCCTCCTGCCTCAGCCTCCCAACTAACTGGGATTACAGATGCACGCCACTGCACTTGGCTTCCAGTCATTTTCAAGTTATGCAGTGGCACAGCCCTAACTGTATTCATTGATTCAAATTACATTTGTTGGGCCCCTCCTATTGTGAAATGCTGAGGCTCTAAGGCACCACATGCAGTCCTTACCCCGTGGAATTTGAAGTGGAGAAGACAGATGTTAACAAATGGCTACCTAAATGATTGCTTTATGACAGTAGTGATAAATACTGAGAAACAAAATAGAGTGTACATAAACCACTTTTATAGATTAATCTAGGTCTCTATGCTCCCCTCTTAGGGTATGCTATAAAAAGCAGTAACTGTGGACTCATTTAGACTCTCCAAATATATATTCATTATTATATTTATGCAGTGTTTAAGGCCATTATTTCCCCAGCTTTAATTCTCTGCATCATCTGCTCATTCTTTAATTCAAAAAAGATGAACCTAGTAGTCCGGTCATTGTGCTAACCCTGTAGGAGACTGCAAAGATGAAACAAGCAAAAATCCTGTGTCCAAAAATGTCGGTATCTCCAAAGAATATATAGAAAGTTATTGAGTGCCATAGGAAAAAACACAGATAAAATAAGAAAGGTTCAGAGAGTTATCTACTGGAATTTACCCATATACTCTTTTGTATTGATTGGATTCCACAGTTTTATGACATTATAAAATTATTTTTCATGGCTCATAGTAGCTGTCATAATTTAAACATACAGTAGGTAAAAACAACTTTATTTTTATGGTGAATTTAAGTCTCATGTGCTCATTTATTATTTTGGAACCACAGTCTGAGACTTTTACCAAAATAACCATTAAGGGAGGGAATTGGTGTTTTTTTAGCTTATTATCACTCTGATGTCACTTTTCCTTTTAATTTTAGTCTCAAAACAATTTTATCCCAGTAATATCATAATTTCTTTATACAGAGCCATGTAGTAATAAATAAAACCAGGGAAAACGTTTTTCTCTTTTCATTTGTTACAAATATTTCAACCAAGTAACTAATCCCTTGATTGTTTTAAATGCAGAAACTTTTTTTGTTGTTTTTAATACCTATTTCTTCCAGCACTCCGATGAAATAAAAGGCACTTTTTCTGTTATACTACTGCTAGATTTCCTGGATAAAAAACATTTTACTAGGTTTCCTGACTAAAAATAAATACCCCTGTTTTCAAATTTAGACTTGTAAGTTTTCTGCAAAGTATATGAAATATAGAATAACTAATTCTATGTAACTTCCCTACTCACTTTTTTGTTTAGGACTTATTTTGGTAGTGATTGGAGTACTTGACTAAACCAAAGCCAGTTTTAACACAAGGAAAACTCTCCACGTGTTGAAAACTATTTTTTTGATAACTATACAAGGTACCTAGTGCTAGTCTTTTTTTTTTTTTTTTTGGTTTTGGTTTTTTTTTTTTTGAGACAGAGTCTCACTTTGTCGCTCAGGCTACAGTGAGTGCTGTGGCATCAGCCTAGCTCACAGCAACCTCAATCTCCTGGGCTCAAGCGATCCTCCTGCCTCAGCCTCCCAAGTAGCAAGGACTACAGGCATGCGCCACCATGCCTGGCTAATTTTTTTTTTTTTTTGTATATATATTTTTAGTTGGTCAATGAATTTCTTTCTATTTTTAGTAGAGACAGGGTCTCGCTCAGGCTGGTTTCGAACTCCCAACCTTGAGCAATCCTCCCGCCTTGGCCTCCCAGAGTGCTAGGATTACGGGCGTGAGCCACCACACCCGGCCCCTAGTGCTAGTCTTAATGGGAATCCAGTAATGAACAAAACAAAGTCCTCACCTTCATAGAGTTTATACAGGAAACAGACTGTAAATGACTTTACATACATACATGTGTATATATACATATGCACATATAAAATAAGTCATGACAATGCTATGAAGAAAATAAAACAGAGCTATGGAGGTGCTTCTTTTGACTGGGTGGTCTGAAAAGCCTGATATTTGAGCTAAGTGAGCTGGAGAGCCGTGGGGCTATCTTGGGAAGGAGTCCCTCATACAGAAGGACTGGCAAGGCTAAAGTGCAGAGGCAGGGGTGTGTTTTGAAAGCTCAAGATGCTGAAAGAGGGCCAGGCATAGTGGCTAGCACCTGTAATCCTAGCACTTTAGGAGGCCAAAGTGGGAGGATCTCTTGAGGTCAGGAGTTTGAGACCACCCTGGGCAACATAGCAAGAACCTTGCCTCTATAAAAAATTAAAAAATTAGCCAGCCATGGTGGCAGGCTACTTGGGAGGCTGAAGCAAGAGGACCACCTGAGCACAGGTGTTTGAAATTGTGGTGAGCTGTGATGACGCCACTGCACCCTAGCCTGGGCAACAGAGTGAGACCCTGTCTCAAAAGAAAAAAAATAAATAAATAAGATGCTCAAGAAATAGCAAAGGAGGCCAGGATGGCTGGAGCTGAGTAAGAAGGAAAGCGCTAGGAAATAAGATCTGCAGATGTCAAATCACTTGGGGCCTTTTGGACAGGGAAGGGGTTTGGATTTGGTTCTGTGTGTGAGGGGGAGCCATTGAAGGGTTTTGAGCAGGGAAGTGACATCACCTGGTTTGCATTTTAAAGACTCACTTTGGCAGCTGAGTGGAAAATAAGCTGAAGGTGTCCAGAAGACAAGGAGCTCTATCAAGAGTCTTTAGGCCAGGCGCGGTGGCTCACACCTATAATCATAGCACTCTGGGAGGCCAAGGCACACGGATTGCTCAAGGTCAGGAGTTCGAAACCAGCCTCAGCGAGACCCTGTCTGTACTAAAAAATAGAAAGAAATTAATTCGCCAACTAAAAATATATATATACAAAAAATTAGCCAGGCATGGTGGCGCATGCCTGTAGTCCCAGCTACTCAAGAGGCTGAGGCAGTAGGATTGCTTGAGCCCAGGAGATTGAAGTTGCTGTGAGCTAGTCTGACGCCACGGCACTCACTCTAGCCTGAGCAACGAAGTGAGACTGTCTCAAAAAAAAGTCTTTTGCAGTTGCTAAAGATGATGCTGGCTTGGACTGGTGGGGTAATAATAGACCTATAAAGAGTGATAGGATCCCCTGTCTCTACCAAAAATAGAAAGAAGTTAATTGGACAGCTAAAAAATATATATACATATATATATACATATATATATATACATATATATATTAGCCGGGCATAGTGGTGCATGCCTGTAGTCTGTCTCAAAAAAAAAAAAAGTGGTATGATCCAAAACATATTGAAAATAGAGCTAATCGGAAATTGATATAGTGGGTGAAAAAGAGAATAGAAATGACTGCAAGGTTCAGGTCCTGAGAAATGACTCCTAGGTTGATGACAATGCCACCTACTGAGATGGAAACCCCAGAGGAGAAGCAGGCTGAAGGGTGACAGCAGCAGTCCTCTTATACCTAGTAAGGCTGAGATGCCTGTTGGGTACCTGTGTGGAGATGTAGAGGAGCATCCTCAGTAGTTTTGGTATATATAGGACAAGAATGGCATGTCAGGATTATGAAAGAGTCACCATCATTGTCGAGGATAGTAAGTGCTCAATAATATCACTTACTATGTGACAAGCAGGTTTCCAAGCATAATCTCATCTGATCATCACAGCCCTATGAGGTAAATATTGTTATCTCTATTTTATAGATTAAAAAAAAAACCTGAGGTTTACTGAGGCTGGATAACTTGCCTAATTAATGTTACATGCCTAATCAGTGGTAGGCCTCAAATTCGGACATTTTTAACCTCCAGATCTAATTAACTCTGACCTAAATAAGTAATAGTTAAATGTGTCGAGGAAAAGTTAAATATTTTCAATTTTTTAAAAAGTTGAACTCTTAAAAGTTCAGCCTTAAATTTAAAATGTGAGCAATTCTCAAGTAATATAACTTAAACATGACATGAAATTGGTTTGTTGTCATATCCAACTGAAATTGAGTACTCTGTTAGTGACAATAATTTTTATGTTCCTTGACTGACTTTTAAGGCAATTAGAGTGTGAAAAATGGTTGCCTATTTTGTAAGAATCCCATTTGCATATATAGTGGTAACCCTAAAATCCATTAAGCTTGACCCTTCTTGGTGAAAAAGAAACAGGTGATTATTATGCAGAGGTATCTAGAATCAGAATCCTTTATGCTTTGTGAGTTTATTTAACAAAGTACATTTTATACTGAGCTATATAATAATAATGAGCAGAGCTGTTATGCCTCCAGTGAGAAAAAGTCAAGACAGCATTTTTTTTTTCGAGACAGAATCTCACCGTGTTGCCCGGGCTAGAGTGAGGTGGCATCAGCCTAGCTCACAGCAACCTCAAATTCCTGGGCTCAAGTGATCCTCCTGTCTCAGCCTCCCAAGTAGCTGGGACTACAGGCATGCGCCACCATGCCCAGCTAATTTTTTCTATATGTTTTAGTTGGCTGATTAATTTCTTTCTATTTTTTAGTAGAGATGGGGTCTCACTCTTGCTCAGGCTGGTTTCGAACTCCTGAGCTCAAACAATCCGCCCACCTCGGCCTCCCAGAGTGCTAGGATTACAGGCATGAGCCATGGCGCCAAGCCAAGACAGCATTTTTAATGCACAAGGTTTTGTATGTGAAATGACATGAAAGGCCATAAATGTATGTTGATTAAATCAACGCATTATAAAGAGTCAAAGAATTCAAGTTGAAACTTTTTTATATAAACCTCCAGTTTCCCCTTAGCTTCTCCTCATGTTAATATCTCTCTATTTTACCAAATTTTCTATGATGGACCATCATGAGTGGATGTATTGATATCACAAAAAAGTCATAAATTTTCCATAGAATTTGTATTTTAAAACTATTCTTTTATTATTACAGAAGCAGTATATTTGTATTGTAAAAAACTAGAGAAGTACTACTAGCACAAATAAAATGATCCCATTATTACCACCTGAGATCAGAAATCATCACTGTTAAAACCTAGACTTTCTCTATGTATCCACACACACATTTTTAGACCAGAAGAATATAAAATCATATTTCACCTATGGCTCTTCAACCTTCCTTTTTTTTTTTTTTTTTTTTTTTGAGACAGAGTCTCTCTCTGTCATCCCTGGTAGAGTGAGTGCAGTGATGTAATCATAGCTCATTGTAACCTCAAACTCCTGGGCTCAAGTGATCCTCCTGCTTCAGCCTCCCAAGTAGCCGGGACTACAGGTGTGCCCCACCATACCTGGCTAATTTTTTCTATTTTTGGTAGAAACAGGGTCTCACTTTTTCTCAGGCTGATCTTGAACTCTTGACCTCAAGCAATCCTCCCTCCTCGACTTCCTAGAGTGCTAGGATTACAAGCGTGAACCACCATACCCAGCCCAACTTTCCTTTTCTCAGTCCATGATCTTCATAATTCCATCTCAGTAGATTTTTGTCTCATCTGATAACCAGATCATAGTCCCATTTGTGACCCTAAACTTGTGATAGCTAGTGTGTCTAGACCAGACTTAATTTAGGATCACACATTGTGCCTGGCTACTGCATTGTTGAGTCTTTTTTTTTTTTTTATCTAGCAAAGTCCCTTGTTGAAGGAACATGGACAATATTTCCTCAGCATGCCCCAGCTTCTGGATCTGTCTGATTACCTCTTTGTCATGTCAGTTAGCCTGTTTCTCTTTTCCCTATATTTTCTACAAAGTGAACTTTAGATAAAGGCTTGATGAGTTCAAGTTAAGCACTTTGCAATAGAATACATCTTAGGTGATGTTGCTACATCTTATGTATATAACATGCATATGACAACATCTATTTAAGCCACTAATAGTGATGCCAAAATTACTGGCTTAGGATGATGTGACTCTGATTTCCTCCATCATATAGTTTATAACACTTAGAACCAAATTATGGATATTTTAAAACCTCTTGAGTTTAGATTTTATTAAACTGGAAACTTACTAATTTGGAACTCAGCCATGTATGAGTATTTTCACTAATAATTTACTTCTGGTCAGCAAAATCCTTTCTTAGAGTGTAAGTTAATAATGTAAATTAAGGGGAATAACAGTTTTTTAATGTTTTTTAAGCACTTCAGACTAATCATTTACATACATACTATTGAAACCCTATTTATGGAATCCCCATTTGTTAACTACTACAGCTAAAATCTTCATTAATTCAACACTTTGATAGACTACTTCAAGTCTTTTACATATAATTGGAGGTGATCTAATGGTTTCAAAAATATTTAATAATTCTAATTCTGATCTATTTTAGATAGACTTTACCTTTACCTATCAATATTAGTTTAAATTTTTAAGATACATTCTCTCTCCCTCTCTCCCTGAGAAATGGCTACCAATGTAGAAAACCTTTATTCATTTCTAAATAATGGTTATTAGAGATCTACTGGAACTTAGTTTTAGTAAATCTTAAATACTTCATTGTGCCTTGTTGGGATCAATGAATTAATATTATGATGAGTCCCATTACTTAATACAACACCTTCATGAACTTAGTCGCTAAATGACCTTCTTGATCAAGTCCTCATTAAAAATGTTAGATATCAGAACTCTAAAGTTTATTGATATTAATTGTAATATAATGCAGAAAATGATGGCTCAATTGATAACCAAGTATATGCTTTTATTTCAGCTGAAAATATTTGACTGTAGAAACATCTAAACAAAATGACATCATAAAATCCTTATTTGTTGTGAAATTAATTCTCTATTCTACTTCCCACTTGATTCCAAAATAAGAGGTTGTGATTCTACAAACTAAAATTTATTTAAACAAGATGATGTTTAGATGTTTCTAGGTACTCCAGATACTGAGTTATCTCTAGAGAGAAGGAAAGGAATTACTATTCGGGAGGGGAAACTTCTAAAATATCAGCAATATATTATTTATTTAAAAGAAACATACATGTTTTGTACTGTTCTGTAAGTATGGCATATTTTATATTTAAAAAATAAAAAGCAGGGAGTTACAAAAAATGATAAATGCACACCTTAAATATTTTTAATCTAAAGTTTACCAATATACGTGTACTTGCCAATCTTTTAATATTATGATTTATCTTTTTCTACAGAGTTCTAAGTAAGCTTCTTATACACAAATCACTTATATATTATCGATGATTTCTAATTTTCAGTTCTTTGGTGTAGAAGAAAAAACATCCTGATATTTACAATATTTTCACAGTCTTGCATAGTTATCACACCTTTGCCTCATGCAATAGCAATTTTGTTTACTCTTAAGTCTTTCCAACAATTCTTTTCATACTTATTTTATCAGTTTATTTAATATTTAATCAAATGATAATAAATATAAGCGGCACAAAAATTGCACAATTGACTCTTGGAGGCATACAGATTAACTGTTGGAGCAGAAATGTGCAGGAGTATTAGAGAGCACCTGCTAGCTGCGGGTGTTCACCGTGCTATTGGCACTGGTCACTATGCTTTAGAGCAACGGATGATAAATTTTTTCTGTAGGGAGATAGACAGTAAATATTTTAGGGTTTGTGAGCCATGTGGTCTCTGTCACAACTGTTCAACTCCAGTGCAGAAGCAGCGATAGATACTAAATAAGCAAATGGGCATGGTTGTGTTGCAGTCAGACTTTATTTGCCATACCAGGCTGTGAGCTCAATTTGGCTCACAGGCCATAGTTTGCTGACCCCTGCTTTATAAAATGAACCAAGTGTTAGTTAAGCCAGAGTAGCACTTAAACAGAGACTTTTAAGAGGGCTTCTCCTCTGTCGCCAAAGAAAGTCCTGAATAAATTTTAGTTTGTAGAATCACAACTTCTTATTTTGGAATCAAGTGGGAAGTAGAATAGAGAATTAATTTTCACCAATAAGGATTTTTATTATGTCACTCTAAAGAATAAATATGAATTGTAAGAAATGTGTTGTAAATATTAGGCAAAGGAAGTTTAATTGGTTTGAGAGAATAAAGGCATATTTATAGAGGAAAATAGATTGTAGTTTTCTACATAGTAGGTTTAATATCTGTAATAATTATTATCCCCAATATCATGTGCAAAAGAGCCTATAATTTATTATCCTGGAAGAATAAGGATGTGTTACCACCAGAAGAAAAATCATACAGGTGACAAATGTTTGTACTTGAATGCTAAGAGTTTCAAGTGCCTATGATTTGCTAAGAGAAAAGAGTTAAAGGAGAGCACAAGTCTTAATGCTAGGATTCCTTGATCTGTAATCAAATTCACCACTCTGTAAATTTGGAATTCTTAAAAGAACTGGTTTTAAGATTACATTACTGATAGTGAAGCCACTTCCAGTTCAATTCCGCACCTTCAAAATGCATTCAGAGAAACTCAACCCTCAACAATAAAATTGCATTGGTGCTTTGTCCCAGAGCACCTGCCCAGTAATAATAAAGTATTTATCATCCTTACAGTACAGTTTCATGGTCTCCAATTTCTCCCTGTAAAAGTTTGCAGGTCACTTTGGGGCTTGAAGGATAAATCTTTTTTTATTATTGTGGAATATTGCCAGGGAATAATCCCCTACTCTAGCCAATTTTCTTTGTAGAGATATCTGTCACATGTGTTTTATTGGCCATTTATGCAGAATAAGATTGAAATTAGATTGCATCATATATTGCATGCCATCTTTATTTTATCATTTCTGAATAATCAGCTGTGCAAAAGCTTTTAGCCGTATCTTTTTGTCTCTTGGGACATGTGTTTAATTAAAAAGCAACTTATTCAGAGTTCAGAGTTTTCATGATTAGTTTGACTTTTCTGCCTCCATAATGATATGAAGATTTATCCATGAAAACTTGCCAAATTATAATGCTGTAGTCCCCATTAGACCTGAACTCTTTATTAGGAAGATTATAGAAAGCTCATGTTAAATGGGTTAGGATGCTATAGTGATCATCATGTAAAATGATTTAGGCATATTTTTATCCCTTTGTGATAGAAAGGGTATTTCAAAACTGAAGTTAGCTGGATATAGAAGTAATTGGCTTTTAAAGTTCCTTCCAATGGAGATGCCATGTACCTTTGCTTAAGGGAAACTGCACCCATCTAAGTTCCTCCTGCAGCACCCACTGTTCTTACTCTTTTCTCAGTCTCTAGTGCTCTCACCTGTCCTTCTTGCTTGGACCTCTGAATGTTAAAAGTCACCTAAAGCCCAAGCATGATCAGTTGCCTGCTGATGCCTTGGTTTAAATACGATTTGGTGGCCCCTCCCTAGATTTTTATCACCAGCCTTGGTCACCTTCCTGGGCTTCAGATTAGTATATCCAGCTGACTCCTGAGCATCTCTAACCAGGTGGTGGATAGGCATCTCGAACATGTCAAACACCCAAAACACAGCTTTTTATATCCATTTGCCTTTACCATCATCATCTCTATGTACATAACAGCTTTCTCCGTAGCCATTTTTTACACCCCAGAAAATGACACCACTTTCCACCCAGTAGCACAAGCTAAAAATGCAGTTTTCTCATTTCACACATATAAATACATCATCAAATCCTGTCACCTCTACCCGCTAAATGTCCCAAACCTTGCCACTTCTCACTACCTACACTGTCTCCTAGACAAAGCCTCTTCATCTCTTGCCTGCACTATTGCAATAGCTTCCTAAAATGTTGCTCAATTCCACTCATACCTTCCAAAAATCCATTCTCTTCCCAAGCAGCCAGAGTATTAAAAAACATTAATCAGATATGTCAGCCCCTATTTAATAATCTCCAATTTTCCCATTGTCCTTCAAATAAGATCCAAACTATTCACCAAGATCCTATTTGAACTGGCGCCCACCTACCATTCAGTATCATTTTCTGCAACTCTTCCCTTAGTCACCATCGGTCAGGTACATCGGCCTTCTTTCTGTTCCATGGAACCACCAAGCTTTTTCTTGGCTGAGGTCTTTGCACTCTTTGTCTAGAACACTCTTTCCTAGAGCTTTGCAAGACTCATTCTTTTCATTCACATTGCACCTCAACTGCCCTATATAAAAGAGTAAAAACCCTCTCCCCCAACACTCCCTATTCCTCTGACCCTTTATTTTCTCCATAGTGTTTACCATCTGGCCTGTATTTATTTGGGCTTGCTTTGCTTGTTCTCTTTCCTCTCTTGTGATTTGATTCAAGCTGTTTACAGAGATTTGGCTGGAAAAATGAGTCTAGCAGTAGCAGCTCCTGTAAAGGAAGTGCCCGTCCATGGATAGATGGGTGAGAGGTGTATTAAGCAACAAATGATTATTCAGCCTACTTACTGGGTCAAGCATATGCAAGGGTCAGTTCTCCTGTTTCCTATTTTGTATCCATTCCTATCACACAGATGTCCCATTTTGACCTTTTCATTGCTCAAGAAAAAACTGAAAACAATTTTTGCTAAATGCTGGGCTACCGTTGTTAAAGCAGCAGCAAGAATTAAATTGTCAGCTCTCTGTGGGCCATCAGGAACCTAGACATGAAAACAGGTGTATCAAAGTCACCTGTAGAAGTTTAGATATCCGGTTCAGTCCCATGAGATACCTATCCTTCCCAAAAGAGCTTGCGGTTTCTAAAGTCAAGTACTGAATAGTTAGAGAGGAAAATACTGAAGGGCAAAGAGATATCTATGCAGAAGAAATCCGGCTCTGACTTATCTGTTTCTGGTCCTTCACCCATGATCATGTGAAAGCTGTCTGTTCTTACAATTCACTTTGCTTGGGTTGCACTATTTTACCAAAAGACTCAAAAAAAGGAGTGGACTCTTTACCCAATACCCATGGCTCCGGAATGGTCAAAGCCAAGCTTACTGAAACCCAAAGATAAGACCCAGGACATCAAATCAAAGAAGTCTCTCAGACAGAGGCTAGAGTAAAGAAGTTAAGGTAAAATCCTTCTGCAGAAAATGTAAAACACTTCTCCCCTTGCCATTCTCACGATGAACTGCTTAATTCTGAAATCACATGGGAGCTTGGGGCTGCCCTTGAGGTACCTCCAGGGCTGCCCTGGCAAATGACATTGGCTAGTACTGTCCTGGAAGCATGAATGTTGGACTTGTTTCCCATGTAGTTCCATTATGTAGTTCCCATGTAGCTCCCATCTTAGCAGCAAACGTCTGTCTATACCACTAGGGCTTCTTCTGTCATATAGCTTATGCAAAAAAAAAAAAAAAAAAACTATCTGCCTGAACAGCTGTGATCCAATTATACCTAACATTGTACTCACCATGTTATTTCAGCTGACTCAGTGTTTGGGACAAGATGAAGTGTTTGTCACAATCCTTAATACATATGATCTCCAACATACAGTGGTTCAACTTACAATTTTTTGATTGTACAGTGGGTTTATTGGGGCATTAAATGAATTTTACCTGCAATATTTTCAACTTAGCAATAGGTTTATTGGGATGTAACCCATCCTAAGTTGAGAAGCATCTATACTTGGATTTCATCTCCATTTTGCTACTGTTTGCAATCCTTTTGCCCAAGGAAATTAGCCTACTATGATGAATTCAGAGTAACACCTTGTGGAATCTATCTTGGCAGCACTTCAGATATTTTAAAGAAAAAATACACCCTCCTGCTTCCAACAGTCTTTTCATCCCAGTTTTAATCCATAATTTTATGTATCCATTCAGAGTTTTTTATCCATCAGAAACAACACTGCTTTGTTTTCATGAAATATTTTATTGGTTTCTTATGTACTTTCATCATTAAATGCACTTGGGCTATAACTCAGCTCTCTGTGCAGAAGCTAGCTTTTCATATTATCATTAATAATTCATAAGCTCCATAGAATTACTTGAGACTTTTTTAACCAAGTATCTTGAATCTTAACATATCCAGTGTCATTGCAGCTTCTTGTTGAGCAAAAAAAAAAAAAAAGAGAGAGAGAGACGATTCTGTGACTAGCTTTGCTGTCTCAGGAGACCTTGAATAAGAATTTTTTCCCCGTTTCTTGTTTCTAAGTTCAAGATGCTTGAAAAACCTAGAGTGTAGAAATACTGCATATCAGAAGCAACAAAATTATGCCAAATAAGAGACCTTACAGACTGCCCAGCGCCCTGGGGGTCAGAGAAGGAAATTTCCCATCAAACCTCATCACAGAAACCTCCTAAGTATGGTGCCCAAAGCTCAGAAGGCAACTGAGCAGGTGCCTAGGTCGGTCGCTAAGCCATGTGCCTGCTCCCGCCAGCCCCTTAGGAACGCACCGTGAGGTCCCCTCTCTCCCTGGGTCCTGACCTACAGCAGCCACCTGGCTGCACTCGGTATGGAAACTGGCACTGTTGCTTCTGTAGTCTTCATACTCATTTTCCCCAGCAGCCACACTTAAAAATTTGAGTGAACTGTTAAATTCTAGGAATAATAAAAACTTGGTATGTATCTCTCAGAGGTCCAGGTCAGTTGGGTAGATGAGGTTAGATTTCTTTTTTCTTTTTTCCGTTCTCGTTTTTCCTTCTCTCTTTCTCTTTTAAGTCATAAGAGATGTGGTTTTTGTAGGGAGGGAAAAAGGCTTTTCTCTGGGTTTCATTCCTCTCAAATTCAGTATTTTATTAAGTCCCATTGGGATCAAGACTCAGAAAGTCAGGCAGCTTGTCTCATCCGCTTCATTATAATCAAGAAGAATCTGCCTTCTTTAGGGGTGTTTTAAACACTGCTACGTCTCAGAGACATGAGGTCGTTTCCTATACAAATTCGTGTTTTCATAAAATCAGGCGTTAGTGAAAGATGGAATAATTTTTCAGTCCCTCTGGTGTGTATCAAACTGCGCCATAGAACCATTATGGTTTTTGAGGAGCAAGAGGAATAAAAGAGGACTTTGTTCATCTGAGACTAGAATGTCCAAATTAACCGAAATGAATCATTCTCTATATTCGAGTGCTGCTGATTCTGCTGGAAGTGTATTAATGATGAGACTGATTGCTGCATTTTACAATTGTATTTTGCTTATATTTGTAAATGTGATGTCGCAGCGACTATCTGATTTTTTTTTTTAATCAAGTCATCCTTAATTAAGTCCCCTTGCCTGCTCATGGAAGTAGTGCTCCCAAAAGACAGGGTTGCAGGACCCTGCTACTTGATTGTTGTAGGGCAGTGCTTCTCAGACTTTTATGTGCATATGCATCCCCTGTGGGTGTTTTTTAACCTTCCAATTCTGGATTAGTCCATCAGGGGTGGGGCACAAGAGTTTCTATCAAGAGTTAGAAAGGATGGGACCCAAGAGTTTCCGCATTTCTAACAAGCCCCTGGTTACGCTGTTGCTGCTGAACTATTGATCAAACTTAGGATAGCAAGACATTACAATCTCTCCTTATGAAATAGTCAAAAATTTAAAGAAAAGACATTACAATCTCTTTACATAAAACACCCAAATTTAATAATTCTGAAACTGGAGGGTAAAGGGTAGAATCAAATACTTTGGCATTTTTAAGGACAGAGCAGTGATTGAATGTGTACCTTCATAAAGGCAGATCTGATGGTTCACATCCTGGTGGATGCATCCTTGGTACAAAGGTTGCTTCCTTTGTACCCCTGCTACTACCATTTTAGGAGCAAATTGACAAACAGCTTCTGTTGGAATTCCTTGAGGATGGAGATAGTTACTGTGTTCCAGTCTTCATACATCTAGAGCCTAGCAAATTTCCTGGCACCTAATCAATGGCCAATTACTTAGTTGAATTGAATCAAATTGGATTGATTGAATTTCATTGAAACGATATAAAGATGACCTGGTTTCGTACCTTTAAAGTCACTTGTTTCCTCTCTAAGCAATTTATTTTGCTCTTATGTACAAATTTCAAATCGTGCTGTCAGTAATTCATATCTAATTTCCAGAGCTATATTCTATTTTTAGATCATATATTCTCTTAAAATGCAACATGAAAAAATAAATATAAATACAAATTAAAGGTAATGATTGAAGAATAGCAAAGTTCTTTTAGTCTTAGGAATACTAAACAAAATTCTACCTTCAATAAGAGGGCTTCGGCAATCATTTCTTATTAAAGAATTTTATTCTGGGGACCAGAGGGAAGACATTCATGGACTATTTTGGCAGATTCAAACCTTCTCACTTCTTCTTTTAAGAATTGAAAGAAGTTCTCCTCACTTTTGAGAGAGTACAGATTATTCTTGAGTCCTCAATAAAATATGCCAGTCTAAAATATTAGTATATTTGCAGCCTGCATGGATATCAATAAATTATTTTATCAATCTCAGATTGCATGAATCAAACTTGAATGCTATTTTTTATTCTTTCAGTATTTGATTTGCTTCTTTTATTTTTTAACAGCTTTACTTAGATATAATTCATATACCATAGAGTTTACCCATTAAAAATCTACAATTGGTTTTTAGTATGTTGACAAGAGTTGTATATCCATCACTACAATCAATTTTAAAATATTTACATTAATCCACAAAGAAATCCTGCACCCCTCAGCCACCACCTCCAATTCCTCCCTCCCCCCATCCCTTAGCAACCGGCAATCTACTTTCTCTATGGATTTGCATATTCTGGACATTTCATATCAATGGAATCGTACGATATATGGTGTTTTGTGACTGGCTTCTTTTACTTAGCATAATGTATTCAAAGTTCATGTACATTGTGGCATGTGTCCGTACTTCCTTTTTATAGCTGCACAATATTAATGTATGGCAGTACCACATTTTGTTTATTCATTAATTGGCGGACATTGAGATCATTTTCACGGTTAGCTCTTATGAATAATGCTGCTGTTAACATCCATGTACAGGTTTTTGTGTGGAAATATGTTTTCATTTCTATTGGATATATATACCTAGGATTAGATTTGTGGAATCATATGGTAACTCTATGTTTGACCTTTTGAGGAACTGCCAGGTTGTTTTCCAAAGTGGCCGTACCATTTTACATTCCCACCAGCAGTATGTGAGGGTTCCAGCACTTCCCTGTTATCTCCAACACTTGGTATCTTTAAGATGTCTATCTTAATGACTATGGCCTCCTAGTGGGTATGAAGTAGTATTTCATTGTGGTTTCGACTTGCATTTCCCTTACTGACCAATGATGTTGAACATCTTTTCATACGTTTGTTGACCATTTGTATGTCTTCTTTGGAGAAATATCTATTGGGCTTTATCTTTTCGTTGAGTTGCGAGAGTTTTTTATGTATTCTGGATAAAAGTGCCTCATCGGGTATATATGATTTGCAAAAATTTTTTCCCATTCTGTGGGTTCTCTTTTCACTTTTCAATGGTCTTTTAAAAACAGAAAAATCTTCAATTTTGATTGAGTCTAATTCAGTTATTTTTTCTTTCATTGCTTGTGCTTTTGATTTCATATCCAAGAAACCAATGAATCCAATATCATGAAGGTTTACCCCTTCATGTTTTCTTCTAAGAGTTTTACAGTTGTAGGACTCACATTAAGGTCTTTGATCAATTTTGCCTTAATGTTTGTGTATGGTGTTCTTTTATTTTTTTAAGTGCTGTGATCTTGGCTACCATGCAAGTCTGAACAGAGCGCTAAGAACATATCTCTCTGCGGAATATAACCTTGAAACCTCCAGACATGAAGGCTTAGACATTATTGAGAATGCAGTTGACAATTTAGAGCCCAGGAGTGATAAGCAGAGATTCATGGAGATGTACCCTGCTGCATTCTGTCCACCAATGAAGTTTGAGTTTCAGTCTCACATGGGTGATGAGGTCAGTGATTATTTTTAAACTAATGACTTGTCTCTTCACTTACATTTCTCTGCACCTGCTCTAACCCAACAGTGGAAAGAATTCTTAGTTGTTTGCTCTCTCCTGCTCTTGCACAGGATCTTAGAATGATAGTATGCTAAGATCAGCCACTACTACCTTTTAAAGCAAGTGTCAAACACTCAAATAACTACAGAGGCCAAACAGATGAAGGTGCAAACTTACCTGGGTGTGAGCACTAAACTGTCCCAGAATAGTTGGAGAGTTCTTCCTCCACCTCAAGACATTCACATTTAAATTAAAAACAAAACATTTTGCTGGCCCAACAGAAGCTATATGAAGAAAGCTGTCTTCATAAAGAAAAATAACTATAAATGGCAGGAAAATGGAAAAAAGAGAAAAAAAATGCAAAAATTTTTTAAGATTCAAGTTGGCTCCAAACTGGTAAAATGGGTGTTAGAAATGATATATTATGGCTTATATTCTATGTATGAATTTAGCTTTCTATCCTATTTTACAAAAAAATCCATTTAAACTGATTATGAGGTACAGTTTTTTATATTATTTTCTATGGACAAGGGAAAAACAAGAAAAACCAACTAATGGAGCATGCTATATATATATATAGCACTTCGTGTCCCAGCTGTGCAAAACAAAATTCATAGATAAAAGTTCAATTTTAGTTTATTGTGGTAACAGTCTGTTTTTTTAAAATAGACATAATTATAATATCCATGGCAGATTTCTGTAATGTCATATTTTTCCTGAAACACTAAGTGTTATATATATACACATTCATATATATATCTGTACCTGCTATATTTCTTATCAAATTTTGTGTTTGATAGAGCAAACTACCTGTTTAGAAATGGAAAGCAGTTTTTATGCCAATAGCACCTGAATTTTGACAAGCGAGATGAGTGGCTTATCCTGTCTTTCCAAAACCAAACAATCACTGTTTTAATTTGTCAGTTGAGGATATGTTAAACATAAAATAATATCACAGACAAATGAATTCAGTTGGTTATTAATGGTTTTATTATTATTTTAATAAAGCAAGTCTGTTGCCTTTTTTTTTATGGCCAGTTCTGCCAGAGAGCAGTAATCTCTTTGATGTTTTGGAAACTCCATAAAAAAAGGAGCCCTTATCAGCCAAGAGCATTTGTATGATAAGGATGATAAGAAATTGTTTATTTCTGGTGCAATTTTAATAATGCTCTCATTTTGACTTTATCTGTCATTGAGATCATGGCCAAAATATCTTCTACCAAAGCCTAAGATGAGTGGCCTCTTCAAGTTCATGGTGAATCACAGGATTTGGCTGATGTTGGCTAGGGAAGCCATGGTTGCAAGATGCTAAGAATAGTCATGCACATTTCTGAGTTTTTAGTATGTGCCAGTAATGTTGAAAATGCTCTATGTGCATTGTCTCATTTCATTCCCACAACAGCCCTGTGGTATAAGAACTCTGAATATCCCCACTTTACAGATGAGGAAACTGAGGTTTTATCATTTACCACAGTGGCCCAGCGAGGAGGTGGGGTGGCAGAGCTGGGATTCAGGCACAACCATCTGACTCCAGAGCGCACACTCTAACCAATAAGCCCTGCTGCCTTCTTCTGCCTGTATGGTCCACATGGATCCTCCCCTGCCCTCTGCCTGGTAGTCATTAAGAATTCCAGAAGTGAGACCAGCATCAGAGCTCCATCTCAGGAACTGGCCCCGTTCTTAGAGCAATGCTTCCTGCAGCTGCTGCCTTCCCAGTCGCAGCCAGGCGGGCAGCTGCGTTCAGCTCTCGCCACTTGCATAACAGGTTCATAGTTAAAAGTGAAGTTTTGAGGCGGCTGTGAAAAGTAAATATGTAATTGGGATCTTGAGAGGATCGGCGTGATTCACGCAGCGTTTCGGTGGGAGAACCGTGCCTCTGGAGGCTGGTCGATGATGCCCTGGCGTAACTGCACTTTCTGGTTCCCCATCAGGTGTGCCAGGTCAGCGCCCAGCAGCCGGTGCAGGCGGATCTGATGCTCAGGTACCAACAGCTGCAGTCCCGCCTCGCCACGCTCAAAATCGAAAACGAGGAGGTGAGCATGCTTTCTGCCCCACCGGTAATCTGAATTCCAACTCAAACTGGAAGGCATTCTCATGTGACCCAGGCATGTTTAATATTCTAAATGCAACCTCTTCATCATGCGTTTTCAGCTGTCAGGGTTCCTGTAATACTCTGTTGGAGACAAATGCAGGGATTCCGTATTCTATCACAGATTAATATTTACCAGAGATTCATTGCATGTATGATACATGTAAACACACCTTTTTTTCCCCTTATATTGTAATTCATACTCAAAATAGTTTCCACGGATGATCTAATTTAACATACATGTCCAAAAATATACCATCATGTGTGCAATGGAACTTTTGGTTGACTTGTTAATTTAATCCGAACTTTTGAAATTAGTACAGTACTTGGGGTTTTTCTTTATGTCTCTAAATTAGTCTCTAAATTTTTGGTATTGAACATGGCATAACTGATATAATGAATGCAAAATCATATTTAGAAATGGTACTTGAATGAGGGTAGAGAAGTGTTTACTTGCTGACATTAGGGTATTTAAATGGATAGTACAAAAAATATGAATTATATGTTGAGCCAGGAAGCAATTGTAAAATTCAGCTGCTTCTTTTTGAAATTAACTTAATTGGATCCACGTTCTCCTAAAACAGAACTATGAATCAAAAATATTTCTTGTATTAGTCAAGGCTGTCAGTTGTAGTTTATAGGAACCCAAATCAAACTTACTAAAGTTAAAAAGTTAACTTACTGTTTGCAGTAGCCTCAGACGTTGTTGAATTTGTGTTCAAATGATGTTATCAGGAATCTTTCTCTCTCCTCCCCTCCCTTTGGCCTCCTCTTTTCATCACTTTGAAGTGATTTCTTTGGGGATAGACCCAGAACTACATGGTCCCTTACAGTTTGCCATCTCACTCCATCCCAGTGTCCTTATCTCTGAAATAGGACGGACTGTGCTGACCTGGCTTAAGTCATGCGTATTTCTGGACCACCATTACATCCAGGCAGTGGGGTTCTCTACTTGGCCAGCCTAGATAACATGTAACTCATAGAGCTCTTTGATTGGCAGCCCCAACAGAAATCATGTATTTCTAGAGACAGACAATTCCCAAAAGGAAGGGATGTACGACAGAAAGAAAAAAGTAACTAACAATGATAAAGTGAATTATCAAAATTCACATTCATACCCTGCTTTATTTTAATCCCAGTGGGATGTTTTGAGCTACGTTTGTTTGTTTCTGTTAAGAAAGAATGATGTGTTTCTAGACCAGCACAACTTGGTCAAAACCTATTGTAGTTTTCTGGCTCCCATTATTCCAGGAGGAACCAAACCAGCTCGCACTCAAATGCGTTTATTTAAGGTGCAACCCATGTGATCGCTACGTAAAGTCCCACCAATGAGCCTTTCCAGAGGAAAACGCTGTTGCTCTCCTTGAGATGGTGTTTTAGAGGTTACAGTTTTGGCTGAGCATCACAAAATACTCGCCTCATGGAGATTCCTGAATCCTATTATGTCTACAGTTTGTATGTCTAGTGACTCCCAACTTTTTTGTGCATATCTTCCTGCTGTTTTATTTGGAAAACATTCTCTAAACTCTAGGAAAATAGTGTATTATACACAAGGTCAAGACTGGCAGCTCACAGACCTGTTTTATTTGGCTCCCAAAGTTTTGACCTGTAAAAAATTTTAAAAGTCTCGCAGCTCTGACCCTGCATTGCCTTATGAAGTGAAAGACTGGGGCGTTTGAATTCTACTTTGCATAGCCATTCAACTCCCTGTTCTCTTACATTGGACTATTCATGGTATCTGTCTGGCCTCAGCAGCCCTTTCAGTTTGTGACCCTGAATGTATGCCCCTTCAGACATAACGTGGAGAAGCACAGTGACTTTATAAGCCAGTAGAGGTGGACAGTGCTCTGAGAGTTAATTTAAAACATTTAAAATTAGCTGAAGCAGCAAATGAATTGGGTTGTCCTGATGTTCCTCATGAGCATGACTAGTGGTTTATGATTTGGTGGATACAAAGCAAAATTTGCCATAGTGGAATGTGATTCCCAAAGAAAGTAAGATTTACAGTAGATTTTTGACAATTAGTAGGTTTCTATAGGAACAGAGGGGAACAAAGTTGTTTCAGTTTATGTTAAGGTGCCTTGTGTATTCCAGATTCTTTGCTAGGTGTAGAGAGTGCAGAGATGAGTAAGTCACAATCAGCGTCTGTCTAGCGTGAGAGAAAGAGACTATAACAAGTCATTACTTGGGAACAACACGGCCATCATTGCTGATTTGGAGTCTCTGTATAGCACTTTTCTCTACCATAAATGAGGAATTTGTCTCCACCTTCCACTGATAGAAGGAAGGACAGAAAATTGACACATTGGTATCAAACCAATGTATACCAGTAAGGAAACGCATGTATAATTCTTTGCCTCTGTACAAATATAGCCTATACTCATACTCATAAAGCCCAAAATTTACTGGGAAAAGTGCAGTTAATTAAAAATAATTATGACTGCACAATGAAAAGGTCAAAGGTTGAGGAAGAATTTCATCCAAGTTTACAAAAGCATGAAAGCAGCTAAGTAGAACGTGAACCTTTTCCCCAAATCTTAGACTACTGTAAAGAGTGGGCACCACCCGAAATTGTAGGAGGCCACCACAGTTTCTATGCTAAGAGCCCACAGACCATATCTGGCCCATGACAAATTTTGTTTGCTCTACAGTACGTGGCTTTTAAAAGTTTCTTGCTGGCATTTAAAAATTTTGAGTTTTCATTAAAATATCAATATGCAGCATCTAAAAAATTAGGAGATCTGATCATACTAGGCCTGCATTTCTGCAGGACAATAACTGGCTTCCCTGAGACACAGAGCATGTATGTGCTTCTTGTTTGCCATGCTCTCCACTCAGCCCACTTGCCTCATTTTCATTACTTGCTTGGCCCTTAAAAATATTGGAGTTTGCATCATTTGCCTTAAAACAAAGAGAAGAGAGCAATAAAACATTTGTGAAATGGCTTTGATATACTTGCAGGTAGTAAAAGCTGAAAGTAAAGGCTTGAGAATGGCTTAAGTTTGTGTTTGATGGAGACTATAATGAATTGTGACATTTATTGTCACTTCACAACTTTACATTTACCTGTCAAACTTTTTAAAATAAGTTGCATTGTGCTGCAAACTTGCATCTGTGCTACCTCAGTCTCATGATTCCAACTTCAATCAGCCAAGGAATTGAGAGACATTGGTGCCCACCACGTGTTGTGCCTAGAGAATCAGAGCAGCACCTGCTGCCACATGGCCTTATTCCCAATTTTTCTCTTTATTGCTTAAAAGTATAACTGTTTATTAAAACTTTGAAGTGAAACATTCCTAAACATTACTCTTAAAAGCAACATTTTAAAAGCAAACTAAATCTACATAATCATTTACACCTTCCTCACTATAAGCATTTTCCAAACTCTCACCAACCTAATGTTGCACCGTCTTGTCTGCTTTTACGAAGTTTGCATTGCCCCTTTGTCATAGGGATTTCTGCTTAGGGGGCATTCCTGTTGCTGCTTGCTTTCAGAAACTAGCTCTGGAGTAATTCCCCACATATTACAGTTCCCTTTTCTCAGAGTTCCTCTTTCCTACCATTTATCTATACACAGCCACAGAAAGAAAAATGAATTACATTAGGTAGAACAACTATGCCTTTCATAGTCTTTAGGATTCAGACCATTTGCACCAATATTTGGTCCAGAAAATAGTTTTCATCCACATGTCACTTCTGTGCTATGAGCAAAACCTTCTCACATATGAAACAACTAGTCTCTGTTAAATTCTAGATTTACCACCCTGAGGGGAATGGAAAGAGAGAAGCCTATGATTCCTCAATCAATTTGCAAGAATGTTGAATGAACTGATAGCCCCATATAAATTTTCCCAGCACCACTTAAAATCTTTTACCAGCAGCTTGCTAAGGAGTCTTTAACAGATTGTTCCAAAAATATATTTCCTACCCAAGATATTTTCAACAATAATGAGCAAGATGTTAGCCAAACATTTGAGATTATTTTCATGGCTTGGGTAATTGAAGGAAGTAAAATATATTTCAGTTATACCCCCTACCTAGGATAGAAAAATCACCTTTCCCCCCCAAATGTCCCATAGTACCAGTAAGCACAGCAGAATCCCTGGTCATGTGAATCAGTGATCAGACTCTCATGGGGAATTCTCAACTTCTTTTAAGACTTGGTATAAAATGTGGAGCCTGATAACCATTTAAATTAAAATTAAGTATCTCTAACTCACCCGTAACCTGGTGAGGTAACAGTAAAAGCCTAAATAAAAAATAACTGTCATTTATCCTTTAAGTGACATCTTGGCCAAAACTGAAAACAGGGTCACCTGTCTCTCATTGCAAATACATATTTATATTTTTTGTTTCAAATAATTTTAATTCACTGAAGGGAAGGCCTTGATCCAAAAGAATCCCAAGGGAAATGAGAATTTTTAGAAAGGGTATAAAAATGAGTCATGGGACAGGGTACCCCAAAGAAAACAGCAGAGATCAGGATGGCTCTCAGCAGAGAAAGCACACCTTGCTGGTTTATGCTGAGCATTCTTTGGCATCCATGGATTTGAAAGGAGGATGAACTCAACTTGCATTCATGCAGTGAACTTCTTCTGATAATTTGCTCTTTTCCAGGCACTGTGCTATCACTGGAGATCTAAAGATTAATAAGCTATCCCTGACCTCAAGTTGCTTCCACTGTAGATAGAAACATCAGCCTCTAAACAGTGTGGCAGGTGCTTGTGAGAGAGAGATTTGGGATCATGCTCCTCCGACCATACACAGGGTCAGGTCTGCTCACATGAGTCATTAAATTGAGTCAGGGTGGGCTGCAGGAAAGCCAGTTTTCTGAGACACAGCTAAAGGCAGAGATTTTGTTGGGAGGGCCCTGGGCAATGATGATGTTTTCTTCCTTGAATTAAATTGTACCATTGCTGAGATTGAATTTAGTTAAAAAATCAACAGAAACCAGAGTTTATAATCATTCCCTTCAATCCAAGTACACGCATTATTAGTATGAATTCCTCTGGAACAGTGACGTAACACCCCCCCCCAAAAAAAAATCTGTGGGGCAGCAAAAATTGGGCTGTTTTTCCAGGTCTGGTAACAGCTTACCCAGCACAGACAGGGTCACCACCATCTGCGCCCCCTGTTAGGATACAAGGAGCAAGGGAAGGCCATGGCAAGACACTCTGCCTCTGGCCTGCTTTCTTTGGCCTGTGCTGGCTATAAGTTTCTATACCCTGGGCTGATTAACTGTGGCCCTGATCCAGCCTATGTGTGTGTGTGCATGTGTGTATGGTCCCTGTCTGATGATTTTTAATACATCTGAAATGATACAGTGCTGTAATTGAAATACATACAAGGTCAGTGATAGCAAGAAGGAAGTAGCTAAGTGGGGAGGAGGAAGACAGGATAAGGGTCACCTTCACAGATAGAGTAATGAGCCTTAAAGGATGAATAAGGTGCAAGGTGCCAGGCACAGTACCGTAAAACAGCATAGGGGTGTGCTGGCAAGGATTGTGTCCCACCCCAACCTAATTCATACATTGAGGTCCTAACCTCTAGTGACCAAGTAATCTTATTTGAAGATAGGGTCTTTACAAGGTAATCAAATTAAAGTGAGTTCATTAGGGTAGTCCCAAAACCAATATGACTGGTGACCTTATTAAAAAGGCAGGGGGGGGTGGTGTGGAATTTGGACACAGAGACACACAGAGAGCAGACAGTGTGAAGAGACAGAAGATGGCCATCTACAAGCCAGGGAGAGGGGCCTGGACCAGAACCTTCCCTCACAGCCCTCCGGGGGAACCAGCCCAGCAAACAGACACCTTGGTCTGGAACTTCCAGCCTCCAGAACTGTGAGACACTAAATTTCTGTTGTTTAAAGCCACCTAGTCCGTGGTTTGCCTGAGCAAACTAATACAGTATGTTTAGGGCATGAGATCCCCAAAACGACTTTCTTCGTCTCCCCCCTTGATGGTAACGTTCTGCAAATGGAAAGGCAAAAGAGCCTGTGTACAAAGGCTCACAGAAGCCACCTCTCCCCTTCATGTGTGGATCCTCAGCGCGGAGCTCAGGCCACCTGGGCAGCCCCTCCGGTTGCAGTACCTGCTTCAGGTTTTCCATGAACCCTTGTCAAGTCAGGTGTCTCTTCTACCAGACCCAGCCGCATTTTCTTGCTGCTGATCAGGGAGTTACTGCAAGGCCCGCGTGCGCTGTTTCATATTTGCCTCACTGTGCCCCCTGTGACTTGTTAGCGTGGCTGGCGTGTGGCAGCAGCCGGCGTTATTCTGCATTGCGAGCTCCCCGCGGGATGATATTCGGTCCCAGCCGTGGTATCTGGTGGCTTCAGTCACATCCTTTACTCATCCTGACGATCCCAAATTTAACGGTGACTCCATTACTTCTGAGAAGGAACCTGGAAAAAAAAAAAAAAGAAGGAAAACAGTGTTGTTGATTTTGATTTTTCAATGCTTCGTGTATTCTGTGCGTGTTTGTGAACGCTGCGGCCTCTGGTCACCCTGTGCGGAAGAACAGAGTTCTCGTGAAACAATGTTCTCTAACCGTCTGCCTCACAAACTCAGCGAACATACTTTAGTCACTGCATTCCAACACATTTACAGATTGCAGTCATTCCTTGGCATTTGCAGGGGATTGGTTGCATGACCACCACCCCGCCCCCAGCCCAGGACACCAAAATCTATGAATTTGTTCAAGTCCCTTATATAAATGGTATAGTGTTTGCATATAACCTAGTCACTTCTTCCTCTATACTTATCATCTCTAGATTACTTATAATACCTAAAACAATGTAAATGCTATGTACATAGTTGTTAATGCTGTGGTTTTTTATTTGTATTATTTTTCATTGTTGTACTGTTTTTTATCAGTTTTTTTTTTTTCTTGAATAATTTTTGATCTACAGTTGGTTGCATTTACGGATGGTTGAATCCATAGATGCAGAACCCACAGAGACAGAGGACCAACTGTATTTTAAGACAAACTACAAAAACATATTTTTATTTTTTGATCCATGATGATTTTGGGGTTTTTTTTGTTTTGTTTAGGTGGGTTTTGTTTGGTTTGTTTGTTTGTTTGTTTGTTTGGGGAGCTTTTTCTTTCATACTTGTGTTGATTTAATTGACATTATGTTTTAATTAGGAACATGTCAAAACACCTTGTCATGCTTTGTTTTGTTTTATTTATTTATTTTTGAAGACAGAGTCTCTCTCTGTCAACCTGAATAGAGTACAGTGGCATCCTTATAGCTCAGTGCAACCTCAAACTCCTGGGCTCAAGCAATCCTCAAGCCTCAGCCTTCCAGAGTGCCAGGATTACAGGCATGAGCCACTGCTCCTGGCCTATAATTTTACTCTTATACTCCACCTTACCGATATCTTAAGAACATTATATACTTTTCAGCCTTCTATATCTTTTGAAGTTCTGCTGCGCCTTACATAGTTCCTTCGAGTAACTTTTTTTTTTCATGTAAGCCTTTTCTTGAAAAAGATAAGCCCGCCACTTCTGTTGCTTAAATGTTTTGCAAATGTGTCCCATCATTTTCATTCCCACTCTTACTTCCTTGGATCAAAGCTCTCATCATCTCTCAACAGAACTAAGGTCTGCTGACTAACTTTCTTGCTTTCTGTCTCTTTCCCTTCTATTATTCATCAGCTCAGGGATCTTTGAAAAATGTAAATCTGAACTGTTAGTCCACTTCCTTGTAAATACCAGTGGCTCCCTATTGGTTCCCAATTAAGTGTGGTATATAAGGACCTTTATCAGCATACCATCTCCACTATATACCATACCCTCCTATTTCTCATATAAAGCTACTTGGTGTAGCCCCACGAGGCTGGGATCTCTCTCTTCCCACACTTCAATATGCAGCTAAAAATTCACCTTCTCAATGATGCCTTCCCTGA